>NC_138769.1:719614889-720119889 GCF_965119305.1 Pelophylax lessonae | reverse complement strand
AGAGTGCTGGAAAATAATGGTGACCACACAAAATATTGACAATTTGGGCCCAATTTGGACATTGTCACTTAGGGGTGTACTCACTTTTGTTGCCAGCGGTTTAGACATTAATGGCTGTGTGTTGAGTTATTTTGAGGGGACAGCAAATTTACACTGTTATACAAGCTGTACACTCACTACTTTACATTGTAGCAAAGTTTTATTTCTTCAGTGTTGTCACAGGAAAAGATATAACAAAGTATTCACAAAAATATGAGGGGTGTACTCACTTTTGTGAGATACTGTATATATATATATATATATTTTTTTTTTTTTTTTTATTTATTTTTTTCTGTTAAAAAAGGTAAATTTTTCAAAAAGACCCCAAATCTCTCACTTACATTTAAAAGCAAAAGTAGTATATATATGTATATATATATATATATATATTATTATAATACAGGATTTATATAGCGCCGACAGTTTGCGCAGCGCTTTACAATATGAGGGAAGACAATACCGTTACAATACAATTCAATACAGGAGGAACTAGAGGGCCCTGCTCGTTAGAGCTTACAATCTAGAAGGGGGGTCAAGTGAAACAAAAGGCAATAACTGTGGGGGATGGGCAGATGGATAAAATGGAGGTAGAGTTGTTAAGTGTGGGTAGGATAGGCTTCTCTGAAGAGGAGGGTTTTCACGGATGGGTAGGATAGGCTTCTCTGAAGAAGATTTTCACGGATGGGTAGCAGGGATTGTCTAAAAGCTAATAGAGTAGGAGATAATCAGACAGATAAGGGTAAGGAGTTCCATAGGATTGGAGAGGCTCTGGAAAAGTCCTGGAGGTGAGCATGGGAGGAGGTGACGAGTTAGAGAGCAGGAGGTTTTGAGAGTGATTAGGTTGGTATTTTGAGACGAGGCTAGTGATGTAGCTGGGGGCTAAGCTGTGGATGGCTTTGTAAGATGTTGTTAGTATTTTGAATTTAATTTGTTGAGTGAGTGGAAGCCAGTGGAGGGCTTGACAGAGGGGAGCGTCGGACACTAAGGCTCCATGTACACGGGACGCTGGAAATGGCCGTTTCGGAGCAGTTGGGCGTTTTTTTCAGAAGCCCCTGAACCCATCTACATTTTATCTTATCTGTCCATGTACACCAGGTCGTTTACAGTCATTTGCAGGCAGTTGCGTTCAGGGACTGTTTTTAGAACGCAATTATTTGCGTTCGAACGTGTGTTTCCCGGCGTTTCAAACGCACAAACGCCTCCGAACGCGTCTGAACGCATCCGATCGCGTCCAAACGCGATGACCCGCGTTTAGCGTTCGCGTTTTTCCATTTTAAAGGGGAATAATTTTTTTGACCTCTAGGAACGCTTCTAAATGCAAACTCCCGCAAACGCCGCTAAACGCCCGCTAAACGCGGGTACAAACGCGACCGAACGGACGTTTCAAACATCCTAAAAATTCCAGCATTCAAAGGGACTTTTAACAACGTCCCGTGTACATGGAGCCTAAGAGATTGGTGAGGTGGATGAGCCTGGCGGCAGCATTCATGATGGGTTGAATATACTGTATATATATTTTTTATCTTTAGGTTTAAATAAATATAAAAAAAAGTTATTTTCTATGGCCCGGGAACCAGAAGTGATGTCAGATGTCGTTCTGGTCCTCCAAGGGCATAGAGACAACTGGCAGCCATATTGGCCTCACTGTTCTCCATACCCAGCTAGCGGCCACATCGGATCGCTCCCGACCTTTACCTATCCGTTACGTAAGCCCGGGAACGACCTGCTTCTAAAATTGATCCTATGGTAAATCTTACCGCAGGACCATGGTAGCTAGCAGCTGCCATAACACTGGTATTCATCTGCAAAGTAATGACATATTTTTACTATTGGCTGGTCGCAATGGGAAGACATTTAGAAGAAAAAATTGTATGAAGCCCAGTTACATTTCTCGTTCAAAATGACTAAATACATTCCAGGTGTATTAAATCAGAATGTGCTCCAGTATAGAGTTTGGTTTCTTTAGAAAGCAGCCACAGTGAGTAGAAAAGCCTGTTCCCTGCCAGCATGTAGCAGAGAAGGGTCTTTGTTTTCCGCGTGGAAGCAGCGGTTTCTCTGCAAAGGTCTGCTATGCCTCTTGCTGAGTTAGAGGTATAGCTCAGCAATCTGCAAAGCTCTTGCTCCCTGCTGATTGGAGAGCGCTAGCTCCAAATCAGCTGGGGGCATGTTGGACCTCTTAACCACCTAAGGAACGCCCACCGTTCATATACTGCGGCAGGGCAGCCCTTAAGCGCAAAATCACATACACAAACGTGATTTTGCTTTAAGGCTCTAGGGGGCGCACGTGCGCGCCACTGGAGCCGCGCTCCCACTGTGTCTGATCCACGGGACCGGCAGCCGCAATCGCCGTCGACCTTCCGCGATTGTCAAGGAGACTAAACAAGGCAGACGGCTGTTCTATCAGACAGGAAGGGAGAGATCTTCTGTTCCTAGTAATCACGGATCTCTCTCTTCCTGCAGTCAATCCACTCCCCCTACAGTTAGAAAGCACTCCCTAAGAGCACACTTAACCCCTTGATCGCCCCAGATGTTAGCCCCTTCCCTGCCAGTGTCATTTATACAGTAACAGTACATATTATTTAGCACTGATCACTGTATTGGTGTCACTGGTCCCCAAAAAGTGTCACGGGGTGTCAGATTTGTCCGCCGCAATTTCGCAGGCCCGCTAATAATCGCTGATCGCTGCCATTGCGGAAAAACAATAAGAAAAAATAAATAGTCCATAAACCTATTCCATAGTTTGAAGATGCGATAACTTTTGCGTAAACCAATTAATATATGCTTTTTGGGATAATATTTACCAAAAAATATGTAGCAGAATACACATCACATTTTTTTATTGGGAATGTTATATAGCAGAAAGTAAAAAAATATTGTTTTTTTTTTTTTTTTAGGCCTCTTTCACTCGGTCCGCCTCCGTAGGCGGATCCGTGTTGCTCAGCGGGGAATCGATCCGAGATCCCCGCTGAGCCGGCGGATGACAGCTCCGTCTCCGCTTGCAGAGCGGAGAGGGAGGTGTCTCAGCCCCCGCTGCCCTCTATGGGGGATCGGATGAGAGTGGACCGCCTGGAGTCCTTCAGGTGTTTTTTAGCAAACTCCATGCGGGCTTTCATGTGTCTTGAGAGGCTTCCGTCGGGCCACTCTGCCATAAAGCCCCGACTGGTGGAGGGCTGCAATGATGGTTGACTTTCTACAACTTTCTCCCATCTCCTGACTGCATCTCTGGAGCTCAGCCACAGTGATCTTTGGGTTCTTCTTTACCTCTCTCACCAAGGCTCTTCTCCCCCGATAGCTCAGTTTGCCCGGACGGCCAGCTCTAGGAAGGGTTCTGGTCGTCCCAAACGTCTTCCATTTGAGGATTATGGAGGCCACTGTGCTCTTAGGAACCTTAAGTGCAGCAGAAATCTTTTTGTAACCTTGGCCAGATCTGTGCCTTGCCACAATTCTGTCTCTGAGCTCTTCAGGCAGTTCCTTTGACCTCATGATTCTCATTTGCTCTGACATGCATTGTGATCTGGAAGGTCTTATGCCCCATACACACGTGCAGATTATCTGCAGACTTTTGTCTGCTGACTTACCTTTTCTATGTAGTGCAAGGGCCTACCGGATTGCATACAAATTGAAAGTGTTTAGGTTTGACCTCATATTATATGGTTTTGGTAAGTCTGCAGATAATCTGCATGTGTGTATGGGGCATTATATAGACAGGTGTGTGGCTTTCCTAATCAAGTCCAATCAGAATAATCAAACACAGCTGGACTCAAATGAAGGTGTAGAACCATCTCAAGGATGATCAGAAGAAATGGAAAGCACCTGAGTTAAATATATGAGTGTCACAGCAAAGGGTCTGAATACTTAGGACCATGTGATATTTCAGTTTTTCTTTTTTAATAAATCTGCAACAATGTCAACAATTCTGTGTTTTTCTGTCAGTATGGGGTGCTATGTGTACATTCATGAGGAAGAAGAATGAACTTAAATGATTTTAGCAAATGGCTGCAATATAACAAAGAGTGAAACATTTAAGGGGGTCTGAATACTTTCCGTACCCACTGTATATCCTATAGATTGTAGACGCGATAAATTTTGCGCAAACCAATCAATATACGCTTATTGGGATTTTTTTTTTTTACCAAAAATATGTAGCAGAATACAAATTGGCCTACATTGATGAATAAATTGGATTTTTTTCCATTTATTTATTTTGGATATGTTTTAGAGCTGATAAAAAAAATATTGTTTTTGGTTCCCAAAATTGCCTGTCTTTTTTTTTGTTTATAGCGCAAAAAAAAAAAAAACACAGAGGTGATCAAATACCACAGTTTGGCCCCCTAAAGTTTGAAGAACAGTAAACTTTGTTTGGAGACCCTTGCTCTTGATGTTGAAACCCTTTCCAAGCCAGTGTCATTAGTACACTGAGTGACGGTTCACATTTCTGCTCCTGAAATCACATGCGATGTCTGTGCAGTGCAAATTCAGCCATACAGATTGTATGGCTGAATTTGCACCGCAATCGCACCCAACTCGCACAGGACCCTTTTTTTGGTCCAAAGCAGAATCGGATCGCACGGTGGTTCACACCAGTGTGATCCGATTCATGTGCGAACTTTCAGATCGCACTGCGATATGCGATCTGATCTGGGGGTGTCATTAACTTTTAATTGACACCCCCAGCGTATCTCATATGGCAGTGTGAACTGCCAGGGGGGTGCGGATGCGATGTGGGAACACGCTGTATATTCGCAGCGTTCCTGCATCACAGAAATGTAAACCGGCACTGACAGTGCATATTTTTAGCACTGATTGCTGTATTAGAATCAAAAGTGTCAGTTAGTAGCCAATAGTCCGCCGCAACGGCGATAGTCCTCCGGGATATCGCAGTCCTGCTATAAGTCGTCGATCCCCACCATTACTAGTATAACAAAAATAAATAAATAAAAATTCCATGAATTTATATATACTATAATTTGTAGACGCTATAACTTTTGCCTAAACCAAAATTTCGATTTTTTCCATTTTTTTTTATTGGATATATTTTTATAGCAGAAAATAAAAAAATATATATTTTTTTCAAAATTGTCAGTTTGTTTTTTTTGTTTATAGCGCAAAAAAAAAAAAAAACGCAGAGGTGATCAAATACCACCAGAAGAAAGCTCTGTTTGTGGGGTAAAAAAAAGGACATCAATTATATTTGCATACAGTATCGCACGACCGCGCCATTGTCAGTTACCAATGAATGACCAGACAATTTTGTGCGATACGGCACTACGTTAGTTTAACTGACAATTGCGCGGCCATGCAACACTATTCCTAATTAAAATGTATGTAATTTTTTCCCACAAATAGAGCTTTCTTTTAGTGGCATTTGATCACCCGTGCGTTTTTTTTTTTTTTTGCGCTATAAAACAAAAAAAGACTGACAATTTTCAAAAAAATAAACTCTATTTCTTACTTTCTGCTAGAAAACATACCTAATAAAAAAAAATTAAAAATCAAATTTCTTCTTCATTTTAGGCCAATTGGTTTTCTGCTACATATTTTTGGTAAAATCAAATCCAATAAGTGTATATTGATTGGTTTGTGCAAAAGTAATCGTGTCTACCAGGGCTTTTTTTCTCAGAGAATAGGTGCAGGAACTCCCACCTTGTGAGTCGCTCCTTGTCCCTGCCCCCCCCACCCACCTCCGAGCACCGTCCCTTGGTTCCACCCCCTACCCACCTCCGAGCACCGTCCCTTGGTTCCACCCCCCACCCACCTCCGAGCACCGTCCCTTGGTTCCACCCCCCACCCACCTCAGAGCACCGTCCCTTGGTTCCACCCCCCACCAACCTCCGAGCACCGTCCCTTGGTTCCACCCCCTACCCACCTCCGAGCACCGTCCCTTGGTTCCACCCCCTACCCACCTCTGAGCACCGTCCCTTGGTTCCAACCCCTACCCACCTCCGAGCACCGTCCCTTGGTTCCACCCCCTACCCACCTCCGAGCACCGTCCCTTGGTTCCACCCCCTACCCACCTCCAAGCACCGTCCCTTGTTTCCACCCCCTACCCACCTCTGAGCACCGTCCCTTGGTTCCACCCCCTACCCACCTCCGAGCACTGTCCCTTGGTTCCACCCCCACCCACCTCCAAGCACCGTCCCTTGGTTCCACCCCCTACCCACCTCCGAGCACCGTCCCTTGGTTCCATCCCCCACCCACCTCCGAGCACCGTCCCTTGGTTCCACCCCCTACCCACCTCCGAGCACCGTCCCTTGGTTCCACCCCCCACACACCTCCGAGCACCGTCACTTGGTTCCACCCCCTACCCACTTTCCATTACTGCCCCTTTTAGAGAATACAAAAGTAAGAAAACACAAGTATCATTTTTTAAATTTGTTATTGAAAGGCAATAAAACAGGTCCCCTGCAGCCAGCAACAATAGAACCCATCAGCAATAATAAACCCCCCCCCTGCAACAATAGACCCCAACAGCAATAATAGATCTCCCCAGTAACATAGAACATATTAGCAACAATAGACCCCCATCAGCAATAACAGATCTCCCCAGCAACAATAGATCCATCTAAGCAACAAAATAATCCCCCAGCAACACTAGATCTCCCAGTAGTCAGTATTAATAGACTCCCCAGCAACCGGTAACAGCAGACCCTTCCATCAACAGTAGATCTCTCCCATCAAAAATAAATCCCTCCATCAGACAGCATGAATAGACTCTCCAGCACACCCCAGCCCCCCTTGCCATTATAAACATTCAGTGGTGGAGGTGCCGGAACTGCGTTCCTGCTAAAAAAAAAAAAAAACCCTGGCGTCTACAAACTATGGGATATATTTATTTATATTTATTTATTTGCTTATTTTATATTAATTTGTTACTAGTAATGGAGGCGATCAGCGACTTATAACGGGGCTGCAACATTGTGGTGGACATTCTGACACAACTGACACTTTTTACACTTTTTGGGACCAGTGGCATTAAGGCTGGGTTATTATTAATATTATTATTATTATACAGGATTTATATAGTGGCGATTGTTTATGCAGCACTTTACATCTTGAGGGTAGACAGTACAATACAATACACTTTAATACATCAGGAATAAGGGAGCCCTGCTCGTTAGAGCTTACAATCTAAGAGGGAGGGCCAAGAGATACAAGAGGTAATAACTGTGGGGGATGGGCTGATGGAGAAAATAAAAGTACAGTTGTTAGATGGTGGCAGGATAGGCTTCTCTAAAGAGGTGAGTTTTCAGGGATCGTCTGAAAGTAGACAAAGTAGGAGATAGTCGGACAGATGGGGGTAGAGCATTCCAGAGGATGGGAGAGGCTCGGAAGAAGAGGGAGGAGGTGACAAGGGAGCTAGAAAACAGGAGGTCTTGAGATGAGCTAAGAGTTGGTTGGTATTTTGAGACCAGGTTAGTGATGTAGCTGGGGGCCGAGTTGTGGATGGCTTTGAAGGTTATTGTTAGTATTTTGAATTTAATTCGTTGGGTGAGTGGAAGCCAATGGAGGGATTGGCAGAGAGGGGTAGCAGATGCCGAGCGGTTGGTAAGGTGGATGAGCCTGGTAGCAACATTCATGATGGACTGAAGGGGAGACAGCTGATTTAAAGGTAAGCCAATGAGGAGGGAGTTGCAGTAATTGAGACGAGAGATAACCAGGGAGTGGATTAGAAGTTTGGTGGTGTCATCGGTTAGGAAGGGACGTGTCTTGGAGATGTTGCGGAGGTTGAGGCGGCAATTTGGATCTGAACAGCGATTGGACATGGGGCTGAAAGGATAGTTCAGAGTCCAGGATTACAGCTAGGACCTTGGCATAGGGGGATGGGTTGATAGTTGAGACGTTATTTTTGACAGATAAATTCATAAATAAAAATGGGGATTTGGTCCCACCATATGGCCATATCGTGCTCAAGCCCACCACTGCGTCAAAGTATCCCATTATCAGTGGGTCCTACACTATCCATAAAAATAGCTGACACTGAAATGAAATCCCCCATACGGGAGCACCAATGTAGAAGAGGAAGGGCCAGCACTATGAGCTAAGCAGGCTGTTCTGCAGTGCTGGTAGGGAACATGTTCCCAGGAAGAGAGGGCATTAGTTCGCGTTCAGACAGCACAAAGGTACTGCATGCTGTTCGCTTTATATATTTTCTTCAGCCCGAGTATTATTGTGATGACACCAATTTCTTGTGTGAGTTAGCGCCCCTCATGGCTGGAGGCCAAATTACCTAATTGGGCCCCACACCCAGAGGATAACAGCATCCGCAAGTTATTTTAAGGGAAGTAGCGTAGAACACTGATTTTCCACCAGCTCTCTTACACTCATTACACTTTTATCTTCAGCCTGAAGGCATAGATAGAAGCTGCGTTATACTTCACTAGGCCTTGCACATTTGTAGTCCAGGCCCAGTCCATAGGAAGGTTCTGTTGCACAGGGGGCCCTAATGCAGGGACCTTGTCGCTTAGGAGGGTAGACCATACAGTCACCAATCCACCCCTTTGACAGAACCTCCATCACTGGCCACCACCTCCTCCTCTTGCAAGCTGGTTACTCCTCCTTCTTTGTACCTCTTATCCAGCAGGTTACCATGAAGATTTACACTCCTTCCCAAATTCACTGTAGAAGCTCACTCTGATTCTCTTCACCAGTAATTCAGACCAGACTTAGTTACTAAAGCAGAACTTCTATAGTGCAACCCCTGGAGGATCCACTGGTTGGGATGGGTCTTGTCACATACCTGGTTGGTGAGCCTGACATGCGGAGGAAGGCCTCTTGTACAGCCCTGGCTCGAGGGCCACTGGTGGTGAGACAGAAGCCACTGGAGCATGACGGGGTAAGAGAGCCTATAATCAGTCCAGTAGTCTGTGCAGGTAGACGTGACGGCAGGATAGCTGGAAGCAGGCAGACTGGCTTGGGGGATGACAGACTGTGGATGCACAGCAGGAAGCAGGTGCCAGAAGATGCAGAGCTGGACTGAAGGAGCTGAAGCAGGATGGAAGAGCTGGAAGCAGGGTCAGACATGCCGGGTCGGTAACAGACAGACAGATCAGGCAGACAGCAGCATAGTCGGGTCACAGGCAGAATTGGCAATAGATGCAGGATTAACAGGTGCAGCAGGCAGAAACAGAATCCGAGATGAAGCCAGGGGTCAGGACAAGTAGCGGACAGGAATGGTCGGGATCAAGCCGGGTCAAGATCAGATGTCGAACTCAGGAATCAGGAATGCAGGGACAAACGCAGAACACTTTAGACCAAAATGCTGAAGCTCTGTTTAAATAGGCTGTTTGGCGCCAGCCTTGGTGACAGATGCGCAAAAGCGCATGTGCGTGTGCATGTTTGCCCACATCTGTTCGGCTCCTTTTTGGCTGGCGCATGTGCATATGTGTACGCGTGTGCTCCTGGAAACAGCATCTGCACTATGGCGGGGCCTTTCCTGACAGGTCCTCAGCTTTGCCTTGACCTTCTCAAGAACCTCAGCCCCTCTGACACACAAGGTTGGGTGTACAAACATACAAAATCACAAGAATTCATTGAAAGTAATATTTAGTACCCAACAGTAGCGCTATATCAAAGAAAACAGGCCCCAAACCAGGTAGTAAAAGGCAAACTTAATATATTCAAAACCAAATAAAACACTGCGCTGATGAGGGGAGCTGCTAGTACTTGGAATAGCGATACAGGCTTCCAAAAAAAAAAAAAAATAAATAAACAAATAGTACCGCGCTAATAACAGTAAAAAATAACCATTAATTACTCATGATTATCAAAGTGATCATAGTCAATAAAATGAATAAATAATCAGATTTATAAAATGTCCATTAAAATAGTAGTCCAGGAGAAAAGAAGGGGGGAGGGGGTTGGATGACACCGCCGAAAGGAAAACTTCACACTCTATTTGATAAGGTAATCTCCTTACCAGATCTAATAGACCACTAAATTATAGGTGGTCAAACCAGGCATAACCTCTATCCATGAGAAATTGTCATCCAATGCATCAAATGGATCATAAGGTGGTGGATAATCAGGCAAGTAAATGAACTTCCATTCATAAACACTAAGGGTGGTTATCAATCCTCACATTTGGGGATCATAGAAGAGAGAAAGATGCTCCCATAGTGTATTAAAAGATATACCATTTATTTAAAACAGATCAATTGCACTTACAGCAAACTCAGCATATGCAGGCGTAGAAGGGTGATGTTACTGTGGTGTTCCTGCAGGCTTCACTTCACTAACCCGACTTCTCTCCAACCAGAGCCGAGAGACGAGATGTTGTCACCGCCGTAGACCACGCCCTACATGTTTCGTCATAAGTGACGTCGTTTGCAAGAAAACTGAAATACATCACAGGTGATGTCATTTGCTGCTCAGTGATTGCAGGATTCTAGTCTGCATCTCCCCAAGGTAATGCTTAAAATCTGACCTGTTATTGTGCCCTGAGGACCGGAGTTGAGAAACACTGGGCAAGCTTATTGAACTCACTGTGGAACCTAAGGGGTTAATCCTCTGCATTGTGTAAAAAAGGCGGTTTGTCCCCCGATTGCAGGGGCGGCACAAGGTGCAGGGCTGATCCTGGGAAGGTACTGAGGCAGAAGGGGGGGCACCAAAGCCAGTGGCATACCAATGGGGGTTGGTCCGCCCCCGGATGCCACACACTGGGGGAGGGGTGTCAGGCCAGCATAGCCCGCTGTCACAATCTGGATGGAGGACGAAGTGCAGAGAGGGCTTCCCTTGCAGCTCAGTGCGAGTCACCCCTGGAAGTGGTACAGGAGGTGAATCGTCCCAAGTAGCACAGGTCGCCTGTGGTGAGCACCAGATGATTTCAGGAACTCTGGGTAAGGCAGGCAACTAGAGGAGTAGTAAAAGCCAGGCCGGGGGTCAAACACCACTGATCAGTCCAAGAGCAAGGTAAGTAGCAGAACAGGGACGAGCTGGAGTCATACACAGGTGAGCAGGCAGAAACAGAGTCCTTAGGCAAGCCGGGGTCATACACTGGGAAAACAGGCAGGTAGCAGCAAGAGCAAAGTCCGAGAGGCAAGCCAAGGGTCAAACACCAGGAGGAGATCAGATGGTTCAGAAACAAGCCGGGTCACAACAGGAAGTCCAAACAGGAAACAGGAACACAGGAAGCTGAGAGATAATCCAGCAATGATGAGTGTGCTCCTATGGCCACCTTTTATAGGCCAGCAGAGGGCAGTGTCAATTGAGGCAGGAGCGACCATTGCTATTACTGGCAATGTTGCCAGTTCTCCTACGGCCATTTCCCTGACGGGCCAGCAGAGGGCTGTGTTGATTGAGCCAGGAGAGCCCATGACTAGTACTGGCAGAAATGCCAGTACGGCTGTGTCCCTGACAGTCCCCCCCCCCCCCCAAGGGGCAGCCTCCGGATGCCCAGACGGGCCCGACTTTCAGGAATCCTTCTATGGAATTCTCGGATAAGCCTTGGGGCATGGATATTGCTCATGGGTTCCCATGAATTATCTTCAGGGGGATACCCCTTCCACTTAATTAAGTACTGAGTCTGTCTACCCCTTTTCCTGCAATCCAAGATGGATTCGACCTCAAACTCGGTTTCACCTTCCACTGAAACCGGCGGTGGAGGTAGCTCCTCTCTTCCAGGGAACGGACTCTGTACAACTGGTTTAAGTAGAGAGGTATGGAACACTGGGTGGATCTTGTAGGAACTGGGCAGAGCCAGTTCAAAAGCCACTGGATTAATCACCCTCTTATAAAAATAAATCTGGGCCCAAGTTTCCTAGAAGGACAAGACAGTCTCAAATTCATAGAAGAAAGCCATACCTTATCTCCAATCTTGTAATCAGGATTTCCTTTCCTCTTCAGATCATAGAATCTTTTATAGTCCTTTGCTGGTCGTTTACCCTGTTGTAAAGCATGCAAGGCTGATTCGGCAGTAGCGGCACGCTGGGGGTCCTCATAAAGCTGAGCCATAGCCTCAAAGAAGGAGTTCACCGAATTCAGAGTGGGACTCTTTTGTTCCAGAAGGTTATGGGCCCAAGTTTGGGGTTCCTCAGATAGTAGGGAGATTATGAACCCCACTTTCATAGTCTCGGAGGAAAAGTTCCTAGGCTGGAGGGCCAAGTACAGCAGGCAGGCATTTTTTAAAGGACCTGAATTTCTTTCGTTCCACGCTAAAACGTTCAGGTGTTGGCACCAGTGGCTCTGGTGGAGGTGCCATTGCAAAAGGTGGAGAAATGGGGTGCTCTTGTTGTGAGGATGCAGAAGCGGAGCTGGCAGAGAGCTGGCTGGGATCAGCAGGAGAAGAAGTTGTTAAATGCTGCAGACGTCCTTCTAACTGGAAGTAGCCATCTTGAAGCCTCTGGACTGCTTGGGTCAGGGTGGCGACTTGTTGACATAGCGCCTCGAGCGGGGAAGCACCTCTGTCGGCCTCAGACATGGCTGGATTATACTGTCACAATCTGGATGGAGGCCAAAGTGCAGAGAGGGCTTCCCTTGAAGCTCAGTGCGAGTCACCCCTGGAAGTGGTACAGGAGGTGAATCGTCCCAAGTAGCACAGGTCGCCTGTGGTGAGCACCAGATAATTTCAGGAACTCTGGGTAAGGCAGGCAACTAGAGGAGTAGTAAAAGCCAGGCCGAAGGTCAAACACCGGTGATCAGTCCAAGAGCAAGGTAAGTAGCAGAACAGGGACGAGCCGGGGTCATACACAGGTGAGCAGGCAGAAACAGAGTCCTTAGGCAAGTTGAGTCATACACTGAGAAAACAGGCAGGTAGCAGCAAGAGCAAAGTCTGAGAGGCAAGCCAAGGGTCAAACACCATGAGGAGATCAGATGGTTCAGAAACAAGCCGGGACACAACAGGAAGTCCAAACAGGAAGCACAGGAAAACAGGAAGCTGAGAGATAATCCAGCAATGAGTGTGCTCCTATGGCCACCTTTTATAGGCCAGCAGAGGGCAGTGTCAATTGAGGCAGGAGCGACCATTGCTATTACTGGCAATGTTGCCAGTTCTCCTACAGACATTTCCCTGACGGGCCAGCAGAGGGCTGTGTCGATTGAGCCAGGAACGTCCATGACTAGTACTGGCAGAAATGCCGGTACGGCTGTGTCCCGGACACCTGCTGTGTCAGCTTTAATGTAAATCGCCGGGTGCCCACCATCACACAAGTCTCGCCTCCTGGTTTGTCTCCTTTGATAGCCAGCACAATTGTCCAATGCTGGGAATTTCTAGTCCTCTGCTGCTGGTCACATGTTCAAAATAGAAAAAACAGCCTTTGGGATACAGAGTAAAAATAAATAATTAATATCAATAAACTATTTTAAATTGTCATACAAATATATTTATTTGAAATCAAGTCTTTATTATTTGTGGCAATAACATGGTGTGGGTGGATTTCTACCAGTCATAGGCGGCCTTAGACTAACAGGGAGGTGAAGCTTCCATGAATTAAGATGTAATATCCCCCCCCATTGTGTTTAGCTAGTTAGTGGGCATAGCAGAGGAGGGAGGGAGTGAGCTGTCATTTAACAATTTGTATACGCCCACATGTGTGACTCTATAGTCACATGGGCTGCTCAGATGTGATAGGGAGGAAATGTTCAGTGTAGAAAATATTGTCAAAAGGGAGGGAAAGATGTCAGCACAGGATGACGCTGTGGACACTTAAAATAGCATGTGCCACGTCCTAATCAAAATATGTATGGGAAGAATAAAGGCAAATGGACTTTATTGGCACTAACAGTCGGACACTAGTGTCGTAAAATAAAATATTTTATTTTGAAATTATTAAAAAACATGTATATACAATATGTGTGTCACCACAAGTGTAGAACATAAGGACATAACAGAAATCAAATATAAAACACGCAATTCAAAAAGGCGCATATATATTCTAAATTGCCAAAGCCTCTATCACCGCCTTATGGACAAAAAATTTACCATACTTTAGCTTGTACAGATTAAGGATGCTAGAATAGCCCTCTGGCTATTTCTAATGTAGCAAATTAAAGCTCTTTGGATGAATCCATCGGCGGTGAAAATGGGGAGGCTCGGTGATGAATACTGTATTCCAGTCACGGGCAAACTCTACATGTTTCGCGCCATTGGCGCTTCTTCAGGAGTTTTAATAGGGGCTGAAACAGTTCAAAGTAGCAGTATTGGTAACAACAGTGTGTGAAAACACTGTTCTCTATTGCATAGATGCCGATGCCTATGGTCATGGAGCAGACACGAGGGCGAAGATCCAAGATAACGTGCCAGAAAACACACCCCAAAAGAGGGAAGGGGGTGTGTCAGAATAGGAGGTGGGGGGATATTTAGGATAACAATCCTTAATCCATTAATACTTAAAAAATAATAATGATAAAGGTGAGGTCACGGGAAGTATAGCTGACTGTTGTAGTACAGATAAAGGGTAGTTCCGTATTCCCTTGGTATATATAATAATAGCTCAAACCATCCGGAAAAGATCCAAATAGTCTGTAAGAAGAGGCTTGCTATGGGACAGACGGCTTCTGCTAAATGGTGGTACAAGACATCCTTAGTATGGTGGATCAAGCCATCCGGGAGGTGTCCAAGATAGCCTGTAGCAAAATGCTTGCTGTCGGGCAGGCAGCTTCAACTAATTAGCTAAATACCGTCTCCTGTGGATAGCAAAGGATAAAAAAGAGATAATGCCGGCTGGACGGCCGTGACTTCCCACGAAAGCTCCTGCCCGACAGCAAGCATTTTGCTACAGAAGCCGTCTGTCCCATAGCAAGCCTCTTCTTACAGACTATTTGGATCTTTTCCGGATGGTTTGAGCTATTATTATATATACCAAGGGAATACGGAACTACCCTTTTGGCATTTAGCTTTTAATGTCTATCTGTACTACAACAGTCAGCTATACTTCCCGTGACCTCACCTTTATTATTATTATTTTTTAAGTATTAATGGATTAAGGATTGTTATCCTAAATATCCCCCCACCTCCTATTCTGACACACCCCCTTCCCTCTTTTGGGGTGTGTTTTCTGGCACGTTATCTTGGATCTTCGCCCTCGTGTCTGCTCCATGACCATAGGCATCGGCATCTATGCAATAGAGAACAGTGTTTTCACACACTGTGTTACCAATACTGCTACTTTGAACTGTTTCAGCCCCTATTAAAACTCCTGAAGAAGCGCCAATGGCGCGAAACATGTAGAGTTTGCCCGTGACTGGAATACAGTATTCATCACCGAGCCTCCCCATTTTCACCGCCGATGGATTCGTCCAAAGAGCTTTAATTTGCTACATTAGAAATAGCCAGAGGGCTATTCTAGCATCCTTAATCTGTACAAGCTAAAGTATGGTAAATTTTTTGTCCATAAGGCGGTGATAGAGGCTTTGGCAATTTAGAATATATATGCGCCTTTTTGAATTGCGTGTTTTATATTTGATTTCTGTTATGTCCTTATGTTCTACACTTGTGGTGACACACATATTGTATATACATGTTTTTTAATAATTTCAAAATAAAATATTTTATTTTACGACACTAGTGTCCGACTGTTGGTGCCAATAAAGTCCATTTGCCTTTATTCTTGCCATACAGTGTAGAAAATACACTGAAGACCAAACGTGTCCACTAACTGCCAACACTGCTTTGCAAAAACTCCAACTGCAGTGGGGACATGGACATATAGGGGAGATAGAGAACAGCAAATCAACCAGTTTTTTGCAGAATACAGAAACCAAATCCCATAGTGACTGAATGAGTACAAACAGCATATAATACAGCATCTATTGATAGTTTTTAATGATGTGGGTTTAATGACACTTTAAGTGTTAGGCTCAGCCTAGAGCAGTGATGGTGAACCTTGGCATCCCAGATGTTTTGGAACTACATTTCCCATGATGCTTAACTACAGTGCAGATTGCATGAGCATCAAATTATGGGACATGTAGTTCCAAAACATCTGGGGTGTGAAGGTTCGCCATCACTGGCATAGAGGGTTACATTGAGATTAGCTGTCTAGTTATGAAGTGTCATTAACTTTTTTTCACTTTTTTCAGAAGCCGCTCATGATGACCCCAACCGTGTTCAGTACTTTCCATAACATGACCCTCATAAGCAGCCAATACTATCAAGTATATCAAAATGCAAGGATCGCTTTCTATGCCATCTCTGTCTTTTCCTTTTGTTTCTTCATCTACTTCATCCTAGTTCTTCTAGTGGTTTACTTCACCACTCCTCACGTCCGGGAGAATGCGCGATACATCCTTTTTGCTCATATGCTCATCAACGACACATTGCACCTCAGCCTTGGGCTCTTCCTGTGTTTGAGCTTTGGATTCCTCGTATATATTCCTGCACCCATCTGTTATATCCTGGTGACCTGTGCCACAGCTACATTTCGAATCACTCCATACAACTTGGCCATCATGGCCCTGGAAAGATACGTGGCTATTTGCTTCCCTCTCAGATACATCATGTTATGTACAGCCCATAGGTCATATGTTGCTATTGCAGCAATGTGGTTTGTTGGGTTTCTTCCCAATGTTGCAGATTTTATTGTCCTCATTTCCTCTGTTGAGGTGAAAATTTTCTCCAAGAATCTACTTTGCAGGCAACAATCATTACTTGTGCTACCAGCCCAAAACACCATACAATTCTCCACCTTAACTGGAAGTTTTATTCTAGTGTTCCTGGTCATTCTCTTCACCTACATCAACGTTATGCTGATAGCTCAAAAAACTGGCTCTGGGAAGTCTTCAGCCTCCAAGGCTGGTAGAACATTGATCCTTCATGCAGTTCAGCTCTTTTTATGTCTGCTCTCTCTAACGTCTTCATTTTCAGAATTGTACCAAGGAGAATATTATTTTTTTGTGGTTATGACCAATTTTTTGATATTCATGTGTTTGCCAAGACTTCTAAGCCCTCTTATTTATGGCATTAGAGATGAAGTGTTTAGTAAAAGCATTAAGAAGATGTATTCTACCAAATAATAAGCTCTGCCCTTAAGGGTCCCAACACATATACCAGGTATTGTCCAAGAAAGGTTATTTTAGGTTTTCTCTTCCAATCATTGTCCTGTGTGCAGGCCAACTTTGATTTTCTTGGACCAACAGTTGCACAATGACTTCAGTTGACCCTTGCACAATCTGGATCATTCAGCACCTAACATCCTTGTTGGTCAGGAGGAGTATGTAGGCCACATTTTTTGCCTACAGAATAAAAGTGTCTGGTGGTCCAACCTGCTCACATATGGGCAGAAATGTAACTTGCCCCATCAACGTTGCTCTGAAATTCCAGCTAATGTTATCCATTTTTTTCTACATATTCACATATTTGTTCAAAACCTTCTAGTCTTCAAAATTGACTTCCCTGGTCCCAAATCACCAGGATATACTAGTTGGAGGTGCTTGAACCTTAAGTATCTTCCACCTCTACCAAAACCATGTTTCGTCTGATATTTTTCTATGACAGAAAAATGTTCCTCCTGCAATGGAAAAATCGCAATCCACCTTGCATTAGTCAAATGGTCAAAATAGTTAATGATTTGCTACCTACATTTATGTAACAGCAATGCCTGCCCTTAAAAAAATGTAAACGTAGGCAACCATGGATCACCTGTTATCCCACCTTCTGTGTTTGATGTACCTGATGCCCCTAACAGGATGTTTGTGAGGGTCCTTATAATGTATTTTTGAACACTCTGATGCAATGTCCCTTTCCTTGTATTTCAGAGCAATGAGTGAGTGAGTGTTTACTGTGTGGGTGATGTTGGATAAATTCTGTCATTATAATTTTTATTGCCAATCACTGTCAAATTTCCCTGTTTAATAGCATTTATGTTACATTTTCTATACATTGAGAATGCAAAAATAAACACTTAAAAAAGAAAATAAGTCACGCATTTCTGCACACAACGGCATAATGCACAAAGAATGTCATCAGCTCCCTTGAAGACCAAGTGTAACCTAAAAAATGTATATTTAAAGTCTAACAATGAACTTCTCTTATTTGCTTCCTTTTGGTCTGTTCAATATACCATTTTTTAAATTGATAAATGTAAAAGATACCTTTTACATAGTTACATATTTAGTTAGGTTGAAAAAAGATACGTCTATCTAGCTCAGCATTTCTCAACCTTTTCAACACAGAGGAACCCTTGAAATAAATTTCTGGTCTCGGGGAACCACTGCTAAAAATTAAAAATCTACAACTCATGATGACTCATTAGTGTGACAGTCAGTGGGAAGAATTCTCCTTACTCTTGTCATCATTGGGAAGAATTACCCCCTTACAGATAGGAACAATGGTGTCATTGGAAACTTATCTGAGAGGCAGAAATCTATCGCTCAAGGAACCCCTAGCAACCTCAGGAGGAACCCCAGGGTTCCACAGAACCCTGGTTGAGAAACCCTGATCTAGCTCAACCATTGTTGCTCCCACCAGAAATCTTCTGAGCTTGCGGGTGGGTGCAGAATGGTGCAGCAGTAGAAAAAAACTTGTATTGAAGTCAAAGTACAACAGTTCACAGCAAGCCTGGTAAAAGAAGGCCCAACCGAGAAACACTCATGGATGACTGCAGTGTGTAGAGCAGCAAGTCACAGCTGAGCTGACAGCTTCTGTCTTGGGAGGCAGAATGTGGCCTGGCCGGTCTGAGATCAAGTGGGGAGGTTTCCAGGAGAGTGACGAATCCCTTCACTTTCCCTCCTCGTTTGGAACCTTTCCCTACTGTTGATACTATCCCTGACAGACGAATGACCTGTCCCTAAACTACCTACATACTGGAATGTGTGCCAAACCAATGAGACAGGATCTTAAATAGACTATGCCACACCTAAGATGGCCACCAGGGTCACATTCTTGAGATCCTTAAGTGATCTCAACAAATTGTTAAAATTGGCAAGATCAAACACCCAACATCATATTAAATATTGAGCTATTGCATTACCCATATTAGTTCAAAAAGGCTCTGTGAAACCTGTAACTTTTAACTAAAGTGCTAAGTGCAATAATCAAAAGCGCATGTATACTGTGCCATAAATCCAGTTCATATATGATTAAAAAAGTTCTCCAAAGTTCATATGATTAAAAATATGTTCCAACAGTTCATATGGTCTTGCATAAAGCTAATATATGGTTCCAACTTCTCCACATGCAAGAATAAATGAAGTGTCCTAGTGCAAAACAAATAAATCAACAGTGCTTGTGCATCACCACCGTGCTCTAAAACAGAAGACTGACTGCTTACCAGACATATAGATCCCACATAGGGGATCATTTGTGCAACAAGATCACATCCAAGGGTTGATTGTCGACCAGCCTCAAAGGTTTAAAATGAATCCAGCCTCAAGTCACTCATAGTGTGTCATAGTAAAAGAAATAGAGAGGACTCATGGTGCATTAACATTTTAAGCCATAATTAAATAAATAACAAAATACACTTACAGAGCAGTTGCTTGTATAAGGCAGACAAAATCATATGTGCACGGCTGCGTGCAGAACAGTCCGTGCGTGTTGACGTCACGCTACTGGCTCCTGCCCGACGCGTTTCCACTCAGAAGGCATCGACTAGGAATGGAGACTCATACTAATGCCAAAGGTAACAGTGCCATCCACTGACAAAAGAGAGGAACCACAGCTTAACCGGGCTTAGGAGAAAATCCAAATGGTCATAAAGACTGTAAATTAGCGAAGCTAGGTACCACCTACCACAGCTAAATTTACCAGTAGCCCCTGTTTAAGACAAGGGTGCTACAAAAGGGTAGCAGCTGCAATAGTGAGAGCCATGTCACAATGGCAATCCTGTCATTGGTGAAAATTTGTCAGAAGCAAAATTGCTAAGATTTTGCTACTCCTTCTCTCACTCGCCAAATGATGTCATTCGATTGCTGCTACCTCCATTATAAGATGGTTGTTTCATTACATGGATTCTGTCATTGATGGCCCAGTGTAAGAAGGTCCGTCCTGTTCTGGGATGGCAGATGTACAAGATGAACACCAGAATAAAGGTTAAACTCTGGACTTTGAAACTGGTCCAACCTCTTTCAAACCTGATACAATTTGTTAAATTGACCAATACAAATCTTGCTTCCATTTCATGATCTTAGTTTGAAGGTCTTTTATCATCCTGTTAACAAAATTACATAAATTGACTAAAGTTTCAGCCGTGATCATTGACAAGTAGCTGGTATAATGAGCTACACTCGGCTTCTAGTTAAGGCAAGAATTTATTATATGGACTTGAACTGTACTAACTTCAGGCCATGTTACTTTTGCATTGCTCAGATTCCTTTATCTAATGCTGAGCTCTGATCTGCTTTCTTCCAAAGGATGTCCTCTCCTGAAATATCCAGAAGAGATGTAGGGTAGATCAAAACCAAGCAATATTAGGTTAAAAAAATGTAATGTATTACACATGCATGTTCTTTTGTGATGTGATCTTTCTGCAATAAAGCTTTGGACAACATTTGAAGATCCATGGTGTACTGGCCAATATGGGGTGCCAACATGAGGTGTCGCTGATTCTGCCAGTGAAAATCGTAGTGTTCTGTAACAACACATAAAACTTAAATGCATCTCCCGACCATGTAATTGACTAGATTGGGGATTTTCCAATGTCAGTATGTGAGATACAATCAGCGCTACCCTTCACTACCCAAATACTGTGTCAATATATCAGTATACTCATTAATTAAATAAAATTGGTGCTGTACACTGTGATTCAACCACACTACAAATAACATATAAAATATTCTTACAGTGCAGAGCAACCAAAAATCACCCTTTTTTGAAGCCTATTAGCCTCTGGTTGTGCAAAAAGGTAAATCAGCGCAATTAAATATAAAGTGGTGTAGTGTTAAGACCCAATAATTTGGGACACATAAATAAAATACAGCAGCTATATAAAACCTCCTTCACTAATGGGAGAAATGAACTATAAACAAATATGTATACAGCGCTATATAACATCAAATAAAGTGACAATGGGCATCATATAAATCAATAAACTCGCTTAAAGTGCAATATATATTCCTTTAAGCAAGTTTATTGATTTATATGATGCACATTGTCACTTTATTTGATTTTATATAGCGCTGTATACATATTTATTTATACTATTAGCCTCTGGCTCTAATCACATGCTTAAAAAAAAAAACTCCATTGGAATCCATGCGTCCGGAGCCCTGCATGTAGATTATGGGGGCGGACGCATGGATGAGGGGGGCGAGGCCCTGCGCCCCCAATGGACGGGCAGGGCAGCCACTTGTTACATGTGCTCACAGTACAACTGTGAATGGCACTGGATTAAAGTGTTAGCATGTTCTGTGTTGGAAATGAAATAAAGCTGTAGCCTTGCCCTTTGCAACTCAATTGTTGTAAGCGTGCTGTTTTGGTACTGGGGAGGGGCAAGGGAGTTTCATATGTTAAAATTGGTTTTCCTAGGCGTATGCGCCTCATCAGTTAAGTGCAATTGCATAGTACTGTATATAAAGTCCATTAGTGCAAAAATGTCTGTGCTGGTATATTCTTCTAGTGCTTCACAAGGTGCCACTCGGTGCTCCCCTCCTGTGATCCCCACTCACCAGAGATATATAACAAGTAGGCATGCAGTGCTCCCAGGCACAACACATAAAATACAGAAATTCCTTCTTCTCCAAACATAAGATGTTAGTTATGGAGTACTTCCTGGAGTTGGTTAAGATCCTCCAAAAACCCTCCAATCATAAGGCTCTCATCCAGCAAATGCAAATTTAACAAAAAGGTGGCAAAAAATTACCAATACATAAAACTACCCCCCAAAAAACAAAGTCCATGTGCAAAAAAAAATGCAATATAGAGAGTGACCACCACAGTGTTCTTCTAAAAAATTGTGTGTCTTCAATCAAAGTCCTTTTTAACCACTTTACCACTAGAGCATTTTGCTGTCTTACGTCTGGGCCACTTTTTGCGATTCGGCGCTGTGCGACTTTAACTGACAATTGCGCGGTCATGCGACGCCGTACCTAAACGAAATTTACGTCCTTTTTTCCCCACAAACAGAGCTTTCTTTTGGTGGTGTTTGATCACCTGTGCGATTTTTACTTTTTGCGCTATAAACAAAAAAATAGCGTTTATTTTGAAAAAATAACAATATTTTTAACATTTTTTTATATGAAATTCCCCCCAAAAAAGATGTAAAAACCAATTTTTTTTTAAATTTTTGGCCAATTTGTTTTCTGCTACCCATGTTTGGTAAAAAAATCGCAATAAGCGTATTTTGATTGGTTTGCGCAAAAGTTATTGCGTTTACTAACTAAGGGAAAGATTTCTGTCATTTTTGGTGGGTTTTTTTTAACGAGTAATGGCGGCAATCTGCGATTTTTTTGCGGGACTGCGACATTGCGGCGGACAGATCGGACCCTTGACTGACATTTTTGACACTTTTGGGGGTACCAGTGACATTACTGCAGTAATCAGTGCTATAAATATGCACTGTTACTGTAAAAATGACACTGGCAGGGAAGGGGTTAATTTTATTGGAGAGGGAAGGGGTTAATATATGCCTGGTGCTTACTGACGTGTGTGGGGGGAGGTGACTGAGTGAGCCAGGGACAGATCGGATGTTCAGCTATGCTGAACACTCCGATCTATCACTCCCTGTCACTTAGGAGATCCGCCCGCTCTGTTTACACAGGCGGGAGGATCTCCAAACTGGATTCCCCGACGATCGCCGCCGCTCCTCCCCTGGCCCGACTCCCGCTGTGAATGAAAACAGCGGGAGCGCGCCTCCGGCGGCACGCGAGCGCCGCCTACAGGGGGAGGAGTCTGGCGACGTAGGTCTACGTCGTCAGACCTACAAGAGCCACTTTGCCGCAGTAGTACTACGGTACTCAGCGGTAAAGTGGTTAAATCAACAATACATAAAACTACCCCCTAAAAAAACGTGTAAAAAAAAAAAAAAAAAATGTAATATAAAGAGTGATACACCGCAGTGTTCTTCAATCACCTAATGGCACAAAAAAGTTAACACCACCACCGGCTGGAAAACCTGCTCACCTCACAGATGAGATCAATCAGCTCTGTATATAGACACTCCTGCAATCTCCTGCTATGGTCTCCTGTCCTGGCATCCGGCTCTGCAAGCTTCTCTACTGCTGACCATAAAAAATACCGTGTACTATTGGCCATCATCCAATTTGAATATAAAACAACCAAATGTATAGAAAAGTAGGACTTTCAAGGCCACGAAGGAGGGATTATCACATATATATATATATATATATATATATATATATAATATACACTTATTACATCCATAGACTGTTAAACAAAACATAATTACACATAAAACATATTTCTAATAGGAATATTGGAAACACGAAACATAAAAAATGTCCCTGATCGTGGAATGTGCAGGTCCTCGAAGCCAAGGATGTAATAAATTTATATTTTTTATATATATATGTGATCATCCCTCCTTTGTGGCCTTGAAAGTCCTACTTTTTTTATACATTTGGTTGTTTTATCTCCTCTACTGCTCTGCGAACCTAATGCAAGTACAAAGGCAGACTACATAGTGCTCTCCATTTGAACAAAGTTTATTAAAAGCCCCCAAATAAAAAACACTTACAAAATGTAAAATCAGAAGCGCTTGTAATCACATTCATCTGCTCACCACCCTGCACGGATCTCAGTGGCTGCATGACATCATTGGCTCGGCCTCTCCCTCCAATACGCGTGTCGTCCACTCTTCTACTGAAGAAGATTGAAGGCACAAATTTTTATTATTTATTATATTTTTATTCTATTACTTTTAATGGTGATTTTTTGTTGCGCTGTGCTGTAAGAATATTTATATATTTTTCCAATGTCGTCCTCAAAGTTGCATAAAAATGTAGGACTTAGTACTTAAAAAAAAACAAAAAAACTGCATTGACACATTTTTGTGACAATTCTATGCCTTTTACCTTGAAAATGGCCCAAACTGATTTTTTAGGATTTGCCCACCCATTGACTTCAGTGGGGTTCAGATTAAAGTTTGTAGTGACCAGAATTTTTACAATGGGTTTGGCAAACAACCTGCAAATCGAATCCAGGCACATCCACTCATCACTAGCACATTAAGTTGTTCAAGGTTTTTTTATTTTGATCAGAGTAAGTATTTGATGGTAAAACAAATCCTAACACTTGTATGCAGTTCTGCAACTTTGACATGTGTTAGTAAAATTGTAGATACACTATATTGCCAAAAGTATTGGGACGCCTGCCTTTACACTCACATGAACTTTAATGGCATCCCAGTCTTAGTCCGTAGGGTTCAATATTGAGTTGGCCCACCCTTTGCAGCTATAACAGCTTCGACTCCTCTGGGAAGGCTGTCCACAAGGTTTAG
This sequence comes from Pelophylax lessonae, assembly GCF_965119305.1. Lineage (NCBI taxonomy): Eukaryota > Metazoa > Chordata > Amphibia > Anura > Ranidae > Pelophylax > Pelophylax lessonae. The sequence continues at coordinate 720,095,524 of NC_138769.1, read as the reverse complement.
GAGTGTGTCTATGGGAATGTTTGACCATTCTTCCAGAAGAAAATTTGTGAGGTCAGGCACTGATGTTGGACCAGAAGGTCTGGCCTTCAGTCTCCGCTCTAATTGATCCCAGAGGTATTATAACGGGTTGAGGTCAGGAATCTGTGCAGGCCAGTCAAGTTCCTCCACCCCAAACACGCTCATCCATGTCTTTATGGACCTTGCTTTGTGCACAGTCATGTTGGAACAGGAAGGGGCCATCCCCAAACTGTTCCCACAAAGTTGGGAGCATGGAATTGTCTAAAATGTCTTGGTATTCTGACGCCTTAAGAGTTCACTTCACTGGAACTAAGGGGCCCCATATCATAATCCCCCCTGCACCAAATGATTTGGACCAGTGCACAAAGCAAGGTCCATAAAGACATGGATGAAAGAGTTTGGGGTGGAGGAACTTGACTGGCCTGCACAGAGTCATTACCTCAACCCAATAGAACACCTTTGGAATGAATTAAAGGGCAGACTGCGAGACAGGCTTTCTTGTTCAATTTCAGTGCCTGACCTCACAAATGTGCTTCTGGAAGAATGGTCAAACCAGTGGCGGCTGGTGATCAAAATTTTTTTTGGGGGGGGGGGGGGGGGGGGCGCAAAAAGAAAAATGTAATAGGTATTGCTTTGCGGCAAAAAACGCGGTAAAAAAATTGCGTGACTTTGAGGTCATGGTAAAGGCATGGCACAGGTGATGGTACAGGTATGGCACAGGTGAGGGTACAGGCATGGCACAGGTGATGGTACAGGCATGGCACAGGTGATGGTACAGGCATGGCACAGGTGAGCGTATAGGCATGGCACATGTGATGGTATAGGCATGGCACAGGTGATGGTATAGGCATGGTACAGGCATGGCACAGGTGAGGGTACAGGCATGGCACAGGTGATGGTACAGGCATGGCACAGGTGAGGGTATAGGCATGGCACAGGTGATGGTTTGGGCATGGCACAGGTGATGGTTTAGGCATGGCACAGGTGATGGTTTAGGCATGGCACAGGTGATGGTACAGGCATGGCACAGGTGATGGTATAGGCATGGCACAGGTGATGGTATAGGCATGGTACAGGCATGGCACAGGTGAGGGTATAGGCATGGCACATGTGATGGTACAGGCATGGCCAGGTGAGGGTATAGGCATGGCACAGGTGATGGTACAGGCATGGCACAGGTGAGGGTATAGGCATGGCACAGGTAATGGTACAGGCATGGCACAGGTGAGGGCATAGGCATGGCACAGGTGATGATACAGGCATGGTACAGGTGAGGGTATAGGCATGGCACAGGTGAGGGTATAGGCATGGCACAGGTGATGGTTTAGGCATGGCACAGGTGATGGTTTAGGTATGGCACAGGTGATGGTACAGGCATGGCACAGGTGATGGTATAGGCATGGCACAGGTGATGGTATAGGCATGGTACAGGCATGGCACAGGTGAGGGTATAGGCATGGCACAGGTGATGGTATAGGCATGGCACATGTGATGTTTTAGGAATGGCACAGGTGATGGTACAGGCATGGCACAGGTGATGTTTTAGGCATGGCACAGGTGATGGTACAGGCATGGCACAGGTGATGTTTTAGGCATGGCACAGGTGATGGTACAGGCATGGCACAGGTCGGCTTCAATCACTTACCTGCTCTCCTGGGCTGCCTGCGAGACGTCCATGGCGCTGCTCCTCTCCTCTCGTCCTCTTCTTACGACGGCGGCGGGATTCCGGGAACCATCCACGGCGCTGCTCCTCTTCTGTCTTCTTTGACAGCGGCTCTCTCGGTCTTCCGAACGGTCCGGCGGGAAGAAGATCGGGCGGTGACGGTGCGTTACTGACGCACGCACCGGCACCGCCCCCATTGCGGGGTCAGTAATCGGATGTCCTGGATGATGATTGGTCCAGGCTGGAGACTGGACCAATCACAGCCAGGATATCACGAAAGTGGGGTTGTCCTAGCGCTACGACCTGCGCCCAGGTTACGCCCCCAGAAGGCAGCCAATCGGCGCCTCTTCTGGGTCGTAAACCCCCCCCCCCCCCAATAGCCACCACATAGGCCGGCGAACGCAATTTTTTTTTTTCAAAACTTTATTGTTCTTTTTGTAATTTTTTTTCCTTTTTTTTAGGGGGGGGGGGCGGCGCCCTGGCGCCCCCTATGCACAGGCCGCCACTGGGTCAAACATTCCCATAGACACACTACTAAACCTTGTGGACATCCTTCCCAGAAGATTTGAAGCTGTTATAGCTGCAAAGGGTGGGCAAACTCAATATTGAACCCTACGAACTAAGACTGGGATCCCATTAAAGTTCATGTGTGTGTAAAGGTGTCCCAATACTTTTGGTAATATAGTATATCTTTGCAGCTACTTAGTGTATCCAGGTGAATTATACCGCTTTTTTTGTTTCAGAAAAAATTGACTCTTCATTTGGAGGTTCATTTGAATGGATATCTCAAATGAAAACTTTGCAAAAATAGTAATAAAAATGTATCAAACTTTTTTCGAACTTTAGATGTATATTTGTTGCTGTTAACTTGACCCACCACCAAAGGGCAACCCAAAATATATTCTGCCAATATTTTAATACTGTGGGCTTTTTTCCCCTGTGGATAAAAGACACTCTATTTTTGATTTCTGGATTTTAAAATGGATAATGAGGGTTCTTTTCAAGATGGGGCTTAATACAAATGATTTAACACTGCATACAGTAGGTACTACATAATTTTGGGGGCTTTCTTCTACAAATAAATTACACTGTATAGTGGATTTCTATCATTTAGAATGCTGTTGGAGTTTTGTGTAAAATTACCTGTGGCACAGGCCATAAGTCCGCAAAGATGACCGAAGTCCAAAGGCACCGGCACATATCAGGAAAGAACGAGGGTGGAAACAGATGGAAGCTCAGTGTGGAAAGGAGGAAAAAAGAGAGAAAGAGAGAGAACAAAGAAAAAAATAAGGGCAAGGGAGAACCCAAACTGGTCAGGTGCAATGTGGGGAGAGTGTAGGACCACCAGAAATTTGGCGTGAGAGTCATGTAGAACACTCAACATTTTATTTTTAATCATAAGGTTGGTTAATATGCTCCTTACCACAGCAATCGAAACAGAGGCCTTCTTCCAGGCTTTGGCAATGACACTCTTTTCAGGGATACACAGGTAAGTCGCCAGTTTTTGGTGGTATGAAAACAAGCCCTGAATCAGGCAATCCAGTAAAGCCATCCTTACCAACAAATATACATAACAAGGTCTGAAGGAGCCAGAAGACCCTGGACCAGAACACCATCAATCGAGGACAAGACCACCATGTATGGATAACGTCTATTCCGATGTCCACAGCCCCTGAAGCATCTGGCGCTATAAGATGGATTTGCACTGACTATACAGGCCGGGACCCAATACCACCTAATGGTCTCAACCTGCTTAAAAAAAATGCTTGTTGTTGTTATCTAGGGGATTGCAGAGTGGAGATAAGTATTTACTTAATCTACCGATCCTTGGAGCACAAGTCCCTGCTGCTCCTGCACCACTGTACGCTAGCAGTCTTGTGAATTGACTGTTCCTGATGTCATCATACCCATAGACCAACTCTGGACATGAGGATGGCAGGAACAGTCCATCGCTGGATGTGGGGTAGACATGTGTAGAACGAAAAAATTTGTTTCGTTTAGCTTCGATTTGGTATTTCATGAATTAGTTTAGTTAAATTCATTTAATTTGTTTAATTCGTTTTTGGAAGAATCTGAATTGAATTCCATTCAAAATCGAATTTTTTCTATTCGAAATTCGAGTTTTGGAAGATGGTTATATTCTTTTTATTCCCGTCTATTCTATTGTTTTTTTTCTTTTCTATTATATTATTTTATTTACTGTTCTATTGTTTTCTTTTCTATGTTATTAGATTATTTTCTATTTTATTCAAATTCAAAAGGATTCTATTTGAAATCCAAATTTCGTAAAACAGTTACAGTATCTCACAAAAGTGAGTACACCCCTCTCATTTTTGTAAATATTTTATTCTATCTTTTCATGTGACAACACTGAAGAAATTACACTTTGCTACAATGTAAAGTAGTGAGTGTACAGCTTGTATAACTGTAAAGTTGCTGTCCCCTTAAAATAACTCAACACACAGCCATTAATGTCTAAACCGCTGGTAACAAAAGTGAGTACACCCCTAAGTGAAAATGTCCAAATTGGGCCCAAAGTGTCAATATTTTGTGTGGCCACCATTATTTTCCAGCACTGCCTTAACCCTCTTGGGCATGGAGTTCACCAGAGCTTCCCAGGTTGTCACTGGAGTCCTCTTCCATTCCTCCATGAGGACATCACAGAGCTGGTGGATGTTAGAGACCTTGTGCTCCTCCACCTTCCATTTGAGGATGCCCCACAGATGCTCAATAGGGTTTAGGTCTGGAGACATGCTTGACCAGTCCATCACCTTTACCCTCTGCTTCTTTAGCAAGGCAGTGGTCGTCTTGGACGTGTGTTTGGGGTTGTTATCATGTTGGAATACTGCCCTGCAGCCCAGTCTCCGAAGGGAGGGGATCATGCTCTGCTTCAGTATGTCACAGTACATGTTGGCATTCTTGGTTCCCTCAATGAACTGTAGATCCCCAGTGCTGGCAGCACTCATGCAGCCCCAGACCATGACACTCCCAGCCCCATGCTTGACTGTAGGCAACACACACTTGTCTTTGTGCTCCTCATCTGGTTGCCGCCACACACGCTTGACACCATCTGTACCAAATAATTTTATCTTGGTCTCATCAGACCACAGGACATGGTTCCAGTAATCCATGTCCTTAGTCTGCTTGTCTTCAGCAAAGTGTTTGCGGGCTTTCTTGTACATCATCTTTAGAAGAGGCTTCCTTCTGGGATGACAGTCATGCAGTGTGGCGTATGGTCTGAGCACTGACAGGCTGACCCCCCCACCCCTTCAACCTCAGCAGCAATGCTGGCAGCACTCATACGTCTATTTCCCAAAGACAACTCTGGATATGACGCTTAGCACATGCACTTAACTTCTTTCGACCATGGCGAGGCCTGTTCTGAGTGGAACCTGTCCTGTTAAACTGCTGTATGGTCTTGGCCGTCGTGCTGCAGCTCAGTTTCAGGGTCTTGGCAATCTTCTTATAGCCTAGGCCATCTTTATGTAGAGCAACAATTCTTTTTTTCAGATCCTCAGAGAGTTTTTGCCATGAGGTGCCAAGTTGAACTTCCAGTAACCAGTATGAGAGAGTGAGAGCGATAACACCAAATTTAACACACCTGCTCCCTATTCACACCTGGGACCTTGTAACACTAACAAGTCACATGACACCAGAGAGGGAAAATGGCTAATTGGGCTCAATTTGGACATTTTCACTTAGGGGTGTACTCACTTTTCTTGCCAGTGTCTTAGACATTAATGGCTGTGCGTTGAGTTATTTTTAGGGGACAGCAAACTTACACTGTTATACAAGCTGTACACTCACTACTTTAAATTGTAGCAAAGTGTCATTTCTTCAGTGTTGTCACATGAAAAGATATAATAAAATATTTACAAAAATGTGAGGGGTGTACTCACGTTTGTGAGATACTGTATCAGTGGGAGGAATAGTGCTCCATCATTGGTGTTAGGGGGAGGAAGAGTGCCCCTTTGATGGTGTCAGTGGGAGGAATAGTGCTCCATCATCGGTGTTAGGGGGAGGAAGAGTGCCCCTTTGATGGTATCAGTGGGAGGAAAGGTGTCCCTTCAGTGGTGTCAGTGGGAAGAAGGGTGCCCCATTATTGATGCTAGTTGTAGGAAGAGTGTCACATTTTTGGTAACAGTGTAAGGAAGAGTACCCCATTGTGTAAATCAGTGGGAGGAATAGTGGCTCATTGTTGGTGTCAGTGGGAGGAAATATGCCCAGTCGTTGATGTCAGTGTGAGAAATAGTGCCTCATATTAGTTGGGGAAATAGTGCCCCAAGGGCTAGATAAAAGCAACCATGGGCCACAGTTTGGAGACCATTGACATAGAGGAAGGTGTTTCTGTAGATCTTGCAACAACTAATAGGAATGCAGTACACCAGATGTTATCAGCTGACAAGATTTCTGACACCATCAACAGGAAGTTCTTTTTGCACTTATTGACTAGATATAAAAAAAATGCTTTCAATTGTATTTTTAACAGACCAAAGGGAGTAAATAACAGAAGTCAATTGTTAGAATTGACATACTATAATCCTTACACTCAATCTAGCCCATAATAAGGCCTGGTTTACACCTATGCATTTTTTAGTGCGTTTTCACTTTTGCAGAAACACATGTAGCACCACCCCCGCAGGAGCTGCTGATTAGATTATTGGGTCTACGTCCTGCCTAACAACCCACAGAATTGGCTCGAACCCTCCCTAGGCACAACTGACCCAGAATAGGACTGGAATACCAAATGGCTACACAGATTGGAATATAACACTTCAATAAATAATAATGACCTGTTACCTCTCTCCAGCTGCAGTCCTTCTGGGTAATACAAGGTGACCACACACAAGCTTGCTTTTAAACAGGAAAGTTATTTACTGTGAATCAAATAAACAGTTTCGATACAGTAAAATATGACTTTGTAAAAGGATATACTAATTAATTAATCAAAGATAAGATAAATACTGTGATATCACTCCTCAAGGGCACATTAATTGTTTCAGGAAATGTCTCAGAGCCTATAGGACCGCCATCTTAATCACTATTATACTTTTGGAGATAAGGCTCAGCATTCAGTTAGACACAGTATCAGAATGTCAGACCTATCTGAGTCCGCTGTTTCTTCTCTATATCTTCGCTAGCAACGTTGGTGCACTCGCAATTTGTAATCCACATTGAGGATGGGTGATCAATAGAGAGAATGGCAGCAAACAGTTAGTAATCACCGCGGGGTGTCTGTGCAGGATTGCCGGTAAAACTTCTGTGAGAGATGTACTGGGCCACCTGGTATATTGCCTTCTACTACTCTAAGGCTAATCCTGACTAAAGTTACTTCTTTGATAGATAGAGTCAGTTTTTGGGCAGGTGCCCTCTCACCAACAGGACTGTCTCCCAGGAAGCCTCCGCTGCTGTCTCAGTCTCCGGCCTCTGTCACCAGCCGCGCTAGGTATTTGGGGTGGATGAGTCTGGTCTCTGTAGAACATCGATGGGACCTCCAGGAGGGATCCTCTACTGGAGATGAAACACTGCAACTTAGTCACTTAAGGCCCAGGAGTTTCGGCCTAGCATACAGCATCAGCCCACAGCACTGGCATCCTGCTTGTCTCACTGTGTCTTTCCCAAGAGAGTGAGCCTGGCTCCTCCCTTCCTTTATAAAGCTTCCCCCAGAAGGCTGTGCGGTGCAGCAGTGCACCCTGGTATTCTCAAAGCACTATGGGCGATGAAGACTGCTCAACTTCCTGAAAGGAAAATAACATCAAAAGACATTCCATAGCCGCTGCAATGTGTCCTTTTGGCCACTAGATGGAGCCGAGTTCCTCTCAAATGTCAAGCAGCAGTCTTTTAGAACTTGTATAATGGAAGACCCCGCTACACACTCCCCCCACTTGAGAAACTTTGGTCCCCAAAGAGGACAACAGCATGTACTCCAGTGCATATGTTGGCAGTACACAAAAAAAAAACATTAACATATGCATAACAGGGAATCATCTTCCTTTTCATAAGCAGAGTTCAAACTTAACAACTGCATATTACAACACAGGTTCGACATAGGAACCTCCCACCAATTGTCAGGGGAGGGAAGGTAATTCTGTTCACAGACCCCTGACACTTGAGTGGCTTGTACAGATGTGCCTGGGGGTGAGCTAGGGTTGTCCTCCACCAAATCTGCGGTGGAAGAACTAGGCTGATCAAGAGTTCGTTTGGAAGTAAAGATAGCCTCTTCTGAGCATTCACCCAATTGGTCATAGGTCAGTCTTTTGGGCGGGTGAATGACTCTTCTTTCCCTCTGTTCTTTGGGATGCACGATCTCGGAGGTACTAGGACCAGCCACTTCTGGGGATTCTTCAATGTCCTCCTCCTCATGTTCCAACACACAGGAATCTGATGCTTCAAGAGCGGTCAGTTCTTCTTCAGAGGAAGGTGCAACCTCCTCCTCAGGATCTTCATCATCAACTACTTCTTCTGGAAGCATGTGGAAAGGTATGAATTCGGGGGCTTCCGCCCGAAGGGTTCCTCTGTCAGCCAATTCGGATGAAGACAGGGAGGCAGGTGTGGGTTCTGGTAACTGAGACGACCACATCCAGTCAGGTACCTCCTCTTCATCTTCCAGATCTTCAGATGGAGAATTTCCCTCCCTCACATCTGGGAGTGTCGACTGAGATCTGGTGACTGGTCTGGACAGGCGAGAGGTCGAAGGGGTCTCTGGCGAATCTACGACAGGAGGCATGCGAACTGCTTCAGAGAGAGGCAGTAAATGGTTCCTATGCCAAGTCTTCAATGGACCCACACTTCCTTCAGGCCGAATTTGATACACAGGGAGGTTTGGTAGTTGCTTGCAGATAACATAAGGTTGGGACTTCCAGCGGTCTGCCAACTTGTGTTTTCCCGGGACACCCAAGTTCCTCAACAATACCCTGTCCCCTGGTTGCAAGTCTTGGATCCGAACTTTTAAGTCGAAATTCCTTTTATTCCTCAGTCCACGTTGATCAGATGTGGCCTGAGCTTTATCATAGGCCGATTTCAGACTCTTCCGCAGTCGGTCCACATATCCCTTGTGCGATGCTGAAGAGGTGTGATCGGGCGAGATGCCAAAGGCCAAATCCACTGGCAATCGAGCCTCTCGTCCAAACATTAGACGATAAGGGGAATATCCAGTAGCATCACTGACAGTACTGTTGTAGGCATGCACAATGGCAGCTACATGTTTGCCCCAATGCTGTTTCTTCTCTGAGCTTAAAGTCCCCAACATGTCCAAAAGAGTCCTGTTAAATCTTTCCGGCTGGGCATCCCCTTGTGGATGGTAGGGAGTAGTTCTAGTCTTTTGGATGCCTAACAGATCTAACAGTCTCTTGATCAGTCTGCTTTCAAAGTCTCTTCCCTGATCTGAATGGAGGCGTTGTGGTAACCCATAGTGTACAAAGAACTTTTCTACAAGAACTTTGGCTACTGTAGAGGCCTTCTGATCCCTTGTTGGGAATGCTTGGGCGTATCTGGTAAAATGGTCTGTTACCACAAGGACATTCCCTTGGCCACTCAGATCAGGCTCTAGGCAAAGGAAATCAATGCACACCAGTTCCATGGGTCCCTGGCTTTGCAGATGGCCCATTGGGGCTGCTTGACGTGGCAGAGTCTTCCTTTGTATACATCGGACACAAGAATGACAGTATCCTTCAACTTCGGCCCTCATACAGGGCCAGTAGAACCTGTCTCTGACAAGCTGAAAAGTTCTTTCAGGTCCCAGATGGCCATGATTATCATGAAGAGCAGCCAGAACTCTCTCCCTGTATTTAGCTGGTAAGAACAGTTGCCACTTCTCCTCCAGATCTTCAGATGGGCCTCTTCGGTAGGCCACCCCTTCTCGGATCTGTAACCGGGTCCACTCTCTATGCAACAGACGGGCCCCCTGAGGAGAGTCGGTGAGAAGCAACTCAGGGCGCTGGATCTCCAAGGCTTCCAAAAGAAGTTTTCCCAGAGGGTCTTCCAGCTGCTCCTTCCTCAAGTCCCTTTTGGACAGCCGGGGTAAATCTTCCCCTTCAACCTGGGTCACCCTGCAATAGTATTTGGGTACTCCGACAGCCGAAACCCCAATCTCTTCGGCTCTTGATCCTCCTCTGGATCGAAGTTCAGTTCCCTGATATAGGGCACGCACCCCTTCTGGAGCCAAATGGGTCCATTCTTCATCAGGTTCGTGTGGTGCATGCAACCTTCTGGATAGGGCATCTGCATCCCTGTTCCCGATTCCTGGCCGATACTTCAGGCTGAAGTTGAAGCTAGAGAGGGCAGCCAACCATCTGTGTCCTGTTGCATCCAGCTTAGCTGTAGTCAACAGATAGGTAAGGGGATTATTATCCGTCTTGACAATGAATTCAGCTCCGTACAGGTAATCTTTCAGTTTGTCGACCACTGCCCACTTTAAGGCCAGGAATTCAAGTTTGTGGGTAGGATAATTCCTTTCAGCAGGTAGTAGACTCCTGCTCACGTAGGCCACGGGTCGCAGGTGGCCCCCATGTTCCTGGTAGAGTACCCCACCCAGCCCATCTCGGCTGGCATCGACATGTAGTTCATATGGTTTCGTGGGGTCTGCGTAGGCCAACACAGGGGCAGTGGTTAGATTCTTTTTCAACTGAATGAAAGCCCCTTCACATTCTGGGGTCCACTGATCCTGGATGGACTCCTTGGCCTTCCGGGGTCCCATGGTGGACTTCATTGGCTTGACCAGTTCAGGAACGTCATCTTCTTCGTTCTTTAGTAACTCATTGAGGGGTCGGGCAATCTTGGCGAACCCCTCTACAAACCTCCTGTAATAGGAGCAAAAACCCAGGAACGACCGAAGTTCGGTCACATTTGTAGGTCTCGGCCAGGAGGCGACAGCATCCAGCTTGTCCGGGTCGGTGGCCACCCCTTCTTCAGACACGATGTGGCCCAGGTAATGGACCGAGGACTGATAGAATTGGCACTTCTCAGGAGAAAGTTTCAGGCCTTCTTCATGTAGCCTCTTCAGGACCTTTTCCAACCTCTCCTCGTGTTCTTCCAAAGTTCTGCCAAACACGATAACATCATCCAAGTATACCAGTACCTCTATCAAATTCATATCTCCAACGGTCCTTTCCATCAGCCTTTGGAAGGTAGCAGGGGCCCCTGACAATCCCTGAGGCATGCGATTGAACTCAAAGAACCCCACAGGGGTGATGAAGGCTGTCTTCTCCCGATCTTCAGGGTGCATGGGGATCTGATAATACCCACTCTTTAAGTCCATCACACTGAACCACTTCGCCCCTGACAGGCTCTGTAGGGCGTCTTCGATTCGAGGAGTGGTATACTGGTCTGGGATGGTTCTTCTGTTCAGTGTTCGGTAGTCGATACAAAGCCTCAGAGATCCGTTTTTCTTCCGGACTACCACTATCGGAGAAGCATATGGGCTCCTGGATTCTCGAATAACCCCAGTCTTCTTGAGTTCCGCCAGCTGCTGACGTAGATCTTCTAAGTCACCTAAGGGAACTCGCCGGACTCTTTCTCGGAAAGGTTTGTCCTCACTCAGGCGGATCTTATGAGTGGCACTCCTGGCGCATCCCACGTCGAACTCAGCCCTAGAAAATATTCCTCGCCATCCAGCAAGTTGTGCCTTGGCCCTCTTCACCCATTCTGGTGGGAGGGCAGCGTTTCCAGAGCAGAGCTCTTCTATAACATCTTCACCCCTTCCCTCCTCTTTAAGATCAGATGGGACAACTGGGGTAGCCGGGTTAACTTGGCCCAACAGCACTCTGGCCGGTACCTTCACCGGTGTAGTAGAGGTGTTTCTGACACTCACTAAAACCCTTCCATGGTTTTTCTGTAACACCTTCAAAGGGATCACTTCAGGGATTACTTCTATCCCTCTCTCCTCTTCCTGTGGACCTGATTCAAAGATGATAAAAGGGCCCGGCTGTTTCCATGTGAGTTTAACGGAAGCTTTCAGACAAGCCACCTCTCCTGGCTGCAAGACCTTTTCCGTTCTGTCCAACTTCCAGAGTCTTCCAACTCCTTCTGCAGGAGTCTCTTGCTCCAATACTAATTGTTGATAGGCCTGCCGTAGCATGGGGTGAATCCTTGGCGCTGGAGCATCCTGTCCCTGGACCAGTTGTGTCAGGAGGCGCCTTACTAGGTCAGTGTTGGTCCCTACGATGAGAGAGCTTTTGTTGGCCCCTGGCGGACGAGGACAGACCACCGCTAGGGTGTCGAAGGTTTCAGCTTCACCAGCCACTGATGGGTCAAAGGTCAACTTGATTGGCAGATACCCGTCATAGGGAAAACTTTGAGTCCCGATACCCCATATCTCCAGATCTTCCAACTTCTGCAGAGGTAGATGGGTAAGGTGTTTATCATAGAAGTCTCTATACAGAAGAGTCACTTGGGCCCCAGTGTCAAGGAGGGCTCTTGTGTAAATTCCTTCTACCTGGACAGAGACTACAGGGGAAGGCCCGACCAAGTTAGTTGGGAATTCTCTTGAAGTGGCCTTGTTGTCTGATTCAGTTCTCTGCACCCAGGCTCTTTTCTTTTTTTTTCTTCTGGACTTCAGTCCCCTCTGGGCCCGGTGTGCATTGATTTTCCTTCTCTCAGTAGCCTGGAGTATAGAACTAGGGGCGTTGTACCTGGATCTGACTCCCTGACTCAGATTCCCTGAATCATTGAGTCTCTTGGATTCCCTTGAAACTGGCGGGCACCCGGTCGACTCCTTCACGGGTGCCCTCTGAAGTTTTTCCGCTGGCTTGCGAGGTTCTGAGGCGACATTTCCTGGGCTGGGACATACTCCTCTAACATGTCCTACTCCCCCACAGTTGAAACAAGTTAGCGATCTCCTAGGTCTCGGTTCCGGGTCTACTCTAAGGTTAGAAGGTTTATCCGGCTTCTCTGACACGTTCCCATCAGGTAGAGTAGATGCCTGACTAGTCAGGATGGACACCATTTCTATCAACTGGGACACCTGGGTCTTTAGGAGTTCAACTTGCGAGTCACTTTCTTTTGCACTTATCACTCTGACACGAGCAGTTGAGTCAAACTGCCGACTCTTCCTTTTGTTGTCTAACATGACCTCTTCTTCTCTGACCATTCGGATCAGGTCAGGGTATTCCAGAATGCCACCATCTTGGCGAGTTCGCAACAGTATGGCAATGGGATCTAAGGGTTGAGCCCCTCTCAGCACCTGCCGTGCACGAGTCTCATCTACCTTCCGGGGGTCTATCCCTTTCTTTATCAAGATCTGGTGGATGATCTTATCTAGGCGTCTAATAAATTCGGACAACTTCTCTTCCTCTTCTTGGTAACAGTGGTCTAACTGGTAAAGAAGTTCAGCCACGTTCTCCGTCCGACCAAATACATCTTGTAGAATGTCTAGATAATCCTGTGCAGTACAGTTCTTTTTGCTTAGCTTGAGATTACGTACGGCCTCTAGTGCAGGTCCCTTTAAACTTTCTGTGATTCTCTGTTTCTTGTGCTGTTCTGGTACCTCCCACTCTTCCAAAGCCTGAGTGGCGGTATCTAACCACTCTTCAAACCCATCTTCTGTCGAAGGCACAGGCTGTTTCCCAGAGAATGTCCTGAGCTTCCTATATTCAGTCATCAGATAGTTTGGGGAGTCCTTACTACATTTTGCTACGATTTCCCCGAGAACAGCACACAGTTCTGAGCTAAAGGTAGACAAAGGTGGTGACTCTGGACTCCCTTCTTGGACACCTTTTTCTTTGCTGGATCCCCCAGGAGTGGTGGATGAGGGACCTTCAGTAAGGACTTCTGGATGTATTAAGAAAAGTTCTGTTTGGTCAGTAGTCTTTACACTGGTTCCCTTAAAGTAATCAGGGACCCCCTTCCTCCACTCACACAATGCATACGTGTGTGGAACGGTGGTGTCTGTCTTTATGTCAGTCACCCAGAATTTCCTGTCTGTGGACAGTGCCCTTAAAACTGGGAGGAGTTTTTCCTCAGTCCAGACCTCTCCCTTGATTTCAACCACCAGGCCATTTTCCACTACGACATTCTCTTCCCTGCACCACTCGGCTGCAGCGGTAGGATCCATTTCTGCGTTGAGGGGGATTCTGTGGCTGAGAGGGTTGTGTTGCAGGACTGTAGATCATCCCGGACGAGCCCCCACGTGTAGCACCACCCCCGCAGGAGCTGCTGATTAGATTATTGGGTCTACGTCCTGCCTAACAACCCACAGAATTGGCTCGAACCCTCCCTAGGCACAACTGACCCAGAATAGGACTGGAATACCAAATGGCTACACAGATTGGAATATAACACTTCAATAAATAATAATGACCTGTTACCTCTCTCCAGCTGCAGTCCTTCTGGGTAATACAAGGTGACCACACACAAGCTTGCTTTTAAACAGGAAAGTTATTTACTGTGAATCAAATAAACAGTTTCGATACAGTAAAATATGACTTTGTAAAAGGATATACTAATTAATTAATCAAAGATAAGATAAATACTGTGATATCACTCCTCAAGGGCACATTAATTGTTTCAGGAAATGTCTCAGAGCCTATAGGACCGCCATCTTAATCACTATTATACTTTTGGAGATAAGGCTCAGCATTCAGTTAGACACAGTATCAGAATGTCAGACCTATCTGAGTCCGCTGTTTCTTCTCTATATCTTCGCTAGCAACGTTGGTGCACTCGCAATTTGTAATCCACATTGAGGATGGGTGATCAATAGAGAGAATGGCAGCAAACAGTTAGTAATCACCGCGGGGTGTCTGTGCAGGATTGCCGGTAAAACTTCTGTGAGAGATGTACTGGGCCACCTGGTATATTGCCTTCTACTACTCTAAGGCTAATCCTGACTAAAGTTACTTCTTTGATAGATAGAGTCAGTTTTTGGGCAGGTGCCCTCTCACCAACAGGACTGTCTCCCAGGAAGCCTCCGCTGCTGTCTCAGTCTCCGGCCTCTGTCACCAGCCGCGCTAGGTATTTGGGGTGGATGAGTCTGGTCTCTGTAGAACATCGATGGGACCTCCAGGAGGGATCCTCTACTGGAGATGAAACACTGCAACTTAGTCACTTAAGGCCCAGGAGTTTCGGCCTAGCATACAGCATCAGCCCACAGCACTGGCATCCTGCTTGTCTCACTGTGTCTTTCCCAAGAGAGTGAGCCTGGCTCCTCCCTTCCTTTATAAAGCTTCCCCCAGAAGGCTGTGCGGTGCAGCAGTGCACCCTGGTATTCTCAAAGCACTATGGGCGATGAAGACTGCTCAACTTCCTGAAAGGAAAATAACATCAAAAGACATTCCATAGCCGCTGCAATGTGTCCTTTTGGCCACTAGATGGAGCCGAGTTCCTCTCAAATGTCAAGCAGCAGTCTTTTAGAACTTGTATAATGGAAGACCCCGCTACACACACTACAGTCCATTTAACATGGTTTCCTATGGATCACATTTGTGCATTTTTAAGAAAGGTCCAGGGACTTTTTTCTGGTTTTTGGTTCCATAGACTTCAATGCACCTGTAATACAGTCTGCAGACTGCAACCTGCATAGGTATGAACTGTCCTGAAGAAGCATTTGTTGAGTACTTGAAATGTGTTGATGTCAGCCGTGCATGGAGCCCTGCATTCCAGTGGATGCCATACTGAATTTCCGGGTTACCACAACACTTCTGGCCATGCACGGCATCATTCAGCGTCTACTGTGAAGCCCATGTGGAGGAGATGGGAGCCTTATCTCTAGCCTGATGCCTGAACATTTCACCTATCCTGACATGTAGACCCTGGATGAAATCTAAAGCTTGTTTGAAGATGGGAGAGTGGTGAGATACTGCTTGGCATTATTCATGTTACCTTATTGACTTGCCTTGTGCTGGTGATTTATCCCAGCCTATTTAGCAGCATAATATACCTTATGGTATCTATGTGGGATGGCCTTAACCTCCCTGGCGGTATCCCCAAGTGTGGCTCGGGGTTAACTTTCAGTACCAAAAGTGGTATCCCTGAGCCACACTCGGGATTTCCCCGCAATGTTACTCACCTTCCCTGCGATCTCCCGCTGTCCTCCCCGCCGTCCTCCCCGTCCTCCTCACAGTCTCTCCCCGCTCTGTGCACGGCCGATTGCCGGCATTTGCCTTCAGGTTCCCTTCCCTGCAAGCATTGCGATGCAGGGGGGGTGGAATCGGCGGCAAATTCAAAAGTGTAAATACACTCAATGAGATGATACAAAGCTGTGATCCTAACGGATTACACTGTATCATGCCATTTCACCACAGGATTTCACCTGGTGACTTTTCCAGTGCCCTGCCTGTGCTTTTCCAGTGCTTTGTGCCTGGAAAATTTTGAACGACCATGGCGTCCAAAAAGCGTTCTTTTTGCACAAAATCGCTTTTAGACAAACTGGAAAACAGCGACAGCGAAACGGAGTTACTTGAAGAACTGAGCGATAGCGATTGGTGGGAAAATTAGTCATCAGGTACAGAAAGTGAGGACAGCGACAATTCTGATGTCTCTTTCTGGCACATCGCTTGTGGAATTTGGGAAGAATATCAAATGATTCTTCAGAATTTCCAACGGAGCGATGTGCCAGAAAGAGACATCAGAATCGTCGCTGTTATCACTTTCCGTACCTGATGACGAATTTTCCCACCAATCGCTATCGCTCAGTTCTTCAAGTAACTCAGTTTCGCTGTCGCTGTTTTCCAGTTCGTCTAAAAGCGATTTTGCACAAAAAGAACGTTTTTTGGACGCCATGGTCGTTCTCAATTTTTCAGGCACAAAGAACTGGAAAAGCACAGGCAGGGCACTGGAAAAGTCACCAGGTGAAATCCTGTGGTGAAGTGGGATGATACAGTGTAATCCGATCACAGCTTTCTATCATCTCATTTGGTGTATTTACACTTTTGAATTTGCCGCCGGTTCCACTCCCCCTGCGTCGCAACGCTCGCAGGGAGGGAACCGGAAGACAGGGGCCGGCATCGGCCGAGCACACAGTAGGAGAATGGTGGGGGAGGATGGCGGGGAAGGACGGTGGGGGAGGACAGCGGGGGATCGCAGGGGAAGGTGAGTTTTAAAATGTAAAACAACAGATTTCCATGCAAAACAATGTACCGCTTTTAGCACAGAAATCCGGACATAATCAGACCGCCAGGGAGGTTAACGGTGAATTGTGTAGCTTTATATACTCTCCTTGAGTTTGGCCAAGGCCGTATACAGAAACCTTGGATGAGGGACACACCATGCTGTGCTCTATATATCCACATTTTCACCTGTTCTCCTTCACAGGCATGGATCTTTGATTTGCATCATCCAGGACTTTGAATTATAGTCAGGCCCATCACTCCATACTAGGAGACCCTCCACTCATCATTCTTTGGAGCTCCACTCCTTGGCCTTTATGACACTGTGTCTGCCATAGCCCTTCAGTAGTGATTCTTTGAATGGGACTACATATACACATCTTTTCACACATGGAGTCCTAGTCTCCCATTTCATTATAGATCCCTGTTTTCTAGTTTCCTTTTAGGCATCTTTGGTTGCGCGTGCTGGTGTGAATGGGGCCCTTTTATTATATATTCCGTGTTTTGCTGCGATTGTGTGGTTTTTATGTTTGGTGCCTGGGTATGGGTAATTTTTATCCCTGTCACATTTGAGGTATATTTTTCAATAAGGATGATTTGATTAAGCATTGGGCACCGCATTGGGTTCACCTTTGCATCTTTTCTTTTTCCCCTTCCCCCCCCCCCTTTTTTTTTTTTCATCATCACTAGGAACCAGGCCTAAATGTTACAGCTAACTTCAACTATTAACCACCAAAACTAACACTGGGTATACACTAAAATAATTATCAATACAAAATCTTGTTTGCTTTTTAAAGCGGAGTTCCGGGCACAAAATCGATATTTTTTTTTTGTGCCCGTCCGCTTGTTCCCCTTCACCTGAAAAGGAATTGGATAGTTAGTTTTTATTTTTTTTTACTCACCTTGTAATTGAAGATCGAATATACTCACCTAGTCTTCACTTCCTCCCTCTGTGCCGCGGCTCCGCCGTCACTTCCGGGCTTGCACTGATTCCTAAGAGCTGAACGTCATCGCTCCCAGGAATCAATGCGACGGCACCGGCCCCGCACGTCACTTCCGGGCGACGCCGCATTCCCCTGCTAAACAGCTTCTGGGCATGCCCAGAAGCTGTGGAGGAATGCGGCGCCGCACCGGAAGTGACGAGAGGGGCCGGTGCAGGCGCATTCTGGGAGAAGAAGACGCGGAAGAAGACACCGAAGAGGACCGCGCCGGCTTCAGCTGCCCACAAGAGAGATGGAAACGCTGTGGAAGAAATTTTATAAGTGAGTATATAAGTGCGAACTGGGACAGATCAGAGGCTAGCCATTGTGGAATGTACTAGCCCTGACTGTCCCGGGGGTATGTTTGTTGAAAAATGATTTCTGTGCCCGTAACTCCGCTTTAAGTATAAAAAACTTTTTTTTTTTTTTATGTTTTCAATAGAGTAGAGACAGATTAGAACCCCTGTCAGTTTTTATTGCTTTCTGTGCTCTTCACCCTCTCTATTTGTCTTGTTTACCATTATCAATGAAAGTGAGCGTAAAAGAAAATCACAAATTTTGGGTTGTCCCCAGAAAAGTAATAGATGGGAAATCATGACAATGGAGACACTAGTTCTGGTAACTTGGGGGTCCCAAAGGAATTCCCTTACTTTGCAGGGATTTACTCTCACTTGCTGTTTGGCTACAGGACAGGAAGTGAAGGGAAATTACCGCAATAGGACAGACATGGCGAAAAAAAATCTGACAGGGGTTATAAACCTCCCTTGCTCTATCCAAAATGGAAAAAAAAAGTTTTGCCCTTAGTTATATTTTAACTCTACCTCTGAGCGAATTCCATTTTTAAGTTTGTATTTATATTTTTTATTTTATAAAGATAAATGTTATCCCATGGAAAAAAAAACACTAATGGAGAAGCCACACAATAGTAGAAGAAGATAAAATAAGTCATTTTTATGGTGCCCTTTGTACATAATTATGATCCAGATTTCAGTTATTCTTCGGTTTGTTCCCAATGGGAATAATTATTCAAGCGCCAAGTTTTTTTCATCTGTAGATCATCTGTGGGAAGCTATTACTGCTAACTGGTGGCCCGTTGGAATCCGGCTTGTTTTGATCACAAGAGGATTACTTAATGAACTGCCTAATTAGATTGTCATATATGATAATGTGCCGTGACATTTCTGATGCCATTAGAGGCTATAAAAAGGGATCTATGACTTCCCTCTAAATACAGTGTTAAGGATGTAGAAGAGGGCAAGAGCTGCACCAAAACTACCACCTAACATCCAGAAAGAGAACTTCAAATCCCATCATCCTGTGTGCTGGACTGCGGATCTTAAAACAACATCTCTGTAAGTACAAATATAATAAAACTGCATTAATAATAAAATCAGAACATATTTAGGAAAAAAATTGTATGAAGCCTAGTTAAGCTGTTAGTTTAAAATGGCTAAATAAATTCCAGGCGCATTAATCTCCCTGACGGTCTGATTATGTCAGGATTTCTGTGCTAAAAGCAGTACATTGTTTTTCATGGAAATCTGTTGTATTATATTTTAAAACTCACCTTCCCCTGCGATCCCCCGCTGTCCTCCCCCACCGTCCTTCCCCGCCATCCTCCCCCACCATTCTCCTACTGTGTGCTCGGCCGATGCCGGCCCCTGTCTTCCGGTTCCCTCCCTGCGAGCGTTGCGACGCAGGGGGAGTGGAACCGGCGGCAAATTCAAAAGTGTAAATACACCAAATGAGATGATAGAAAGCTGTGATCGGATTACACTGTATCATCCCATCTCACCACAGGATTTCACCTGGTGACTTTTCCAGTGCCCTGCCTGTGCTTTTCCAGTTCTTTGTGCCTGGAAAATTGAGAACGACCATGGCGTCCAAAAAACGTTCTTTTTGTGCAAAATCGCTTTTAGACGAACTGGAAAACAGCGACAGCGAAACGGAGTTACTTGAAGAACTGAGCGATAGCGATTGGTGGGAAAATTCGTCATCAGGTACGGAAAGTGATAACAGCGACGATTCTGATGTCTCTTTCTGGCACATCGCTCCGTTGGAAATTCTGAAGAATCATTTGATATTCTTCCCAAATTCCACAAGCGATGTGCCAGAAAGAGACATCAGAATCGTCGCTGTCCTCACTTTCTGTACCTGATGACCAATTTTCCCACCAATCGCTATCGCTCAGTTCTTCAAGTAACTCAGTTTCGTTGTCGCTGTTTTCCAGTTCGTCTAAAAGCGATTTTGTGCAAAAAGAACGCTTTTTGGACGCCATGGTCGTTTAAAAAACGTCCTCCTGCCGTTCTCCCACACCGTCCTCCCCCCGCCATCCGTCCACTGTCCTCCTGCCGTCCTTTCCCACCATCCCCCGCCGTCCTCCCGCTGTGTGCTCGGTCGATGCCGGCACCTGTCTTCCGGTTCCCTTCCCTGCGAGCGTTGCGACCCGGGGGGGGGGGGGGGTCTAACCGGCAGCAATTTCAAAAATGTAAATAAACCAAATGAGTTGATAGAAAGCTGTGATCCTAACAGGTTACACTGTATCTGCCATTTCACCAAAGGATTTCACCTGGTGACTTTTCCAGTGCCCTGCCTGTGCTTTTCCAGTTATTTGTGCCTGGAAAATAGAGAACGACCATGGTGTACAAAAATCGTTCTTTTTGCGCAAAAGCACTTTTAGACGAACTGGAAAACAGCAACAGTGAAACGGAGTTACTTGAAGAACTGCGCGATTGGGATACGTGGGAAAATTCGTCATCGGGTACGGAAAGTGACGACAGCGACGATTCTGATGTCTCTTTCTGGCACATCGCTCCGTTGGAAATTCTGAATCATTTTGATATATTTCCCAAATTCCACAAGCGATGTGCCAGAAAGAGACATCAGAATCGTTGCTGTCCTCACTTTCCGTACCTGATGACGAATTTTCCCACCAATCGCTATCGCTCAGTTCTTCAAGTAACTCAGTTTTGCTGTCGCTGTTTTCCAGCTTATAACAAAGGTAACTGCGCTAACCCTGGAATAGTAATTAGTGTAAAATCAACATAAATATTATTAAAAATAATTATAAATGTGCATGAAAATGTGCAAAAAAATATATATCAATAAAAGAAAAAACATATATTCCAATTAAGATAGTGACAAAACAAGTGGCGTGGTGACGGTACGACAGGTGAGGTGAAGTGGAGGGTCGTACCGTCACCACGCCATCACTTTTTGCACCTAAAGGACTCTATAAGCGCTATTGCACTTTTGTTTCAGTCAGCACCAATAAGGACTGATTTTATTGGAGCACTTGTTTTGTCACTATCTTAATTGGAATATATGTTTTTTCTTTTATTGATGTATTGATATATATTTTTTTGCACATTTTCATACACATTTATAATTATTTTTAATAATATTTATGTTGATTTTACACTAATTACTATTCCAGGGTTAGCGCAGTTACCTTTGTTATTTACTTATGCACATTTAACCATAAGATATATGGTTAATTTGAAACTTGCTGCTTACCTCATAAAACATTTTATCTTTGGTGCGAGTGTAATACCTACATACATCTGTTTTCCAGTTTGTCTAAAAGAACTTTTGTGCAAAAAGAACACTTTTTGGACGCCATGGTCGTTCTCAATTTTCCTGACACAAAGCACTGGAAAAGCGCAGGCAGGGCACTGGAAAAGTCACCGGGTGAAATCCTGTGGTGAAATGGCATGATGCAGTGTAATCCGTTAGGATGACAGCTTTGTATCATCTCATTTGGTGTATTTACATTTTTGAATTTGCCACTGGTTCAACCCCCCTGCGTCGCAACGCTCGCAGGAGGGAACCGGAAGACAGATGCTGGCATCGGCCGAGCACAAAGCGGGAGGACAGCGGGAGGTTGGCGGGAGGACAGCAGGATGATGGCTGGAGGATGGCGGGGGATCGCAGGGAAGATGACTGTGATTCTGGGGTAATCCCGACCGAGTGTAGCTCGGGGTTAGCACTTTTGGTACACTATATTAACCACTTGCCGACTGCCGCACGACTATCTACGTCGGCGGTCAGCCCCTCACAGACAAACTAACGTAGGGCTACGTTGCTTGCTTGTGAGGGTCTAGGGAGCGAGCGCGCGCCGCCGGAGGCCGTTCTCCCGCTCCCGCGTGGTCACGGACCCCCCCGCGCGTGTGACCAGCGGACCCGATGTCCGCCGGCCACTCGGCGATTGCCGGGGGAGAGGGAGAATGTCAGGCAGCTTGTGTAAACAAGCGACCTGTCATTCTCCTCGCTGTAAAGACACTGATCACATGGATCTACTATGTAGATCCGTTGATCAGTGTCCTTACAGCTCAAGCCACAGCCAATCACAGTAGAAAGCACGCCCCTAGCGACACACACAGCCCCTCCCTCCCAAATAAAGTTAACCCCTTCACTACCAGTGTATTTTTACAGTAACAGTGCATATATATAGCACTGATTACTGTAGAAATGTCACTGGTAACCCCAAAAGTATCAAAAATGTCAGTCAAGGGTCCGATCTGTCCGCCGCAATGTCGCAGTACCGCAAAAAAAATCGCAGATCGCCGCCATTACGCGTTAAAAAAAAAACAACAAAAATGACACTTTGTTAGTAAACGCGATAACTTTTGCGCAAACCAATCAAAATACGCTTTTTGCGATTTTTTTTACCAAACATAGGTAGCATAAAACAAATTGGCCGAAAATGTTAAAAATTTTTGATTTTTACATTTTTTTGGGGGGGAATTTCATATAAAAAAATGTGAAAAATATTGCTATTTTTGCAAAATTGACGCTCTTTTTTTGCTTATAGCGCGTGATCAAAAAATCGCACAGGTGATCAAATACCACCAAAAGAAAGCTCTGTTTGTGGGAAAAAAAGGACGCCAAATTCGTTTAGGTACAGCGTCGCACGACCGCGCAATTGTCCGTTAAAGTCACACAGTGCCGAATCGCAAAATACCCCCTGGTCGGAATGGGGGTAAAATCTTCCGGGGCTTAAGTGGTTAACCCCGAGCCACACTCGGGAATACCACTAGGGAGGTTAAACAAAAGATGCTCTAGTATTTAGAGTTTGTTTTCTTAAGAGAGCAGCCACAGTTGGAGTAGATAAGCCTGTCCCCTGCCAGCAGGTAGCAGAGAAGGATCTCTGTTCCCTGTGTGAAAGCAGTGCAAAGGTCTGGTATGTCTCTAGCTGAGTCAGAGCTCATACTCCCTGCCGATTGACTAACTCCAACTCAGAAGGGGGCATGTCAGACCTATTTAGAGAGACCACTGCTTCCACACAGAGAGCAAGAATCCTTCCCTGCAACATTCTGGAATTTTCTACGACTTTGCGCACCGGTTGTTTTGATGGACCTGGAATGTGTGTAGCAGGTTTAAACTGAAAATTCAGTTGGACGGTGAAACACATTTCGGGTCTTATTTAGCTTACACTGTCAATGCTGGTGTGCAGGGTTCACTTTTCCTGCACAGGCAAAGCCTTGCTTATTTACTTTTGCATACCTGCACTTGAGTTGATGCCTTCATATTACATCATGATAGTAGGGCTGTTTGATTAACCAATAGTTAAATCTGAGGTCCAGACCAGGGCCATCTTACGAATGGGCACGCTGGGGAGTTTCCCGGGGGGCCCCACCTGCCCAGTGACCCAGCCCTAGCCAAGCATTAGTTTCAATTCTCGCGTGCATCTCACCGCCGAACTTAGCAGGTGGCAAGCGCCTGTCGACCCTGCGCTGCTGTCAGGCCACTTGGGCCATGGAGGGGGAGCCGACAACTGCAGGAATGCCTGTCCGCCTCCACGGTAACAGGTGCACACAGGACAGTCGAGTCTGACTCCCGTCCGTGTGTGTGTGTTCACCGGACCCAGCTGCCAAACTTGGAAGCTGTCATTAGCCTGGCACTGCTGTGCCAATAAATATTGCCTTTTTCTATCATTTGCATTTTTATTCTTGTGGGTGCTTGTGTAGGCAGGGCCTGAGTGCACTGCATTGCCCAGGGCCCTTTAATGCTCTTAAGATGGCACTGGTCCAGACAGATAGAAAAACCATCAATGAATGCAGCTATGTGCTCATTAAAAATTGTATTTAAAGCGAAGTTCCACCCTAAAATGCAAGTTCCATCTATCTTCATGCCTGGCGTCACCTGAAAAACAAATGGATAATCGCAATTTTTTTTTTACTTACCTTGTTTAGAAGGGAATATACTTATCTTACTTCCTCTTCCTCCCCTCGGCGGCCACGGCGATTTGTCACTTCCTGGCTTGCAATGATTCCTGGGAGCTGAACGTCATCGCTCCCAGGAATCAATGCGCCTGCACCGGCCCCGACGTCAGTTCCAATGCAGGCGCCGTCATACCTTGCTAAACAGCTTCTGGGCATGCCCAGAAGCTGCGCAGGGATGATGCTGCAGCCCCGGAAGTGACGGCGGGGCCGGTGCAGTGCATCGTGGGACCGAAGAGGATGGAAGAGGACGCAGAAGAGGATGGCGCTGGCTTCAAGCTGCCCACACCTGAGATGGCAGCGCTGGACAAGACATTTTCAAGGTAAGTATTTCTTCTTGCAGGTAAGTGCAACCCGGGACAGATCAGAGGCTATCCATTGTGGAATGCACTAGCCCTGACTGTCCCGGGGGTATTTTTATGTATTTTTTTTTGTTTTAGGTGGAACTCCGCTTTAATAAATAGCTGACACTGAATTGAAATCCCCCATACAGGAGCACCAAAGTAGAAGAGGAAGGGCCAGCACTATGAGCTAAGCAGGCTGTTCTGCAATTCTGGCAGGGAACATGGAGGAGAGAGCAGAGTGTGCAAAATACTGGGCCACATTTGTGGTATAGGCCCAGTCCATAGGAAGGGTCTGTTGCAGAGGGGGCCCTAATACAGGGACCTTGCCGCTTAAGAGGGTAGACCATACAGAGCAAAAATGATGACTAGTGTGCATGCAGGCAGCACAGAGGTACTGCATGCTGTTTGCTTTCTATATTCTCTTTAGCTGGGTATTAATGTAATGACACTGCTTTCTTGTGGGAGTTAGCGCCCCTCATTGCTGGAAGCCATATTACTTAATTGGGCCTCACACCAGGAGGATAACAGAATCAGTGAGTTATTTTGAGGGAAACAGCATAGAACACTGATTTTCCACCAGCTCTCTTACAGCTCATCATTACACTTGAATCTTAAGCCTGAAGACATGGATGGAAGCTGCTGTATACTTCATTAGGCCTCGTACATTTGTGGTCCAGGCCCAGTCCATAGGAAGGTTCTGTTGCATAGGGGGTCCTAATACAGGGACCTTGCCGCTTAAGAGGGTAGACTATAGAGCCAAGATTCACCCCTTTGACGGATCTCCATCACTGACCACCACCTTCTCCTCTCCCAAGCTGGCTACTCCTCCCTTCTTGTACCTCTTATCCAGCAGGTTAACATGAAGATTTATACTCATTCCCATACACTGTAGGAGCTCCCTCTGATTCTCTTCACCAGTAATTCAGACCAGACTTGGTTACTGGTTACTTGGTTAAGCAGAACTTCTGTATTGCTACCCCTGTAGGATCAGCTGGATAAGATGGATCCTCTGTTCTTTACCTTCTCAAGAATCCCATCCCCTCTGACACACCAGGTTGAGTGTACAAACATTCAATATGACAGGAAATCACTGAAAGTAATATGGAGTACCCAATAGTAGTGCTATATAAAATAAAAACAGGCACCGAACCAGGTTAGTAAAGGCAAACTTAATATATTGTCACCCAGTATGGTTGGTAATTAGGAAAGCATAAAATGGAATAACAATGGTAAGTACACAATTTAGAATAAAAAGTGATTACCAGTAAGGACTAGGCATACAATGACATTTAGCATCCGGATCAGAATAAATAGTAACAAGGCCACCTCAACTGTAGTAGTGAGCAGTAGTAAAGTTCAAACTGCTGGAACTATACTGCCAGCGGGCATTTATGGCGGTGATGCTAGTCCTAGACCGACTGGGTATGTACTGTCCAAAAGAAAAGGAAGATGGTATTGGGGGGGGGGGGGGGGGGGGGCAGGGGAACAATTGGGGACTGCAGAATAATTATTACGAGAGGACCAATCCTATGACACGTTCTTCTGACAGTTTTTGTTGGGGTCCTTTAAGGTATGGTATACTGTGATATAGGTTTGGTATAGGTGCAGTCTAAGTTTGAAAAAAGTGTGGTATACGGTGCATAATGGACTGGGTATACTTGGTGTCCTGCTTTTAGTGGCTCAGTCCTTGCTTTCAGTATCAGCAGTGGGCGAATAGCCCTCTTACCAGTCCCTGGGATGCTGCAGTAACCTCTCGCTGTAGAAGGTGTGGATGCTCCAATCTCCCTGTGGCAGCGATGCTGTGATGTGGGTGGTGCTGTGCTCCCCCCGGGTTAACCCAAAGTCACCAGACTCTAATCCTCTTATACTTAATTGAAGTGACAATTTAGGCACTTGCCTACATGCTGCTGGATACAGCACCGTGTTACAGGTTGATGAAGGGCCACCAAGCTGGGAGAGGAAGAGATTGTCTCTGTCCATGCGTTTTGTAGATTTCAGTAAACCTTTTAGCTTAAGAACTATGGAGAAAAGGATTGCAACCTGCACCTGTTTATGCCAACTTCCAGCTAGAGCCTTCTCTGTAAGATTCAGTGAGACAAGTGGGTGGATGTGTGGCACTCACTGGTCGTGAAGATGGATATATACACTATTAGAATTTAGTTTGAAATTTTTCATGTAAGAAGTTTGTTTGATTTTCTGATGGTTAGTGAGGGTCAAATTGACATTCATTGATGAGAAAATTGGAAAAAGAGCAAGACGGAAAATTTTTCTTGAACAAATGATTTTCTAACAGTGTGCAGGTGGTCCCCGGGTTACAAACAAGATAGGGACTGTAGGTTTGTTCTTAAGTCAAATTTGTTTGTAAGTCAGAACAGGTAAATTTTTTAAGTGTATCCCCAGCCAAAATAATAATTTTTACGTTTTTTTTGGATAGCATATGGAAGGGTTACCACCCCCTGTATGATTTGTTTTGCTGTCTGTACCCTTGGCCCTGTTCTGAAGATTTCACCTCACTTTCTGTCCCTTTGACAACTGGATTTTGAAAATTTTGGGTTGTTGTGGAAACAAGGATTGGTGATAAAGCTCCATTGGAGTCACCTTTTTCCCATGAGAACTGTTATAGGAGTGAATTTCCCTTCCTAGTTGAAGATTTCTCCTCTTTTCCTGTTGTCTCCCTCCGTTTGTAAGTAGGAGTCGTTTGTAAGTTGGATGTTTGTAATCCAGGGACCACCTGTATGCGGTTTTTGCTTGGTAAAGTCCATTCATTCCAAAGTCAAATTTTTAAAGTAAATGACATTTTGAACTACTGAATGTAACAATGCTCATTGTTAGTGTTGAGCGTACACAGACTGTATTGTTCGGGTTCGTAATTGGATTTTTGTTACCCGAACACGGACCCGGAAACTTTACTGTATGTTCGGGTTTAAAATCCGTGTTCGGTCATTTTATTTCCTGTTTTGTATGTAATGGTGCGCTTTTAATGGCGGGCTTTCAACAGCCAATCAACAAGCGTTTAACGGGTGTGCCTTAAGCCATCCCAGCCATGCCTACTAATGTATTAGTAGCTGTGATTGGCCATCTGAAGCATGTGACCCATGTCTTTATAAGTTCGAGACCCAGCGCGCTGCGTCATTCTGCTGTAGTATTATGGAGAGAGCACACATCATACGTTTTGGCTGCTGATTAGGGACAGACAGTGAAAAATTGTGTCCGAAAAGATAGCAGGGACAGGTCGGAGTGTAGGCAGGGAAAGTTATTTGAGCATTTTAGGGACAGGCTGGAGAGATTAGGCAGGGACCGTCTACATTGATTTTGCTGTGTGGGGGGTGGTGCAGTGAACGATCTTTTTGAGCATTTTAGGGACAGGCTGCAGAGATTAGGCAGGGACAGTCTACATCGATTTTGCTGTGTGGGGGGTGGTGCAGTGAACAATCTTTTTGCCCTCACTTGAGCCCACTGAGGAGGAGGAGGATGAGGGAGAAAAAAATCTATTTTTATCAGTCAGTTGTGTGCAGCGTTCATCAGCTATATTTTACTACAAGTTAAAGGGGAATTTTTTTTTTTCCCCCTTCATAGCCTGCTTGCTGCTTACTCTGAGCTGACCGTGACATAAGACACTGCTGTGTTCACATGTGCTATTGAGTGATTTTCAATTTTATACACTTTTTTCTATTCCACTATTCAATATACACCCTTTTGGGTTAAAAAAAATTAAATTGTGGCATAGTCTGTACTAATCTATTTAAAAATTACAAACTTAAAGGGGAATTTTCATTTTTTTTCCCTTCATAGCCTGCTGCAGAGCTGACCGTGACATAAAACATAAGACACTGCTGTGTTCACATGTGCTATTGAAAAATCACCAATTTTATATCATATTTTCTATTCCGCTAGATACACCTTGGGGCGCATCTTCCACCGCCGAGGATTGCAGGGTGCTTCAGTTTGCCTCCTGCCTGTTCCGAACTCCTCCTACTCCTCATCCTGCCTTTAGGGTACAAAAAATAGTAATCGGGGCCTAGTCTGAGTCTGTACGTGTGAGATACACCTTTTGATATCATATTTTCTATTCCGCTATTCAATCTACACCCTTTGGGGTAAAAATAATTAAATTGCGGCATAGTCTGTATCGGTACGTGTGAGATACACCTTTCCAATTTTTTGGGCACATCTTACACCGCCGAGGATTGTAGGGTGCTTCAGTTTGCCTCCTGCCTGTTCCGAACTCCTCCTACTCCTCATCCTGCCTTTAGGGTACAAAAAATTGTAATCGGGGCCTAGTCTGGGTTTGTACGTGTCAGATACACCTTTTGATATCATATTTTCTATTTCGCTATTCAATCTACACCCTTTGGGGTAAAAAGAATTCAATTGCGGCATAGTCTGTATTGGTACGTGTGAGATACACCTTCCAAATTTTTGGGGCGCATCTTCCACCGCTGAGGATTGCAGGGTGCTTCAGTTTGCCTCCTGTTCCGAACTCCTCCTACTCCGCTTCCTCATCCTCTACCGCCTCCTCATCCGGTCAGCGTAACACCTTCACCACCAACTTCAGCACAGCCAGGGGTAAACGACAGCAGGCAGTTTTAAAACTTGGAGTTGTGGAGGAGCATGGAACAGCAGACAAATGAGTGGTTGCTGCCAGCGAGCCTCAAGCCCGGCCTGGTGGTGTGCGATAACGGGCGAAATCTCATAGCAGCTCTGGGCCTAGCCGGTTTGACGCACATCCCTTGCCTGGCGCATGTGCTGAATTTGGTGGTGCAGAGGTTCCTTAAAAATTACCCCGATATGTCAGAGCTGCTGCAGAAAGTGCGGGCCCTCTGTGCGCACTTTCGGCGTTCTCACCCTGCTGCTGCTCGCTTGTCAGCGCTGCAGCGTAACTTCGGCCTTCCCGCTTACCGCCTCATATGTGACACTCCACCTTGCACATGCTGGAAAGACTGTGCGAGCAGCAGCAGGCCATAGTGGAGTTTCAGCTGCAGCACGCACGCGTGAGTCGCTCTGCGGAACAGCACCACTTCACCACCAATAACTGGGCCTCCATGCAAGACCTGTGTGCCTTGTTGCGCTGTTTTGAGTACTCCACCAACATGGCCAGTGCCGATGACGCCGTTGTCAGCTTAACTATCCCACTTCTATGCCTCCTTCAAAAAACTATTCGGGCGATGATGGAAGAGGATGTGGCACAGGATGAGGAGGAGGAGGAGGAGGATGAAGAGGTAACATTTCCAAAGCCTTTAAGGGCAGTCTTTAGCAAGTGGCTCCGAGGGTGGGTTCCTGCACACACAAACGCCAGGGATACAATTGTCCAGCAGGGGCACAGTTCTGGAGGATGAGGAGGATGAGGAGGAGGAGATGGAGGAGGAGATGGAACCATGTTCACAGCAGGGTGGCACCCAGGCCAGCTCATGGCCATCACTGGTGCGTGGCTGGGGGGATACAGAGGACACAGACGATACACCTCCCACAGAGGACAGCCTTTCGTTGCCTCTGGGCAGCCTGGCACACATGAGCGATTACATGCTGCAGTGTCTCCACAACGACCGCCGAGTTGCCCACATTCTAACTTGTGCTGATTACTGGGTGGCCACGCTGCTGGATCCCCGTTACAAGGACAACGTACCGTCCTTAATTCACTCACTGGAGCGTGATCGCAAGATGCGCGAGTACAAGCGCACGCTGGTAGATGCGATGCTGCTGGCATTCCCACCTGACAGCAGGGCCACAGTGGAAGCACAAGGCCAAGGCAGAGGAGGAGGAGGAAGAGATCGCCAACGCAACCAGGGCACAGCCAGCATCTCAGAAGGCAGGGTTAGCATGGCCGAAATGTGGAAAAGCTTTGTCAGCACGCCACAACAAACAGCAGCACCAGCAGCTCATATGGAACGTCTTAGCAGGAGGCAGCATTTCACCAACATGGTGGAGCAGTATGTGTGCACACGCCTACATGTAGTGAATGAGGGGTCTGCCCCCTTCAACTTCTGGGTCTCCAAATTGGGCACATGGCCTGAGCTTGCCCTTTACGCCTTGGAGGTGCTGGCGTGCCCTGCAGCCAGTGTATTATCTGAACGTGTATTTAGCACGGCTGGGGGTGTTATCACAGACAAGCGCAGCCGCCTGTCCAGAGACAATGTGGACAAGCTCACGTTCATTAAAATGAACCAGGCATGGATCCCACAGGACTTTTCCGTACCTTGTGCAGAATAGAGATGGATACCGACCTTACCCAGCCATTGTTATATTTTTGATCTTTCTCACTCTTTTGGGGTGTACCCTAATTTAAAATGACTGAAAAAAAAGCAGTGTTGGCTACCTCGTCCCCCTCCACCGCCGCTTCCACCTACACCGCCACATCCACCGCCACCTCAACCTTCCTCCTACTCCATATGGGCCTCGTCCTTCACAGATGAAGAAAATTGTTTTATTTTTCAGTTTTTTTTGTTGTTTTAAGTTATTTCCCTATCCACATTTGTTTGCAGAGCACTTGCCATGCTCTTAACTACGTTTTGCTGCCATTTGCAGCACTCTAGCCCTTTCCATTGGTGTTTTAGAGCCATTTTAGTGCCTGAAAGTTCGGGTCCCCATTGACTTTAATGGGGTTCGGTGTCCGGGTAAAGTTCGGAAAAAAGTCCGGGACACGGACCCAAACTTTTTTTTCAAGTTCGGCCGAACCCGCCGAACACGGACATCCAGGTGTCCGCTCAACTCTACTCATTGTAACTGAAATGTGCAGGTTTGGATTTTTTAATTTTATATAATGTTATATAGCAGAAAGTGAAAAATATTGCTTTTTTTTTTCAAAATTGTCGCTATTTTTTTGTTTATAGCACATAATTAAAAAAACGCAAAGGTGATTAAATGCCACCAAAAGAAAGCCCTGTTTGTGGGGAAAAAAAAGGACGTCAATTTGGGTACAGCATCGCACGACCGCGCAGTTGTCAGTTAAAGTAACGCAGTGCCGAATCGCAAAAAATGGCCTGGTCATTAAGGGGGCAAATCCTTTCCGGTCCAGAAGTGGTTAATTGATATACATCTGTTACATGACCCAGCTCTCTCTCAGCCTGTCTGCAGGGAAACAGAGGCAGGAGGAGCTTCTAGTCCTCTGCTGCTGGTCCCATGTTTAAAAAAAAAAACAGCCTTTGGCATAGGGAGTAAAAATAAATAACAAATATCAATAAACTGTTTGAAATTGTCATACAAATATATATTTCAAATCAAATCTTTATTATTTTTGGCAAAAACATGGAGTGGGCGGATTTCTGTCAGTCACAGGCTTTGTCACGCCCGCTTCATTCTTAGAATAACAGGGGGGGGGGGCAAGCCTCCATCAATCAAGATGTAATATTCTACCCCATCGAGCTTAGCTAGTTAGTGGGCATAGAGGAGAAGGGAGGGAGTGGGCTGTCATTTATCACTGTGTATACACCCACATGTTTGACTCTATAGTCACATGGGCTGCTCATGTGTGATAGGGAGGAAATGATCATAACTGACAACTGAGCATGTGCAGAGCTGTTACCACTGCTCTGCAAAATCCCCAACTGCATTGGGGACATGGATAGAAGGAGGAGATAGAGAACAGCAGGGTTTTTGCAGAATACAGAAAACAAATCTCGTAGTGATTGAGTGAGTATGAACAGCATTGAATACATTTAATACCATTTATTGATAGTTTTTATGATGTGGGTTTAGTGACAATTTAAGTATTAAGGTCGGCTTAAATGGTTGCATTGAGGTTAGCTGTCTAGTTATGAAGTGTCAATAATTTTTTCACTTTTTTTCAGAAGCTGCACATGATGAACCTTACCGTATTCAGTACTTTCAATAACATCACCTACATAAGCAGCCAATACTATCAAGTATATCAAAATGCAAAGATCGCTTTTTTAGTCATCATCATCTTCTGCTTCTGTTTTTTCATCTACTTCATCCTAGTTCTTCTAGTGGTTTACTTCACCACTCCTCACGTCCGGGAGAATGCACGATACATCCTTTTTGCTCATATGCTCATCAACGACACATTGCACCTCAGCCTTGGGCTCTTCCTGTGTTTGGGCTCTGGATTGCTCTTATATATTCCTGTACCCATCTGTTATATCCTGGTGACCTGTGCCGCAGCTACATTTCGAATCACTCCATACAACTTGGCCATCATGGCCCTGGAACGATACGTGGCTATTTGCTTCCCTCTCAGACACGTCATGCTATGTACAGCCCGGAGGTCATATGTTGCTATTGCAGCAATGTGGTTTGTTGGGTTGCTTCCCAATGTTGCTGATTTTATAGTCCTTATTTCCTCTGTTGAGGTGAAATTTTTCTCGCGCAATCTTCTGTGCAGGCAACAAGCATTACTTCTCCTACCAGCCCAAAACACCATACAGTTCTCCACGTTAATTGGAAGTTTTTTTTGGGTGTCTCTGGTCATTCTCTTCACCTACATTAAGGTTATGCTGATAGCTCGAAACACTGGCTATGGAAAGTCTTCGGCCTCCAAGGCTGGTAGAACATTGATCCTTCATGCAGTTCAGCTCTTTCTATGCCTGCTCTCTCTAACTTCTTCATTTTCAGAATTGTACCAAGGAGATTATAATTTTTTTGTGATTATGATCAATTTTTTGATGTTTATGTGTTTGCCTAGACTTCTCAGCCCTCTTATTTATGGCATTAGAGATAATGTGTTTAGTAAAAGTATTAAGAAGATGTATTCTACCAACTAATAAGCTCCATGTAACCCTTAGTTCTCCATCAGTACCCACACATATACTAGTTATTGTCCAAGAAATGTTATTTTAGATTTTTTCTACCAATCATTGTCCGGTGTGCAGGCCAACTTTGATTTTATTGCACCAATGGTTTTACAATGACTTCAGTTGTACCTTGCATAATCTGGAAAATTTAGTAACCATACCAAACATCCTTATAGGTCAGGAGGAGTCAATTGATTAATCACGGAAACAATGCAGTTAACATTTATTGCATTACATATGTTGAAGATCATACACTTACATACACAAAGGGACATGTTTAATAGTGATATAACATAATCTTAAATACCATAGATTGCCTGGGGAGTATTTCCCTTGGAGAAGGTACAAGTGGGTCACCCTGTGATCACCAAAGACCTTGTAGTTATCCGGTTGCTGGTGGAAGAGAGTCCAAGGAAGATAACAGGAGAGACACCTTGGAAGGGGAACCTACTCTTTCTCTCCTCGTCAGGTACCTCTCCCTATCATTGCTCCTATTCTCCACCTAATCAGTGGCACTCTGTACCTAGCCTACTTCAGTGTGGGTGCACCAAATGACACAGACTCTACTATTTAAGATGTTCTGTGCCAAGACGGACACCCAAATCTTGCGGGATTTCAACATCAAATAAGAGATGCCAGTCTCTCCAAGTTGGTCGCCTGCAGACCATAATAGGGGATAAGTTAATCCTCAGTGGTCTCCTATCAACCTGAGAAAATGGCAAAGTGCCACCTTCAGTTCAGCAGATATACTGCAGCCCAACACCTGCCTACACCCTCAAGTATAAAGGCATTTGCGATGTTGAAACTGGACTTATCACACATGTATCCGGGGTGCTGAAAGATGGCTGCAGAAGCAGGCTGTGCGTATTTATGCCCGCTATCCTCCTTTACCCCGCCACTGTGATGATGACTGAAAGGAGCACTGGCCTATGTTATCTTCAGCCCACTCTCTCCCCTCACTTTTTTGCCACTACACAGCACTGGTGGGGCTGTGTGCTTGATCCTCCACTCGCCCCCTCCACAGCTGCTGTATATGGTAGGCTGTGTATCTTCCTACCGCCCCCTCCCCCACCTGAATTTGCCTACTGAAGTGGACAATGGGAAATGTATCCCATGTGGAAAACTGTACAATGCAAATGAATTGGCTGTAGACTACAAGGGGCATAAGGTTTTGTACCTCAGAGGAGGGAAGACCAGAACTTTTCCTGGGCAAAGTGCCAGAGATTGAGGCAGTCCATGCTTGGAAACCAGTGTGTGTGAACCTGCTTCTGTGTTTGCCTACTCTGGAAAAGAGCCTGGTGAAGACCAGAGCTGTGTGTTGCATCCATTGAGGCTGAGGACTGAGTCACTGAGAGCCTCTAGTACGGCCAAACATATGGGACCGGACCTGTTGCATGCACTACAGAGCTTAAAGAATTAATAAACCCAGACTAAGAAAAACCCTAATTACATGCTATATGACAGTGTTCATACTCACAAAGGCACCAAAGCATTTTTTTTGTGTAGAGTGAAATATACCTGGTTAATCCTGCCTTCAGTTGTCCCTCCCATCTTCTCTGTGTCCCCACTGCAGTTTGAGATAGTGTGGACCAGCTGGTGTCCTCTATGAAGCAAGCTCTGTTTCAGTTCCTTTCTAAACCTAATTTCCTAATTTTTATTTTCTGTGCAGCCCATGTAACTATAAAGCCACACATGTGCTCGTGGTAAATGACACTCCCATCCATCCCTCCCCCTCCCATGTCCTCCTATTGCTAAACACTATGGGGGAGGGATATAGTATGCTGATTGAATATATCCACTAAGAAACTCACAAAAATGCTTAGTTTTAATGTAAATCAGTATTAAAATATATCTGATGTAATTGCTAATTCCTGTAAATTAAAATAAGAAAGAGAGCCTTTGATGCAGATGCTGTCTGAACAGAATGAAAGTTAGTGACAGTAATTTTTGACTCCGCCTACACCATATTAAAGCATAAAAAACATATTTGATGTTTAACCACCTGCTTCCCAGGCCTATACTGAAACTTCTTTCCTTCATCACTTTTTGCAAGAAAATACCTTAGAACCTCAAAACATTATATATGGTTTAAGCAGAGGCCCTAGAGAATAAAATGGAGAGTGTTGTAATTTTTTATGTCACACAGTACTTTTTTACACCAATTAGATACCGAACATGTCATGCTTTAAAACTGTGTATGCCTGTGGAATGGCGCCAAACTTTGGTACAGAAAAATTTCTATAAGTGACGCTTTAAATGCCTTTACAGGTTAACAGCTTAGAGTTACACAGAAGATTTAGGGCTAAAATTTATTGCTCTCACTCTGACGTTCATCATGATACCTAACATGTGTGGTGCGATCACCGTTTAAATATGCGTGTGGGAATGATGCGTGCATTCTATTTTGTGCGCTGTAAGAATAAGGTACTTGGAGAATTAAAAAAACACAGAATAAAGTGGCATAATACACATCAGTGATGGGGAACCTTGGCACCCCAGATATTTTGGAACTACATTTCTAATGATGCTCAACTACACTGCAGAGTGCATGAGCATCATGGGAAATGTAGTTCCAAAAAATCTGGGGTGCCAAGGTTCGCCACCACTGATATATATGATTTATGTGAATGAATTATGGCAATCAACACTTCCCTGTTTAGTATCATTTTAATACTTCACTGCTCACAGTTAATGCAATTAAGACTGATCCTTACACAGCAGCCCATCAGCCATCCATTGTACACTCTTAAAGGGACAGCTTCATGTTCACCACCTTACAAAAGGGCCCCAGTGATAGCAGGCTAATACTGACCATTAGGCGCCAGGTACTTGTAGACACTCCCAGGGGTACCCCTTTGTTAGAAGCACATACACCTACCCACTAAAGGGCTGTATGCACAGAATGCACTCAAGGACGTTTGGACATTTATTTTTTGGGGATTAGCTAATGCTAATACTTTTAACCCTGTTTGCATTGGTGAAAGATTAGTTTAGCATTGTTGCGGTATAATTAATTGCCATAATATAGACCAGTGTTCACCCTATTTAGATCAGCATGTTTAAACGTGTTCAGTTGCCTGCCTACTGGTTTATGCCTTGTGTTTGACTTGCATTATTATAATAAAAAACTCACTTCATCTAACAAGTAGCAGTCAGTGGCCTATTTCCTGAATACTAATACGATGTGGTAATATACCAACACTTAAGGTACACAGGTGTGAGCAGTCCTCAATCTATACAAGGTGTGTTAGAGAGGACCAATCAGTTTAAGGTGCCTTGGCAGAACAGGGGAACCAAAAAACCAAGTGGCTCCTTTAGAGGCAGCACTATAAACACATATGTATAGTATTATATGTTTTATACAGAGGCAATACACAGCAAGATTGACTATGTACATCACCGAAAGACTACTTCTCAAGTTGAAGAGACTCTCAACTTGCTATCAGCTGTAGAAAGAACTGTGACCATCAAATTGCATGCATGGCAGCTCCCTGAATAGACACCTAATCAGGGAGCTCCGTCCCGCTCCGGCCGCTCGTATCCCATAGCTACCACTTCACAGCACAGCCCCACACACCACGACTCGGTGGAGACTCCGGAGGGACTGGGGAGCATAACCATGTCCGGGGGTACTACGAAGAGTGACCCTCTAATCAGCTGGGCCCTGAGCCTCTGACCACCGAGGCCTTCACGATGGCAGTCACAGCTCCACATGGCGCAGCTGCAGAGGCAGAGGAGGACATCTCAGATCCTAACCCCATGGCTCAGGACAGACCTTTTCCAGCACGTCTACCTGTGAGTACCTCAACCTCAGCCCTACATTCTCCAGCATCTACCGGATCCCTGCTGGAGAAGACCCTAAATGAGCTTTTAAAATCCCCCATGAGGGACATGCATGCAAGCCTTTCTCACCATAGGGGACCTTACACTGAACTGTGCACCTAGTCCCACTGGCCTAAATGCTTTGCTGTCCACCTATTGCAAAATGCTTTCCTGGGACCTATCCCAAACTGCCACACAGATCACGTCTGCTATTCAGTCAGACCTTCACAATCTGGGGGCACGGATTGAAGCCATAGAACAAAAAGTTGACCACACCAAAACACTGCTGGAATTCAGGACCTGCAGGATCAATTGGACACTGCCATTTTCGAAAAACTATGACCTTGAATACAGGTCCAGGCACTACAATTTCAGAATAAGGGGATTCCCCGAAACAGTCAAAGATGTCCATTCTTCAGTATGCTCCTTTATCATAGAACAGCTACTGGACATTCCTAGTCATCGTCTGGAGCTGGATAGAGCCTACAGGGCCCTACAGCCACCTCGTTCAGATGGCCTTCCCAGGGACATCGTGGTTAAGCTCCACTTTTATGGGGCAAAGGAAGAGATCATGAAACTATCTAGAAACATTGACCAACTATCCATCCAGGGTCATCATGTACAGATCTTCAAAATAAAATAAAATCCACAGTCCATACAAATGTTCAAAATGGATCAAATATAAAATGCAGTAAACAAAGTTCATCAGAGAGTGCTCCAAAGAGAAGGGAAACTGTCCACCACTTCAAATTTGGAAAAAGCCCCGAGTGCAGGAACCGCCACCAAGATAATAAATGGCCTCTTACCAATATGCAATGACCCCCATTACAAGGATCAAAGCCAGCCTGTGTAATCAAACCGGTGCCCAGAACGACATGTACCGATTCCTAACGCTCCCTCAGCAGCTCCAACCGGAACAAATGCACATAAGGAGGAAAGGGACAACTCCAATCATTAGATGTGGTGGCTACATCCGTTTTCTTTTCATTGGCTTTTTTTCCTTCTGTTTTCACCCGACGATCTGGCTAGTAGCACACCTCCAGTGTTAGTGAGACACCACTCATGAATTTATGCAAGAGATGTCTGGCTGTCCTGTTGGGTAGAAACAGTTGCTGGTGTGTCCTGTGGGACCAGCGAAGCTCCTGCATGGGACCTACTGTGGCCTAAATACTGCTTGATGAGACTGAAATCACGATGCTGAAAAACTTGTTGAATCTAGCTCACTTCCAGCAAGTCTTCAGTGAACACAAATCACCACAGCCACACAGGTGCACGTGTGACATCTTCTACCTTTGTCACCACAACCAGCAACAGGACAGGCAAGAAAGTATACTTTCTTTATATACTTTCTTGCCTGTCCATGTTTAACATCGAAATGACTGTGCATCTTGTCTAGTTTTCTTACATCAGTTAGTTTCCTGTCAATCCTGTAGTGTTTTATGGGCTGTTTTTTCCCCTGGGGATAGCCTGGTTCTATCAGTTTTTTTTTTTAAATTTAGCTTATTCTTTTTAATGGACCAATGGTGTTTGTGGGAACATCCATACTGGGTTATTACCCTTGGGACCCTCCACCCAGTCTTCCTTCCATCCGCGGGCTTCTAGTCGGATTCGGTAACCCCCTGCCTGGTGGTTCCTCAGACGATTGGGACTCTGGGGCGGGACATATTGTTTTATGACCTTACCCTCTTGAAGCCTAAGCCTTTTTCTGACATATGTTGCTTACAAGTTAAAATATCAGTATTCTTTCCTAGGAAATTACTTAGAACCCCCAAACATTATATATATATATATATATATATATATATATATATATATATATATATATCTATATCTATATCTATATATATATATATATATATATATATATATATATATATATATTAGCAGAGACCCTGGAGAATAAAATGGTGATCGTTGCAATATTTTATGTCACACGGTATTTGCGCAGTGGTCTTTCAAATGCAATTTTCTGTGAAGAAACACGTTTTTAAGAATAAAAAAATGAAAAAAAGTGAAGTTAGCCCAAATTTTTTTGTATAATGTGAAAGATGATGTTACGCCGAGTAAATAGATACCTAGCATGTAATGATTTAAAATCGCGCGCCCTTGTGGAATGGCGACAAACTTTGGTACTTAAAAATCTACATAGGCAATACTTTAAAAAATGTTTGACAGTTACCTGTTTAGAGTAACAGAGGAGGTCTTGTGCTAGAATTATTGCTCTCGCTCTAACGATTGCGGCGATACCTCACATGTGTGGTTTGAACACCGTTTACATATTCAGGCGCGACTTGTGTTTGTGTTCGCTTCTGCGCGTGAGTACAGAGGGACGGTGCGCTTTAAATTTTTTTTCTTCTTTATTTTATTTTTTATTTCTTTTTTTTACACTGTCCATTTTATTTTATTGCTGTCACAAGGAATGTAAACATCTCTTGTGACAGTAATAGGCAGTGACAGGTACTCTTTGTGGAGGGATCTAAAGGTCTAAAAGACCCCAAATCCCTCCTTTGCACTTAAAAGCATTCAAAAGGCCAAGTTTTGCTGTTTCTGAATGCTGTCATTTTATTTTAAGTCTGGCCCCTTTAAGGCTCCAGTACCTGAAAGTGATGTCATGAGATTGCTTCCGGGTTTTTACATCGGAGACCCGATCAGAGCCGAATTCGGCTTTGTTCGGATCAGATATGGAGAGCGATTGGTGTAATATCCATCCTGCGTTCCAGGTGAGACGGAGGAGCCCCGCAAGAAGCCTTTCTGCTATCTATTGATTTACAGAAGGTGCTTGACCTAGTTGCTTGGCCATATCTTTTCAAAGTCTCGGAGAGGTGGGGCTTCGGTCCACACTTTTTGGGAATGCTGCGGACTCTCTGTTCTAACCCTAGTGCAGAGGTGCACCTGCAAGGATATTACTCTGACCCCTTTGATATATATAAAGGTATGCGCCAGGGCTGTCCTGTTTCACCACTAATTATTTGTATCGCTATTGAGACATTGGCGATAGCAATCAGAAATCCCCCCAACATTCGGGGAGTGTTCTGTGGTCCTACCAAACATAAATGCGCCCTTTTGTTTCCTCGCCTCTTGTCTCAGTCCCCAATATCATTAACCAGTTCCCTACTGGCGCATAGTAATATGACGCCGACAGGAACACTCCGTCCCTCCCGGTGGACGTTATAGGACCTCCGCCCGTTCTCTCCACTCCTGCACGCCCCCGGGGGCTTGAAGCACAGCAATCTGGGATGAGACTTGTCCCTCGGACAAAGCCCGTCCCTGATCAGGGTACAGAGCCAATGGAAATTGACTCTTTATCACATGACCAGCTGTGTCCAATCACCGCCGGTCATAAATGTAAACAAAGTCTTGTTAGGAGCTTAGATTGTTCTTGGGCCTTACAATCAATATGGGGCTTAAAAAAAAAAAAAAACGAATTGCATTTTTATTGGTCTACCAACCCCATCCACCAGATGCCAATTTTTTCAGCTGTCATGTCCAGGTCCAGCTATGACATGATAATGCGCTTCCTGCATTTCAGCGATAACTTGCAGTGCCCTCCCCCAGATCATCCCAATTTTGACAAACACTATAAAATTTGCCCCCTAATCGATTTTTTTTCCCAAACTTTATGTCCCTGACCAGAACATCTGTGGATGAATACCTGGTCCAATTCACAGGCCGGCTGGGATTAAGGAGTACAGTCCCAGTAAGAGGGCAAGGTACGGATTAAAGCTCAACAAGCTCTGTGAAAGCACCTCTGGATTTGTGTACATCTTCCGTGTGTACGAAAGTAGAGACTCCCAGCTCCTGTCCCCTGAGTGCCCAATGTACATGGGAATAAGCGGAAAAATTGTGTGGGACCCGCGGTACAGCAAGAAAAAACAGGAAGGGCTTCCCACAGCGTCTAGTCATCACAAAAAAACAAAGGGGGAATCCGCAAGCCTGAGGAATAAAGAAGTATTGGCCGTGAAGTGAAGCGATAGGAAAAATGTGTACATCATGTCCACCATCCATGATGACACCGCGGTGGAACTTCACCAAAGATGCAGTCCCGTTCAAAAGACGGGGTGTATCCACGAGTACAATAAGTTCATAGGGGGGGTGGATTTAATAGACCAAATCAAATGCTGCAGCCCTATCTATTAACAAGAAAGTCCACCTTCTGGTATAAAATAGTCGCAATAAAATGTTTCCATTTGGCCATTTATATTGCATACGTCACCTATCAAAAATCAGCGGAAACACCAAACACCTTCCTCAAATTTATCGAAGATACTGTCACTGCCCTGATCTACTAGCAAGGATCTCCCCGAGAAAGCATTCACTCTGATTGTGTCAGCAGACTGCATGAGCGCCATTTCCCTGACAATATTCCACTGTCAGAAACTAGAAGAAGATACCAAAAAAATGTTGTGTGTGTAGCAAAAGAGGAATGAAGAAAGACACCAGAATGCTTCAGACGCTTTCAAACATACCTAAATTATTAGCCCATATTTCTAACAGAATGCCATTTCCCCGTTTTCAATTTCTGTGCTGATTTTTTCCCTGCTGCCAAAACAAGCTATATCACTGCCTTCCATGTGACCTGACCCTGGCCTGTTTATCAACTATGCCCCTGCCTGCCATCTGCATTGTTTATCTGATGTTTCTGCTTTTCACATGAACTGACCCTGGACTGTTTATTGACTATGCCTTTGTTTACCGTCTATTTCTGCCTTTTACCTGCACTGATCTCCGCCTGTTACGAACATATTTTTTGCCTGCCACTTTGACTGATCTTTCGCCCTGCTACTGTAGTTGTTGAATTCAAAATAACACAGGGGTCTCACATATGTGAGGGGCTTCAGAATAGTGTTCTGAGTTGAACTGTTCTGGGAATTACAAAAAAACTGTTTTTGGTTTTGTCTGTTTTTTGTAATTCCCAGAACAGGGTCTGGAGTCCGGAGGCTTCAAAGTGATTTGGGTGGGAGAAACCTTCACCCCTGTCCCCATTCTTTCCTGACCGAGGCCCTAAGCTTGAGGGTCCTGCCTGCTGCCTGGACCAATACGTTGGCTGTGCTGACAATACCTCTGCCTGCACTGACCCAGGACTTTTTATGGAACATGTGCCTGTTGCCTGGACCAATACTTGGCCTGTATTGACCATATCTCTGCCTGCTGCCGGTACTAACTATGGACAGTATTCCTGCCTGCTGCATGGACAATCCTTTCTCTGCTGCTGTCCACATCCCTGCCTGCTACCTGGACCAATGCTTTGGCTGTGCTGACATTATCTCTGCCTGTACTGACTATGGATTGTATTCCTACCTGCTGCCTGGAGGATCATTTCGCTGTTGCTGTCCATGTTCCTGCCTGCTGCCTGAACCAATGCTTTCCTCTGTGGACCACTGCACTTTGCTCAGCAGAATGTATTTTGGTGTATTATGCTATGTGTTAGAAATATGAAGGGCCTTCAACAATGTGAGGAATTTATGTGTGTAATTTATGTCCCTGGAACGCCTGATGGTGCTCCTTGGATTTTAGGCCCCTCTATGTGGCTAGGCTGTGAAAAAGTCTCACACATGTTGTATTGCCATACTCAGGAGGAGTAGCAGAATGTATTTTTGAGTGTCATTTTGCTATATACATGCTACAATATGTGTTAGAAATATCTTATATATTGACAACTTTGTATAAAAAAAATAGGTTTTCATTTTTTTCACACATTTTCCAAAAACTTGTGGAAAAAAATGAATATACATATAGGAATATACATCGGGGTGTTTGCTTTCCAAAATGGGGTCATTTTGTGGGCATTTCCATTGTCTTGGTGCTCCAGGGCCTTTAAAATTGTATTTGTGATAGGTAGTCAGAAAATTATGTGTGTAATTTATGCTCCTAGAACACCTGAAGATGCTACTTAGATGTTGAGTCCCTTTATGTGGCCAGGCTGTGTAAAAGTCTCACACATGTGGTATCGCCATACTCAGGAGGAGTAGCAGAATGTATTTTGGGGTGTCATTTTTGCTATGTACATGCTATGTGTTAGAAATATCTTAGACATTTACAACTTTGTGTAAAAAGAAGAATTGTGGGAAAAAAATTGCAACTTCAAAAAACACACCATGCCTTTTACTAAATACCTTGGACTGTCTACTTTCCAGAAATGGGTCATTTGGGGGATATTTGTACTGTCTTGACATTTCAGGGCCTCAAGAAAGGAGACAGGCAGTCAGTACATCAGGTGTGATCAATTTTCAGTGATTCAGACCACAGACTTTATAACTTTCACACAGACTAAATAATATACACTAATTTGGGTTATTTTTTATCAAATATATGTAGCAGTATAAATTTTGGCCCAAATGTATGATGAAAAATTACTTTTTTGCAAAATTTTATAATGGAAACTAAAAAAAAAGTGTTAGGTCAACATGTCTAGTTCCCTGAATATTTTTGTAGAATGGTTACAGACCCATTTCCAGTTCTTCTTGAGTTCCATCTCCATCCCTTACCTAGGCATGCACTTGACCACCAACATAGATCAGCTGTATGAAGTAAACTACCCTCCCCTTTATAAGAAGCTTAGTGAAGACTTCAACCCATGGTCTAAGCACGATTTCTCCTGGACAGGTGGGATCAATTCAATTAAAATTACCCTACTCCTCTCATCTCCTTTACTTATTTAGATCACTTCCCATACCATTTAAAAGAGCTAATTTGAACAGTTTCCAATCCAAAATTATACACTTTAAAGGGGGACAAAAGGCTACCATTACTCAAGAAGAGTGCTGTTTTGTTTATGGACCCAAGAAGGGCTTACCCTCCCTAATCTTTGGTGGTACTACCAAGCAGCTCAGTTAGCGCTAATTTCCATTGTCTAACCCTGAGGTTCTAAACCTGACTGGCTCCCCAAAGAGCGACAGGCAGTTCCTCATTACATAATAGATTTGCTCCTTTTGTGCTCCCCTATGAGCAGACCCCCAATTTTTGCACCCGCTCTACCACATTCTATTGCTTTATGTGACCAGATTCATAAACACTTCTGATTAGTCTCCGAGCTTAGACCCCTGGTGCACCTATTTCACAATTCACAATTTCCGCCAGGCTTAAACATGAAAGCTTTTCAATGGTGGCTGAATAAAGGACTGCATATGTCACTTTTTTAAGTCCATGGGGCCACGATCTGTGAGCCACTGCATCAATAAAATTAGATATGCCCCCTGCAGAGAAGTTTAGGCTCTTCCAAATATGGTGTTCGGAGCTCCTGGACCAGAGTGGGGGGGTATCTCCATCATCTACTCCTTGCTGGCCAAAACCACGGATAATCCCATCTATGCTCTGAGCTGGGAACGTGACTTCGAGGAGGATTGAGATTTAGAC
The DNA here is from genome assembly GCF_965119305.1 of Pelophylax lessonae. NCBI lineage: Eukaryota > Metazoa > Chordata > Amphibia > Anura > Ranidae > Pelophylax > Pelophylax lessonae. Next base: position 720,051,335 of record NC_138769.1, on the reverse strand, counting down.
ACATGGCACCAGTGCTTTCAGCGCTCCTTTAAGGGAGTTACCAATTTCCTTAAGTGAGGCTAATGTGAAACTTATCTCACGCTGGTACCTAGTGTCTACACATCCCCCTAAATTGTATCCAGACTCTTCCCCTCTTTGTTTCCGAGGCTGTGACCATATATGCAACTTTTTCCATACATGGTGTCCTTAAATTCAAAGTTTCTGGAATAAACTCTTTCAGATAATACGCAAGGTTACAGGCTGTGCTGTACCCCAAACACCACATATTGCCCAAACACACTCAACCTTTCCTGTTCAATATACTACTAGGAGCTAAGATACAATAGACCGAGCATGGAAACAACCTATGATATCCATAGGGACAACTGAAAGGAAGATCCCTGGATCATGATGAAAGAAAAACTAGTTAGTGTCCCACAGGATGAGACTAAGACATTTGAACTTATCTGGGAGCCCTGGGCAACTTAAGTTAATACCTCCTTATGAACATTGCTTTTGTGGGGCACTATTGCCCCCTCCTGGTGACTGTTCCCTCCTTATCTCCTTTATTTTCTACCTCTTCACTTTTCTCTTCCTTTCAGTATTCCACTCTTCTTAACAAGTGAGCTATTGTAGCGGCCGCCCCGATGGAAAGAGGGGTTTCGCCGCCAGAGATGTTTTCTTCCCCCTAGTGGGAGGGATGCGGTAGAGAACAGCAGGAACCACTCTTACCAGAGCTTGTGATTTAGCGATCCAAGCAGAAGAGAGATAGAGCTGGTATAGCCTTCTCCCACAAACATGAGATGAGACTCTATGTTGAGGGTAAGCAAGAAGAACTGTTTATTGAACCCACACACATACATTATATACACTATCAGGTCAGATGAGTCTGATTGCATTACCATATGCAGATAGATTTGTATACAGGAACAGAATAACCCTAAACTAATTATCTAGCCACCTGGCCAGAACAATGCAAGGTCATTAACTTCTAACAATGGAACAGGAATACTTAGCACAATACACATTCCATCTCAAAACACAGACAGTATTAGCATATTTAACAATGTGTGGACGACAAGTGGCTGAGCCGATGACATTAGCAGTCTGCCATGAGTCATGCCATCTTCAGTTGTTCAGAAGATGAATAAAGTGAACATAAAATGAAATAAAAGGAAATGACACAAAGGGGTTTACAATCCAGGGACAGGGTGATCAGTCACAGTGCTCCCCCTTTGTGGAACACTCCGGCAGACCCGCTTGACCCTGTTTAGGTCAACTTGGGGAGGTCCGGATTTAGGTTAGGTGCTGAGTTCCATTTACCGGGACAACCCATTGGCGTTGCCGTTCTGCTTACCAGGCCGATAATGGATGGTAAAATTGTAGGGCTGTTGTGACAAGCTGTAAGCGGCCTCCCGGTTAAGCCACACCAATGGGTTGTGGTCTGTTATCAAGGTAAATTCCCATCCGTACAAGTAGGGGGTTCGTTTTTTCAGTGCCCACACCAAGGCTAAACATTCTTTTTCCACTGCCGCATAGCTCACCTCCCGGGGTAACAGCTTTCTACTGAGGTACGTGACAGGGTGCTCTCCTCCATCTTCTCCAACTTGACTTAAGACTGCCCCCAGTCCAAACATGGAAGCATCTGTGTGTACAATAAACCGCTGGTTAGGAACTGGGACAGCCAAGACAGGAGCATTACTTAGGGCTTGTTTTAGCGACTGAAAAGCAGGTCAGGTCAGGTCGGTCAAGGGTTTGGCAGTGGTGCTGTAGTCAGGTACGAAACGTCTGTAATACCCAGCAGTTCCTAGAAAAGCCAAACGGGGTGATGAAGGCCGACTTGCGGATAGCTTCCTCGGCCAGGGGTATCTGCCAATAGCCTTTGCACAGGTCTATGGTAGTCAGATAGCGCCCCCGGGCTAGGCGATCTAGCAGCTCATCTATTCTGGGCATCGGGTACGCATCTGTAACAGTCCGGTCGTTTCAACGCTGGTAGTCCACACAGAACCAGGTGGTTCCATCTTTCTTAGGGACGAGGACTATCGGGGAGGCCCACGGACTGTCCAAGGGTTCGATGACACCTAGCTGTAACATTTCTTGTATTCCCTCTCGGACTGCTTCAGGGACACGGTAGGGAGGTTGTCTAAGGGGAGCTTGCCCGGGGGTTTCTACATTGTGGGTAGCTAACCTGGCTCTTGGGAGAAGGTCTGTTGTTTCTTTTCTAATAACTGATGAGCCTGCTCCTTCTCTGTCTCTGTTAGCCTAGCTCCTAGCTTCACCTTACTGATATGGTCGGTCTGAGCATCTCTTTCTAGTAGGTCGGAGAGGGGGAGGCTGTCTGGGTCATCCGTAACTGGGGAGCATATAGCGGCTATGTCCTCCTGCCTCTCTTGATACTCCTTGAGCATCGGCACAGCTGGCAACTACATAAGTGGTGTCACAGAGTTTTTCCACCACCTGGTAAGGACCCTGCCATGCTGCCTGAAGTTTGTCCTGTCTGGTAGGCTTTAAGACCAGAACCTTCTGCCCCACCCGGAACTCACGCTGGCGTGCACCCCGATCATACCAGACCTTCTGTCTCCCCTGGGCCGCCTGGAGATTGTCTTTTACCAACCTAGCCAACTGCTCCAGTTGGTCCCTGAGTTCCAGGACATATGGCACGATGGGGGGTCCCTTTGTGTTCCGTTTCCCCTTCCCAGTGTTCCCTAATGAGATTCAGGGGGCCTCGCACCCTTATCCCATAAAGCAACTCAAAAGGGGAAAACCCAGTAGATTCCTGCGGCACCTCTCTGTAAGCAAACAAGAGGTGAGGCAGGAACTTCTCCCAGTCTCTGCAGGCGTCAGTAAAGGTCCTCAACATCTGCTAAAGGGTACCGTTAAATCACTCACAGAGACCGTTAGTCTGGGGGTGGTAAGGTGAACTATGTATCGGCTTAATACCACAGACTTTCCAAAGTTGTTGGGTTAGTTCTGCGGTGAATTGTGTTCCTTGATCAGAAATTATTTCCTTGGGGAACCCCACTCTAGTGAATATCTGAACCAGAGCTTCGGCAACGGTCTCTGCATGGACATTCGATAGAGCCATCGCCTCCGGGTAGTCCACCACGGTAAGAATACAGGGTGATCCGTCAGAGGTATACTTATGCCTTCAATATGACATGGTTTACTCCGAACATCTTCCCATCCACTGTTTCCAGGTAACAGGAATGGGAAGGAGCTTCAGAGCCATTTGAATTTCAGGCTGATCTGACTCCAGGCTGGTCCGGCTCCCGAAAACCATATGTATGGCAACTATTACCATGGTGCACGGTCCTTCTGGGCTTCCCTCCTCCTGTGACATGGTAGCCAAGGGTTGTCAACCAGGATCCCTCTCACAGCTCTGCTGTCTGCACAGGTTATGTACAGTACAGTGATGATGTTACCAGTACTGTTACAAGGTAACAACTGGATTCGCAAAGGCATTTTGAGCACACAAAGTGGGTTTATATCCTTTGTGGCTATTGAGGAATATATTGAAATGAATGTTTTGTGCCCTGAGTTCACCTTTAAACTCTGGATACTATATATATCTTGACACCCAGTATGTTCACAGCCCCTCATGTGAGTGAGTTAGAAGTGGGCACTGTGCTCTGTGGAATCTCCAGGACAGGGGTTTCCATAAGCCTTGTCCCAAATATTCCCCCCAAAGCTTGATAAGGAACCATAACTAGAAAGTTGAAGCTTCACAAATTTGTAAAAAAAAAACTTTTAATTAGCTGAGATAGATCTTGTAGAATATCCTGGGAAATCTCTGGAAGAAGGTAACATCTGGTGTACAGTGGATGTGATACAAGGGAGACCTGAGACCTAATTCCCCAGCTTGGTTCTTACAACTGTCAACCCAAACCAATGCTCTCCTGAACATCCCATTAAATGGTTATTGGTGTTTAATACTCCAATGATTTGAGAGCCTATAAATACTCAATTCCGATATAAGACTGCCAAAAAAGGTTCTTCAGACTGACTCCATCAAGGATACTCACCAACATCTTGATTAAATGAGCAACACTAGGGTAAGTAAAATACATTTCCCTATATGTCCTTTTCACCAGTATATCAACCTAAAATATTCTGTGATGTCTTTCGGAAATTAGAGAGTGCTTGTATTTTGGTAGTAAAGATCTGATTCTGTAAATTGCACTTCACTGTACTTCCACTTAACATTTCTGAGGAAGATTGGGTCATATTTCTGTAATAGATACTGTATAGGAGGAGTTCATTTACTAAAGGCAATTATACTGTGCACTTTTGCTCCAGGGCTTACTAAATGAAGTAAAACTTCTCTTTACAAACAATATCCAATCATATGCAAGGAAAAAAAAACAATATTTCTGCTTGAAGATAATTAGTTGATGGAAGTCAGCAGAGCGTTTCCTCATTTACTAAGCTCTGGAGCAACTGCCCTTTTTAAGTGAACAGTCTATTTGCCTTTAGTAAATCTACTCCACAGTGTTTCTGAGCTTCTACCTGGTGACCTAACGTCCATGCAAGGACGTAATGATAGCCACAAAAGACCCTAGAGCTGTAAAGGAATTGGGAGTAGGGGGTCTGATCAGGTGGTTCACGAAGGTTCAGATAAGTATTGTAGACAGATTGTCCCCCCCCGTAGCCAGGTCAGGCTACCCAAATCCACAGCACTGCTCCAAACCTCCTCCTCCTAATGTTCATGGACCATCTGATCAGAGCAGCTGATAAGGCAGTATAACCAGTCCAGTCCAGGCCCCATCAGTTAAACAGGGGGGGCTTGGGGCAGCTTTATTGTTCATTTCTGCCTAAATGAATGCATGATTTTACCAGACCACACCACCGCTTGGTCTTGCCTACCAGGGTATAAATTACATTTATCTGGGCCCCATCAGGTCAACAGAGGGGCCCAAGAGGTGGGAGCAGAGGAGTTATGTAGGCAGGTAAAATCAGTGCTGCTGTTCCGCTACACCCCGGGAAGGGGGGGAGGGTGGTTGAAGGGAGGGTGAAAGAATGAGAGCCACGCTCTGCAGTTGGCTTGTCTTGATACTTTATTCTGTTAATAAAACAGCTGCATACATGTAGTCTACACCCAAAAAAACTCCCTGGACGCATTGCACCCCAATAGGTTTGCTCACAAGCTTAGAATAGATGATCTCTATATGATTCACAGCAGAAAATAGCCAGCCACACTGTACACCCCTCTTGTCACTCTTTATTGGCTTTATGTTGAGAATACAATACATGAAAGAGCATTTCATGTTCTGTATTCTCAACATGTAGCCGATAGTCACAGGAGAAGTCTACCGTGTAGTCAGTGGCGGCCCGTCCATTGGGGGCGGCACCCCACCTATACATGTGTCCGGCCCCCTAATCTACATGCAGGGCGCCGGATGCATGGATTCCAATAGGGGATTTTTTTTATTTTTTATGAAGTACGTGATTACAGCCAGAGGCTCTAATAGACTTCAAAAATGGGTGGGTTTGGGGTGCAGAGCACTGTGCCCCGAGCCAACCCAGTTGTATGGCAATAGCGAATGAATATTCACTATTGTCACACTGATACTCCTCCCAGCCAATCAGGAAGAGGGTTTTGAGACCCCTTTCCCAAATGGCCAAAAGGAGAAGTGATCTTACTGGCCAGTGGCCAGGAAGAGGCAGAAGACACACGGCTGGAGGAGCAGCGCAGCGGCTCAGCCATTCAGCACTCCCCGGCTCGGACAGGAGGCAGACCGTTTGGGGGTGGGGGGTTGGGAATGTGTTGCCTGCTGACCGACTGACCGACCGACGGGGGTGCATTGGGTACAACGCTCCTTCATCAGACAAATGGAGCGCTTATTTCTTCTTTTGTCTATCTAAAAATAGAGTCAATAAACCAATGCGCTACCAATAGTTAAAGTGGTAGTATACTCCGCTTTTTAATTTTTACCTACAGGCAAGCCTATAATAAGCCTTACCTGTAGGTAAAATGCACGGTTTAGGAGATATTCACCTTGCATACAGCCGCTGACAGCAGTGGCGCATGCGCTCTGAAAGTCCGGCGTATCTTGCTGGACCTTCAGAGCTCTTTGCCGGAAAGTGAACTCCCCCACGCATGTGCGGGAGTGACGTCATCGCGGCTCCGGCCACTCAAAGCGGGCAACCGTGTGAGGGCTTCGTTCTAAGGTAAGTATTTCATAATATGCTAGTGTGCGATGCATACTAGCACATTATGCCATTGTCCTGCAGGTTTTTTTTTTTTTTTTTTACACAGGGGATACAACCGCCTTAACATCAATGCGTATAAAAAAAAAAAAAATGTGAATAGCAATAGCAGCCAATTAATGCAGTGTCCCCACATACAGTATAAACAATAATAAAGAAGTCTAATCAGCGCTAAAGCAAGAAAATAATAAAACATAAAGTGTTAGATACTATAAAAAGTGCTTGAATCTACAATCAAGTGCAATCAAGCAAAACATGCTAAAATAAATAAAACAAGAATAAATATGTGTAAAAAAAAAGTCCATAAAATTCATGTGACCAATTGTGAATAATATATTAAAAATCCATAAATATAAAGTGAAAAAATTACGATAAAGAATGGTGACTTCTGTGCAGAATCTCAAAACTTCATGCGACCAATATAGCAAAAATATAACAAGTCACCGCCAGATTCGGGGACTTTGCTTCCATTATTGTTATTCCTTGGATAATACTAACATGTGAGTGATATGTTTTTAATAATAATTTAATAATAATTAATGCTGGTACTTAGTACACTATGGAGGCATCCGTCTATTTTTCTATCCTGGTGAGTAATCTTATTTATGCAGCTGCTTTATAGTTAACAGAATAAAGTATCCAACCAACTGCAGACAGCATCTTTTCATACTTGCCAACTGTCCTGTTTTTGCCGGGACAGTCCCGGCAAATAGGAGCCTGTCTCGGATAATTTACATTGTCCCGGCAATGTACTTATTTACACTTTGCACTTACTTAATGTACTTATTTATTTACACCTTGCACTTTATTTATATTTACATATTACATTTTTTGTATGGTCACACCTGAGCACATTTCACACTTTAGAATTGCAGGGAATTGAGATGAGAATTTTAAACTTTAGGCAGAAGTAGTGCAGCTGAATGGGAGAATTATTCCAACTCTGCTACTTTGGCCTTAAAATTGAAATCCCCTTTTCTTTTCAATGGTTTTTATTAAAGATTTCCAACTTAACAATAGACAAAGTTATCATTAATAGCAAAAATAAGGTTATACAATATCAACAATAGAACATGTGATCACTTACTAAAAAGGTACCGCTATATAGCAAGTCGATAAAGGTAGCCCGGATCCTTCCTCATAAATGCAACTGGGCGGGGCCAGGGGAATGGCGCCGCAAGTTCAGACACCCCAATGGGAGCATACTGTGTCCAGAACTCACGCCCTGTCCCCCCCCCCCCCCCCCGCCCCAACCCAGCCCCAACAAGTCCTCTATCTCTTCCATAGGAATTACCCATAGCAGTATACAACCATGACCAAATTGCTACAGAGTAGGGTAGTGACCTTGAAACGTAAGAGTATGAATGATAAGAAAAACAAGGTACAAAGAACTAATAGACTATCAACAGGACAGTCCTAACAGTGCCTCCTAAACAAAAGTCATCATTCAGAATATTACTTTAAGCTCCGGAGTTCGATCTCAGTTAACTTGTATATAGCTTCGACCATAGTAACCAATGTTTATGAAATTACGGGATAGAATCCCGCGAGCAAGCAAAGAATTTTTCATAAGAGTAGTACACCTTTACCCTATTGATGACTTGACCGACTGTGGGTATATGAGTGGACCTCCAGGCGGCAGTTACAGTCAATCTAGCTGCTGTAAGTATATGGGTGAGCACGCACTGGTGCTCTGTGGGGACCTTATGAAATCCCCTTTTCAATTTGCTTTAATTCTCTCTTTATTGAGTAGACCCAATAATCTGATGATAACTAGGCGGAGATTAATTATGTGGAGTGGGCGGAGCTTCCGGGAAGTGGGTGTGGTAAGTAATTGATAGCTGTGCTGCAAAGTGTCCCTGGAAATCTCTTTCAAATGTTGGCAACTATGTCTTTTCTCTCTCATTTTTCGCTCAGGTTACCCACTGCATTTCTACAGTCTAGTGACCAACAAGACTCTAAAATTGGCCCCATTCACTTTCCTTGCACCGCCAATCCTATGTAAGTCTTTGTTCCAGGTTTTTAAGGAAGAGGGACATTTCCTTTGTGTTTTTTTTATATTTACCAGGTCCCCTCTGAAGCAAGTTTTTTTCTTGTTTTGCATGCATGTTAAGGTCAACATTTTCACCAAGAAAACATATAAAAACAAAAATGCAATGCTTCAAACACAATTAAAATGTAATGAAACAGCAGATTTGTAAAAAGTCCCAAAGATAAAATTCATGTCAGGATCTTCCACCACGGTGTATAATTCACATAAAGGTGCAAAACATGATCCTCCACCATCACCGATGAACACACTGACTTTTACCACATGAAGTGGACCGCTATTTCTGTAATGATCTAATGCACATTGGGTGATTAACCACTTAAGGACCGCCCCTCCTGCGCAAGCCGACGTAGCCCTACATCGGTCACACGCCTGCTGCTAAGGGGCCGACGTCTGTATGTGATGACGTTTGCGCGGAACCAACTCCTCCCAACACGTTTCGTCATATAGACGTCATCAGGGAATTGTGTTTGGAGCGCTACATTTTTATTTTTTCATATTTTTTTTACCATTTTTACCATTACCAGTGTTTAATGCTAGCTGCTGCCTTAATCTGTTCATAGTAGTGCGGGTTTAGTGTGTTTTATATTTTTACCTAGAAAGTTACTTAAAACATCATATATTTTTTGAACACAGAGACCTTGTAGAATAAAAATATGGTAGTTGCAATTTTTTTGTCGAATGATATTTGTGCATGTAACTGTTTATTACAGCTATGTTTCAATCTAAGTGTATTCAAACACCATTTAATTCCCAAAAATCTGCGTGTGTCCACAAAATGGCAAATAATTAGGTACTGTAGGTACCATTAGTTTAGAGATAAAATGTAAATGAGAGACCTAGAATTATTGCTCTCATTCTGGCATACTTGCAGTCTATTTCATGTGGTGCAATCATGTCCATACACAATTGAACTCTATGCATGCCTTTGCGTTCTTATTTGTCTTATGTTCTTATGTGTATGTGTTCACACGTGTGTGTGCTGGGTGACAGAGGTGCTTTCATTTTTATTTATTATTTATTTTATTATATTTTAGACTCCGTTCACACTGGGGCGACGCTACTTGCCGGGGCGACCTCACAGGTCGCGGTGCGCAGCTTGCACCGCGACCACGGAGCGGCCGGCATGGACTTCATATCATTGAAGTCAATGCAGGTCGCTCCGGGTCGCCCCAAAGAAGCTCCGGACCCTTTTTCTAAGTCGGAGCGACTTGTGTCGCTCCTATTAGAACGGGTCCACAGCTTCTCTATGACAGGCGACCTACGGCGACCTGTCAGGCGACCAGGTCGCCTGACAGGTCGCCCCAGTGTGAACAGGCTCTTAATGTTTCCTGTTTTTGTTTATTTTTTTGCACTTAAGTTTATTGCTATCACAAGGGGGATGATAAGCCCCCTATGTGATAATACTGGGCAGACAACATGCTCTCTTTATGGAGACATCAGGGGCCTAGAAGACCTCTAATGTCTCCCCTGCCCTCTGCTTCAGCCAATCAAGCTCAGAGTGTGCTTGCTTGGCTGTGCACCAGGCTTTTTAGCCAGGATTCTGAAAGCGCTTCAGGGTTCACACTACGCAGTGGAGATTGGGAAACAAATGTTCCTTGAGTTCCTCCTTACCCTTCTGACGTCATTAGTTGTGACTTCTCAAGGTCAACGACATCTCGCAAGAAACACCCCCCCATCTTTGTTTACTTTGGGGGTGGGGATTATGAAATGTAATTAACGTGTGTGAAGGGACAAGAGTAAATTGTGTTGGCAGTTGGTGGGTTGGCAGGCATTGATCATCGTGACTGCAGTGGATTTACATTATTGGACGATGTAAAATTTTTCTTAAATGAAATTACTTTTCAAAAACCGTGTGTGTGTTCTATGAACCCTTTACATATTCCCATAGAGAGGGTTGGAATATGGGGCCTTCTTGTTGTTAAAGAGGGCTTCCACGTTCTGATAAGCCCCCACCCACAGATCCCCTCAATTAATTGTGGGTAACAGGCTTTTGTCCTCATCAACATGGGGGTGAGGTAATTTGCCAGGAAGTCCCCCTTTGTAAGATAAACTACATTGTCAAACATATTGGGACAACTATCTACCAAGAAAATCACACATAAATGGGACACTACGGTTGAAGTAAAAAACAGCTTTGTTGGAAAAATATCACATTGCTTACAAAAAGCACCAATATGGTGGCCTTCACCACACCTATATTAAAATAATATATTTTAATGTAGGTGTGGTGAAGGCCACCAAATTGGTGCTTTTTGTTTGCAATGCGATATTTTTTAAATAAAGCTGTTTTTTTTCTTCAACCGTAGTGTCCCATTTATGTGACTTTCTTGGTAGACAGTTGTCTTCCTTATTATATGCTTGTTTCGGTCACATGGGCTGCACTGTTTAATTGACTGAATTTTCAGTCTTTTGGTGAGTGATTAACTAATAAGTTCTTGTTTTCTATATTAAGTGGTTGATCCGAGATCATGTTTGATTATTTTGCTGAAAAGTATTAAGGCGCCTGCATTTACATGCATATGAGCTTTAATGGCATCCCAGTCTTAGTCCGTAGGTTTCAATATTGAGTTGGCCCACCCTTTGCAGCTATAACAGCTTCAATTCTTCTGGGAAGGCTGTCCACAAGGTTTTGGAGTGTATCTATGGAAATGTTCGACCATTCTTCCAGAAGCGCATTTGTGAGGTCAGGCAAGCAAGGTCCATAAAGACATGGATGAGCGAGTTTGGGGTGGAGTAACTTGACTGGCCTGCACAGAGTCCTGACCTCAACCCAATAGAACATCTTTGGGATGAATTAGAGCGGAGACTGCGAGCCAGGTCTTCTCGTCCAAAATCAGTGCCTGACCTCACAAATGCACTTCTGGAAGAATGGTGAAACATTCCCATAGACACTCCTAAACCTTGTGGACAGCCTTCCCAGAAGAGTTGAAGCTGTTATAGCTGCAAAGGGTGGGCCAACTCAATATTGAACCCTACGGACTAAGACTGGGATGCCATTAAAGTTAATTTCCCTGTAAAGGCAGGCGTCCCAATACTTTTGACAATATAGTGTACGTATATACATCAGACTTACATACAACTCATACTTACAAATGGAGGGAGACAACAGGAAGTAAGAAGAAATCTACCCCTTGGAAGGGAAGTTCATTCCTGTAAGAGTTATCATGGGAAAAAGTCTCCACCAAAACTTTATTTTTCTTAGTAGAGTAGGAAAGACTAGACCCCAAAATTTGGTTTTTGACTCTTGCAGGTTTTCTAATCCAGCAGGAGTTCTAATCCTTCCCCAATCATCCAATACCATACATACATACAATACATACTGGCTTGACATACAGTATGTAGCCCAGGCCACAACGCTGGCAGCTGAGAAGCGACTGCAGGGACCTGGCTGTCAGCTTGTGCTTTCACTACAGGGCTGTGAGCAGCCTAATTAAGTCCCACCCATCACCCGGGGGACACAGAGGAAGAGGATATGGATTGCTATGCCTCCTGGGAATTACAAAATTATCTGCTGGAAGGAACTGGGGCTGATGGGAGATGTAGTCTTCGCACTATGGCACAGTCCTGTGGGAAGGAGTGGCAGGAAAGCAGAAACTACATGACCCAGGGTGCCTAGGATAGGGAGCACATCAAGGAGGAGAAAAAAGAGAGTCAAGAACTTGGGTGGAGAGAGAAACACACATGGGCATAGAGAGGCTGCAGGAACAGGCTGTGGAATGTGCTGTAGACTGAGGAACGAAGTAGATGATCTCTATCTGGCTGCTGTTGTGGAGTCAGTGAACACACAGGCCTAATGCCTCGTACACACGCAACGATTATCGGCCGACCGATCGGCCGTCTTTTGTCCAGTGTTGTTGTGTTGGTTGAAATGTGCTCTAGACTGCACACAAATTTTCTCGGCCAACAAAAAACAACTTCAGAAGTGATGTCACGTGATGGTTTACTTTCCGTGTGTTTTTTCTTCTCTGAGCATGCCCAGTCTTGCTCATCAGATTTTTGTCTGCCGAAATCTGTACTGACTGACGGAAAATCGGCCGTTCTGTTGACGGCCAACAAAAATTTTATAGCCTGCACACCAGATTTTGTTTGGCCGAAAAGTCGCAGTCGGTTGTCGAAAGCATCATACTAACAAGCCGAAAATCGATCGATCGGACGTTGGCCGAAAATTCACGGTCAACTATCGATGCGTGTGTACGAGGCATAAGTCTGCAAGCTGCACACCTGCCTGTGTGGACTGAGCTGCTGCAGGGAGACCAGCTTCCTGATTTGTCTACTGTTGTGTTGCCACAGGACCAGAGAGGAGAAACCGTGAGTACTAAGACTTGTAAGTGTGCTGCCTGGTGTGAGGACTGAGGAGCTTTGGGACTGCTGGCCACCAGAACCTGTGTGTGGAAAGACCGCTGTGAGTAAAGTTACTCTGCTGTGCTCATCTGAGGCTGTGTTGCTGCATTGTTCCTGCCAGAGACTGCACCCCTAAATGTACTGTGTGGTGCTGCCGCTGAGGACTCCAGGCGGGGAGAAGGCTGCAGTTTCATCCAACACTGGCCTGAGAAGGAACCCTGTGCATGCAACATGATGCCTCACCGGGTCCAAGAAGATGCATTAGGACCATTGGAACAGGTGAGAGGCCCTTTGGCCCATTGTTTATTACTGACCCTGCTAATGTTATTGCAGTTTAGCCACTTCAATACCGGACACTTTTACCCCCTTCCTGCCCAGGCCAATTTTCAGCTTTCAGCACTGTCACACTTTGAATGACAATTGCGCTATCATGCAACGCTGTACCCATATGAAATCTTTATCATTTTTTTTATTACACAAATAGAGCTTTCTTTTGGTGGTATTTAATCACCAACTGATTTTTTTTTGCTAAATAAACGCCAAGAAATTTAAAGAAAAACATATTTTTCTTCATTAATGTTAAAAAGTTTTGCAAAGAAATAATCTTTCTTCATAAATTTAGGCCAAAGTTTATTCTGCTACATTTCTTTCGTGTAAATAACCCAAATCGGTGTATATAAGTTATAGAGTCCACAAACTATGGTGTATATATGTCTGAAAATCCATCAATCCTGATGTAATGACGACCTATCTCATTTCTTGAGACCCTAAAACACCAGGACAGTAAAAACTGTAATTTTTTGTGAAGAATCAACAACAAGTGGGACACAATCATGAAGTGGAGCGAAATTTATTGGATATTTCAAACTTTGTTAACAAATAAAAAACTGAAAAATTGGGCGGGCAAAATTATTCAGCCCCTTTACTTTCAGTGCAGCAAACTCTCCCCAGAAGTTCAGTGAGGATCTCTGAATGATCCAATGTTGGGGGTAACTAGTTACAAAGTAACTGATTACAGTAACTACATTACTTTTTTTGGTAACTAAGTAATGTAACTAGTTACAATACTAATATTGGTAACTACACTACTTTACTAGGCTATAGGAGGTAACTACACTACTTTACTACGCTATAGGAGGTAACTACACTACTTTACTAGGCTATAGGAACGCGCTTTCCTGCGTTACCCAAGCCGTGTGATACAATCGTTATTTCGAAGAATAGAGAGGGATGAAGTTTATGACTTTTTGTTGCAATTTATGTTTTATTCTGTTTTTTCAGGTTTTGTTCTCATGTTTCCCAAAGCCTGTGTTTATACAATAAACTCTATGCAGAAAGAGTGTCATGTATCTTCTTCTACACGGTCAATTAAGAAAGAGGAAGGTAAAGTAATAAGTAGTGAAGTTACTTTTCAAATGCAGTAACTAGTAAAGTAATCTCATTACAATTTACAGAAGTAACTAGTAACTAATTACATTTTTTGAGTAACTACCCCAACACTGGAATGATCCAATGTTGACCTAAATGACTAATGATGATAAATAGAATCCACCTGTGTGTAATCAAGTCTCCGTATAAATGCACCTGCACTGTGATAGTCTCAGAGGTCCGTTTAAAGCGCAGAGAGCATCATGAAGAACAAGGAACACACCAGGCAGGTCCGAGATACTGTTGTGGAGAAGTTTAAAGTCGGATTTGGATACAAAAAGTTTTCCCAGACTTTAAACATCCCAAGGAGCACTGTGCAAGCGATAATATTGAAATGGAAGGAGTATCAGACCACTGCAAATCTACGAAGACCTGGTCGTCCCTCTAAACTTTCAGCTCATACAAGGAGAAGACTGATCAGAGATGCAGCCAAGAGGCCCATGATCACTCTGGATGAACTGCAGAGAAATGTGGCAAAAGGTCGCAAAGTTCAAGGGGGCCAAATACTTTCGCAAGGCACTGTATATCTGAAAATCAATTAATCCTGATGTCTCATTTCTTGAGACCCTAAAACACCAAGACAGTACCAACATCTCCCAAATTACCTTTTTGGAAAGTAGACAGTCCAAGGTATTTTTTAACCACTTAAGGACTAGGCCTATTTCTGACACTTGTTATTTACAAGTTAAAAATCTGTATTTTTTCCTAGAAAATTACTTAGAACCCCCAAACATTATAATTTTTTTTAGCAGAGACCCTGGAGAATAAAATGGAGATTGTTGCAATTTCTTTATGTCACCTCGTAATTGCGCAGCGGTCTTACAATCCGGATCCGGTAAGCAGGGAAAAAAAACGGGAAGAGGTGGTGGGGGGGGGGGGGCATAGGCCGCCGCCCATAAAAGTGATTCCGTAGTGAATCCGTCACTAGGACCACTTTTATGTGAAAGAGGACCACTGGCCGCGTAGAGAAATACCGGGGTTATGGTAGCTATCTGCTGCCATAACACCGGTATTTAAAGTGACGTAAATACGCGGCGGGTTGTCCAGAATTGGTTAGGAGGTATGGCGCGTTTTTTTACGTAATTTTTTTGTCACAATTTTATTTTATTTTTGACATACTTTCACCAGTGCAGTACAGTGCCATCATATAACTGGCGTGGCACTGACTGGTGATACTGTACCACTCTAGGGAGTTGATCAGGATTTTTTATCTTTTATTTTTTTATACTATGATTGCTTACAGCAGTGAATTTAACTGCTATAAGCAAATATTTGTACTAAACAACCGTGTGTGGACACTGTGTACTGTTGTGATTAGCTGTGATTAGCCACAGCTAATCACATGGTGCAAGTTGCCTGTGATTAGCCTTGTCTGTACCATGTGATCACTGAGACCAATCACAGCTAGCAACACAATTGTGTACAATAGATGGCATGAAAGAAAGCCCTCCATTGTGTACAATTGTCATGTGCTCTGCTGTGATTGGTCACAGCGATCACATGACACTGGCAGGGAGCCGGTGTAGTGATTAGTCATCCACTGGGGGGTGCCGGAGTGCAGCCTGTTCTCGGGAGGACGTCATATTACGTCCTCCCAGAACAATAGGGTACCCGTCCGAACGTCATTTTACCATGGTCCGGGCGGTAAGCAGTTAAAATTGCTGCCCGTGGAGAGAGCTGGCTTGGCACCCTTTACTTTTTTCCATCGGAATATAAATACTCTTTTGTGTGAGAGTGAGCTCTCCAACAGGAGATCAAGGGTCCCGGTGCCGGCTAATTGTACTTAGGCCTGCTGGCCAGTGGTTTTGTTTTAGGCCCTGTTCCCACCTGAGCGTTTTTTAGCTCGTAATACGCTCATCTCTAAAGTCTCAAAACGCCCAACAAACAAAATACCATTTATTTCAATGGCCCCTGTTCACATGTGAGTGTTTTGTCACCTGAAGCAAAAAAGCCTGAAGCTCGAAAAAGTACATGAGCTTCTTTTTTGGCAGATTACAAGCATTTTTGTTAGATGTCAATTCGTGCTTCCAAACACCTGCAAAAAACGTGTGAAAAGATGCCTGAAAACGATACGCTATGACTTAAGCCTTAGGTGTTTCTTTAACCAGTTCTGGAACGGAAGGATTTGCCCCCTTAATGACCGGGCCATTTTTTGTGATTCCGCACTGCGTTATTTTAATGGACAATTGCGCGGTCGTGCGACGCTGTACCCAAATAAAATGGATGTCCTTTTTTTCCCACAGATAGAGCTTTCTTTTGGTGGTATTTGATCACCTCTGCGATTTTTATTTTTTGCGCTATAAACAAAAAAAGAGCGACAATTCTGAAAAAAAAAATATATATATATTTTTTACATTCTGCTATTTAACATTCTCAAAAAAACAAAAAATATTTAAAAATCAAAATTTTTTTAACATTTTAGGCCAATTTGTTTTCTGCTACATATTTTTGGTAAAAAAAAATCGCAATAAGCGTATTTTGATTGGTTTGCGCAAAAGTTATTGCGTCTACAAACTACGGGAAAGATTTATGTCTTTTTTATTGTTTTTTTTTCTTACTAGTAATGGCGGTGATCTGCGATTTTTAGCGGGACTGCGACATTGCGGGGAACAGATCTGACCCCTAACTGACATTTTTGGGGGTACCAGTGACATTACTACAGTCATCAGTGCTAAAAATATGCCCTGTTACTGTAATAATGACACTGGCAGGGAAGAGGTTAACACTGGGGTGATCAAGGGGTTAAATGTGAGCCTAGGGGAGTGATTCTA
Source organism: Pelophylax lessonae (assembly GCF_965119305.1). Classification (NCBI taxonomy): domain Eukaryota; kingdom Metazoa; phylum Chordata; class Amphibia; order Anura; family Ranidae; genus Pelophylax; species Pelophylax lessonae. The sequence goes on along the minus strand of NC_138769.1, from coordinate 720,034,556 downwards.
ACTGTGTGTGGGGGGGGGGGGGGCGTGGCTTGTGAAATGATCATAGAGACCTGTGATCCTATATAGAAGGATCACAGGAGCTCTGTGATCATCCCAGAGAGAAGAATGGTCAGATGTGTTTACAACAGCTGCCCGTCCTTCTCTCTCAGCGGGGAACGATCGCGGGTGCCCGGGGGCAATCGGAGCCACCTGACCAGTGCATGGAAGTCCCCACTGCTGAGTAGGGGCTCGCCCCCTAGCTGCAGGCGCGTGACCAACGTAGAGCTACGTCGGTTGGCGCAGGAGGGCCAGCCTGCCGCAGTAAATCTGAGGCGGGCCGTCCTTAAGTGGTTAATGATCAGGCCATTTTTTGCGATTCGGCATTGCGTTACTTTAACGGACAATTGCGCGGTCGTGTGACGCTGTACCCAAATAAAATTGATGTCCTTTTTTTCCCACAAACAGAGCTTTCTTTTGATGGTATTTGATCACCTGTGCGATTTTTAATTTTTGTGCTATAAACAAAAAAAAGTCTGAAAAAGAAAAAAAACTATATTTTTCACATTCTGCTATATAACATTCCCCCCAAAAAATAAAAAAATAAAATATTTTCATCATTTTAGGCCAATTTGTTTTCTGCTACATATTTTTGGTAAAAAAAAATCCCAATAAGCAAATTTTCATTGGTTTGCACAAAAGTTATCACGTCTACAACTAGGGGAAAGATTTATGTCATTTTTATTTATTTATTTTACTAGTAATGGTGGCGATCTGTGATTTTTTGCGGGACTGCGACATTGCGGCGGACAGATCGGACCCCTAACTGACATTTTTAACACTTTTGGGGGGACCAGTGACATTACTACAGCAATCAGTGCTAAAAATATGCACTATTACTGTACTATGACACTGGCAGGGAAGGGGTTAACCTAGGGGTGATCAAAGGGTTAAATGTGTCCCTAGGGGGTGATTCTAACTCTGGGGGGGATTGGCTTGCTGCATGAACACAGAGATCTATGTTCCTGAATAGGAGGAACACAGAAACTCTGTGTTCATTTCTGACAGAACAGCGGTCTGCTTCCCTGGTGGCAAACGGTGCCGCGAAATGACATACAGGTACGTTGTTTCCCAGGACAGAGTCGACCTGCCGCAGTAAAACTACGGCGGTTTGTCGGGAAGCGGTTAAAGTGGTTCTAAAGGTCAAAGGTTTCTTAGACAGAACACATTCTATGCATGAAGGTAAAAACCTTCAATATACAGCTCCCCCCTCACCCCCCTAATACTTTCCAGAGCCCAATCACGATCCAGCGATATGCATAAGAGCGGATGAGTCTCTGCCTCTTCTTTGGTTGAGAGACAACAGCGGGAGTCATTGGCATTGGCTATTGTCATTTACATCCAGTGATGCATTAAGATGAAAAACCTTCTGTGCTGCAGAACATTCCCCAGCCCCGCCCCCCCCCCCCCCTTATTCTTACCTGAGCCCAATCCGATCCAGTGATGTGCATGAGAGCAGCAGCTCTCACTGCTGTCTCCCTCCTGCCTGGGCAGATACATAGCAATGGGAGCTGTGCCAAGCAAGCAGGGGGCGGGGCCGAGACGCCCGCTCTGTGTCCATAGATACAGACAGGGCGGCTCGGGAGCAAGCCCACTCAGGTGCCCCCAATTTACAGGAGATGGTCAGAGAGTGTGTAGACATGCTACAGGAGATGGTCAGAGAGTGTGTAGACATGCTACAGGAGATGGTCAGAGAGTGTATAGACATGCTACAGGGGATAGTCAGAGAGTGTGTAGACATGCTACAGGAGATGGTCAGAGAGTGTGTAGACATGCTACAGGTGATGGTCAGAGAGTGTGTAGACATGCTACAGGTGATGGTCAGAGAATGTGCAGACATGCTACAGGAGATGGTCAGAGAGTGTTGTAATGTTCTGGTACCTTTGGGTACCCTAATTACTCTTTCATAAGCCCCACCATTCTCTTTTGGTAAGGTGCGCATACACCTTTAAGACTGATGCTGTCATCACTGAGCGCCGGACTGGATGGCTATTTAGATCGCCGGCTCTCACTCACATGTGTTCGTTCAAACTGCTTTGTGCCTTGATGCTAACCTGTCTTGAAGCTCTCGTGCTTGCAAGCATACCTCGCTGTCGGAACCACGCTGCGCTGATCCCTGTATCCCGCTACCGGATCATGCGCTCTTGCCGAACCTCTCCTCTGCTACATTGCTATTAGTGATAAGTACCCACAGGGGAAACCTCTATAACCTTCATACTAAAGCTTACACTATCTAGCTCTGCATACTAAGGACTATTACTACATCTGCATTATCTAAGATTGCTAGCTCTTGAACCTACTACCACCTGTTCTTGCACTGGGTTGATCTCTCCTGTATGTCCACCTGCTACTCTGTCATCTGCTACCATACATGATTGCTAAACCTATCTGCATCCTATCTGCTACTATCTTACTTTCAAGAAACATTTCCTTTCAAGTGTCTGTCATCTACCATCTCTACCCAACCTATCTCTTCAGCCTTTCATCACTGTGTTACTATATACATAAGTCACTCTAGGAAACATCTTATTGAGTGTGTGTATTTACTTGCTGAATTGAGATCATCCACACATGATGAGTCATTGGGAGTTGGGATTGGTGTCTCAGCGTTTCTCTACATGACTACTGAAGTGGAATATTTCTGCAGCTGAAAATCCACATCATACATAAAACGCAGGAGCGTTACAGATTGAACGAACCACAAATGGATTCAGCAGAAATAACCACTCAGATGACACAATTAAAACAGCAAGTAACTGCGTTAATACACGCACTTGCTGAATTAAAAGAAGACAATCAGGCTCTGTCGCAGCAGGTAATTAGACTGACACAACTTACCACTGCTCAGTCCCCTGAACCCAAAATAAATCCTCCTTTGGTATTTACAGGCGATCGCAAAAAATTTCGCGAATTTAAAAACGCATGTGAGTTACTTTTCTTGTTAAAACCCCGTACCTACCTTACTGATCACATTAAGGTTTGTACTATTATTTCTTACCTAACAGGCGATCCTCGGGCCTGGGCAGACTCTCTTTTTGAGAAAAGCGATCAGCTTCTCAACTCCTATGCCTTGTTCCTAGCAGAACTCACTAGCCTATATGATGATCACAATAGGCAGAGTACTGCCGATCTTCAATTAAGATCCTTGAAACAAGGTGGGAGACCTGTAGAAGACTTTGTCGCAGAATTCAAGAGATGGACCCTTGATTCAGAATGGAATGATGCATCTCTGAAAACCCAATTTAGGCTTGGCCTATCAGAGGCCGTTAAAGACGAGCTCGCCCGAGCGGATCTGCCAAAAACCCTGGATGCATTGATACAACTCAGTATCACCATAGATAGAAGACTACGAGAAAGAAAGGCTGAGAAAATGGGAATGCCATTATCCAGTTCTTCTCGGATTTCGGCCGTTGACCCCGTTCCTATGGAGGTAGGAACCATACGCCCACCGCTATCAACTATGGAAAGAGCCAGAAGACGATCTGGTAATCTCTGCTTGTACTGTGCATCCCCGGATCACAAGATAAACGTCTGTCCCCTAGTCTACAAAAAGAAGGGTGAGTGTTCACATGTCCTCCTAGGGGGATTGACAACTTCAATCACTAACCCTTACCTTTCTGTTTGCTTAACATTACAGTGGGACCAGAACAGGATTACTACTAAGGCCATGATTGACACAGGATCTTGTGGAAATTATATTGACATACGTTTTGCTGCTTTAAATAAAGTTCCTATTATTTCTAAACTTAAACCTGTCTCAGTGAGTCTTATTAACGGTGTTCCTTTATCCTCTGGTCCGATCACTGATCAGACACAGGCACTCCTAGTCACTACTAACGGGTCTCATATGGAGACCACTACCTTCGATCTAATACCTTCACCCCACTTTCCCATTGTTTTGGGACTTCCCTGGTTGCACACACATCAACCAACCATAGATTGGAAGGAACGGACCCTGACCTTCCTCTCTTGCTATTGCGAGGGTACGTGTAACCTCCCGTCTTTCGGGAAGATCCTGTCTGTGGTGACAGATGAGATTGAACCACTATGTTATCAGGATCTCTCTGAGGTTTTTCTTGAGAAAAATGCTCAAGCACTACCTCCCCATCGAGACTATGATTGTAGCATTGATCTACTCCCAAATAGCAAATTGCTGTTCGGTCATGTTTATCCTCTTTCACAGGATGAACTTTCCCATCTCAAAGACTATTTGGATGAGAATTTGGAAAAAGGTTTTATTAGACCTTCCACTTCTTCCACAGCAGCAGGACTCTTTTTTGTCCACAATAAGGACTCAAGTCTCAGGCCTATCATCGACTATAGGCAATTGAATGCTATTACAATAAAAGATCGCTATCCTCTACCTCTTATCCCTGAGCTCATTGAGCAGGTGCGTGGAGCTACCTATTTTTCAAAATTGGACCTGAAAGGAGCATACAATCTCATTCGAATCCGTGATGGACACGAGTGGAAGACTGCATTCAGAACCAAAAACGGATTGTTCGAATATCTTGTAATGCCATTCGGGCTATGCAACGCCCCTGCAGTTTTTCAACGATTTATAAACGATATTTTCAGAGACTAACTAGATGTCTGTGTTGTGGTATATCTGGACGATATACTTATATATTCACGATCCCTGTCTGAACACATAAGACATGTAAGACTAGTATTATCGAGATTGCTTGCACACAACCTTTATGTGAAACTGAAAAAATGCTTGTTCCATAAAGAAGAGGTACTGTTTCTAGGCTACATCATATCCAAAACAGGAATCGAGATGGACATGAGTAAGATATCCTGCATTCAGGATTGGCCTACACCAACCACACGCAAGGCGCTACAGCGATTCCTTGGATTTTCGAATTTCTACAGGAAGTTAATCAGAAACTTCTCTGCCATTGTGAGACCCCTCACACAGCTCACTAGCATTAAAAAACCATTCAAATGGTCAGAAGAAGCCAATAAAGCTTTTCACTTGTTAAAGACAAGGTTTACTTCTGCTCCCATATTACGCCATCCAGACCAATCCCTCCAATACATTCTGGAAGTAGATGCGTCAAACATGGCAGTAGGAGCAATACTCTCCCAACGACCAACTCACACTTCACCACTTCATCCAGTCGCCTTTTTTTCTAAATCCCTAAGCAGTCCAGAGATAAATTACCCCGTGGGTGAAAAGGAACTGCTTGCTATAAAATTGGCTCTGGAGAATTGGCGACATCTACTCGAAGGCACCCAATTACCAATACTTATATACACGGACTATAAAAATCTCCAATATCTTCAGACTAACAAAACTCTCTCGCACCGACAGGTACGATGGTCACTATTCTTTCTAAGGTTTAACTTCCTAGTGACCTACACACCTGCAGATAAGAACAAAAAGGCGGATGCACTATCACGACTAACTGAAGAAAACTACTTTGAAATCCCTTCCGTTCCTATAATACCTCACAAACGCATTATTGGAGTTGTCCGTTCCTTGAAGGAAGAGGTTTTGCATGGTATAAGTTTGGATTCACCCCCACCACAACTAAATACTGATGCAGAAGGCTTCCTCTACTACAACGACAAACTTTACATACCACCTACCATACGCACCAAGATCTTGGAATTATCGCATGATGTGCCTATGGCAGGACATATGGGTATGACAAAGACTCTTAATCTGATTACCAGGCAATTCTGGTGGCCTGACATGAAAACATCTATACAAAAATTCGTCTCTTCATGCAATGTCTGTGCCAGGTCCAAAATTGACACTACGAGACCATCCGGTCTACTATGCAGTCTACCAATACCCCAAACTCCATGGGAAGTTGTGTCCTTGGACTTTATAGTGGAATTGCCTCCTTCCAAAGGATTTAATACCATCTTAGTGTAAGTGGACCATCTGACAAAAATGGCACATTTCATTGCTATTCGCAGACTACCTTTGTCCAAACAAACGGCAGAACTCCTGATGAAACATGTTTTTAAGTTACATGGTATCCCAAAAACTCTTCTGTCTGACCGTGGATCACAATTTATTTCCAAGTTCTGGCAAGAACTATGTCACATACTAAGGATCGAGGGAAAGCTCACTTCTCCTTACTATCCGCAGACCAACGGACAGACTGAAAGAGTCAACCAATGCATCGAGCAATATTTACGTTGTTACACTTCTTACCAACAGGATGATTGGGTGGATCTTCTCCCTCTGGCAGAATTTGCCTACAACAACGCAACCCACAGTACGACCAAGCAGAGTCCGTTCTACTTGAACTATGGGTTTCATCCCTCTATTCTTCCACCACGCATCCTTCCTTCAAATAACCCAGTAGCCTCAGACTATCTTACCCAAATAAAGGACTCTCTGGGTTTGCTTAATACTACCATTGCACACGCTCATAGTCAACAAAAGAAGTACTATGATCTTCACAGAAGACCTTCTCCTCAGTACGCTATCGGGGACCTCGTTTGGCTCTCAACAAAAAATTTAAGACTGAAAATCCCTAGCAAAAAGCTTGGACCTCTGTTCTTGGGACCTTTCCCAATCAAGAAACTTATTGGAAAAGCTGCAGTACAGCTTACATTGCCAATAGACCTCAAAATACATCCCATTTTCCATGTGTCGCTACTGAAGCCCCATGTTCCTGACCAAGGAATAAGGCCTACTATCCCACCTCCTCCTCCTGTACAAGTTGAAGGTGGAGAAGAATATGAGATAAAAGAGATTCTGGATTCTCGTATCCACAGAGGAAGACTTCAGTACTTGGTTCGATGGAAGAACTATGGGCCCCAAGACGACACCTGGCTAAACACCTCTGACATACATGCCTCTAGATTAATCCGCAATTTTCATGCGAAGTACTCAGACAAACCAGCTCCAGAGGCCTTCAGGAGCCGGCCTTAAGGGGGGGGTACTGTAATGTTCTGGTACCTTTGGGTACCCTAATTACTCTTTCATAAGTGTATGCGCCCCACCATTCTCTTTTGGTAAGGTGCGCATACACCTTTAAGACTGATGCTGTCATCACTGAGCGCCGGACTGGATGGCTATTTAGATCGCCGGCTCTCACTCACATGTGTTCGTTCAAACTGCTTTGTGCCTTGATGCTAACCTGTCTTGAAGCTCTCGTACCTCGCTGTCGGAACCACGCTGCGCTGATCCCTGTATCCCGCTACCGGATCATCCGCTCTTGCCGAACCTCTCCTCTGCTACATTGCTATTAGTGATAAGTACCCCACAGGGGAAACCTCTATAACCTTCATACTAAAGCTTACACTATCTAGCTCTGCATACTAAGGACTATTACTACATCTGCATTATCTAAGATTGCTAGCTCTTGAACCTACTACCACCTGTTCTTGCACTGGGTTGAGCTCTCCTGTATGTCCACCTGCTACTCTGTCATCTGCTACCATACATGATTGCTAAACCTATCTGCATCCCATCTGCTACTATCTTACTTTCAAGAAACATTTCCTTTCAAGTGTCTGTCATCTACCATCTCTACCCAACCTATCTCTTCAGCATTTCATCACTGTGTTACTATATACATAAGTCACTCTAGGAAACATCTTATTGAGTGTGTGTATTTACTTGCTGAATTGAGATCATCCACACATGATGAGTCATTGGGAGTTGGGATTGGTGTCTCAGCGTTTCTCTACATGACTACTGAAGTGGAATATTTCTGCAGCTGAAAATCCACATCATACATAAAACGCAGGAGCGTTACAAGTGTGCAGACATGCTACAGGAGATGGTCAGAGAGTGTGCAGACATGCTACAGGAGATGGTCAGAGAGTGTGTAGACATGCTACAGGAGATGGTCAGAGAGTGAATAGACATGCTACAGGGGATGGTCAGAGAGTGTGCAGACATGCTGCAGGAGATGGTCAGAGTGTGTAGACATGCTACAGGTGATGGTCAGAGAATGTGCAGACATGCTACAGGAGATGGTCAGAGAGTGTGTAGACATGCTACAGGAGATGGTCAGAGAGTGTGTAGACATGCTACAGGGGATGGTCAGAGAGTGAATACACATGCTACAGGGGATGGTCAGAGAGTGTGCAGACATGCTGCAGGAGATGGTCAGAGAGTGTGTAGACATGCTACAGGGGATGGTCAGAGAGTGTGTAGACATGCTACAGGAGATGGTTAGAGAGTGTGTAGACATGCTACAGGAGATGGTCAGAGAGTGTGTGGACATGCTACAGGAGATTGTCAGAGAGTGTGTAGACATGCTACAGGAGATGGTCAGAGAGTGTGAGGACATGCTACAGGAGATTGTCAGAGAGTGTGTAGACATGCTACAGGGGATGGTCAGAGAGTGTGCAGACATGCTACAGGAGATGGTCAGAGAGTGTGTAGACATGCTACAGGAGATGGTCAGAGAGTGAATAGACATGCTACAGGGGATGGTCAGAGAGTGTGCAGACATGCTGCAGGAGATGGTCAGAGTGTGTAGACATGCTACAGGTGATGGTCAGAGAATGTGCAGACATGCTACAGGAGATGGTCAGAGAGTGTGTAGACATGCTACAGGAGATGGTCAGAGAGTGTGTAGACATGCTACAGGGGATGGTCAGAGAGTGAATACACATGCTACAGGGGATGGTCAGAGAGTGTGCAGACATGCTGCAGGAGATGGTCAGAGAGTGTGTAGACATGCTACAGGGGATGGTCAGAGAGTGTGTAGACATGCTACAGGAGATGGTTAGAGAGTGTGTAGACATGCTACAGGAGATGGTCAGAGAGTGTGTGGACATGCTACAGGAGATTGTCAGAGAGTGTGTAGACATGCTACAGGAGATGGTCAGAGAGTGTGAGGACATGCTACAGGAGATTGTCAGAGAGTGTGTAGACATGCTACAGGGGATGGTCAGAGAGTGTGCAGACATGCTACAGGAGATGGTCAGAGAGTGTGTAGACATGCTACAGGAGATGGTCAGAGAGTGTGTAGACATGCTACAGGGGATGGTCAGAGGGTGAATAGACATGCTAAAGGGGATGGTCAGAGAGTGTGCAGACATGCTGCAGGAGATGGTCAGAGAGTGTGTAGACATGCTACAGGGGATGGTCAGAGAGTGTGTAGACATGCTACAGGAGATGGTTAGAGAGTGTGTAGACATGCTACAGGAGATGGTCAGAGAGTGTGAGGACATGCTACAGGAGATTGTCAGAGAGTGTGTAGACATGCTACAGGAGATGGTCAGAGAGTGTGAGGACATGCTACAGGAGATTGTCAGAGAGTGTGTAGACATGCTACAGGAGATTGTCAGAGAGTGTGCAGACATGCTACAGGAGATGGTCAGAGAGTGTGAGGACATGCTACAGGGGATGGTCAGAGAGTGTGTAGACATGCTACAGGGGATGGTCAGAGAGTGTGTAGACATGGTACAGGAGATGGTCAGAGAGTGTGTAGACATGCTACAGGAGATGGTCAGAGAGTGTGTAGACATGCTACAGGGGATTGTCAGAGAGTGTGTAGACATGTGGAGACACATTGGGCAGTGGAGGAAACCTGACCAATAAGGACACAGGCTTTTGATACAGCCCCAGGGATTGGCACAAACAGCTGTCTCGGTGCATTGTGGAGTGGGGTATAAAAAGCCAGGGGCACAGGTGCACAAGGTCTTTTGGTGGGAAGCAGAGTCCCAGAAGGAGGGTGGTGGCTGCCTCTTCTTCTGAAATAGTTGATGTGTGGTCACAGGCAGTAGGCCTGGTGAGCCAGAGGTGTGGAGCTGAGCCCAGAGGTCCAGGAGAGCTGACTGGAGGAGTTGAGGCACTGCAAGAACCTGGAACGCAGTATCGTGAGTGCAGAGGATCCTGCCTAAGGATCTGCCCAGGAAAAGGACCACTCCAGAGTAGTGTAGTCACTGGACGGGTGTCAGCTGGAGGAAAGGGGGTATTAGGTGAGTGCCCTGAAGAGAAATACCTAAAGGAACATTTACCTCAGATTCATCTAGTGGCAGGATGATGTAGCGGCCTTGCCGCATCCTCAAGTTAGAAGTCCTCAGAATTGTAAATAGTTCAATCGTTGGAGTATCCCACTCATCCCTTCTCCCATCCCAATATAAAATAAAAACAACTAAAAAAATCAACCCTTGGACTGTTCATTGACTGAGCCAAGAACGTAAAGTGGGAAGACTTCTGCTTGCAGTTGTCACGGGTAACCCAGGGGAATCCAAAAGTGTGTAAAACCAGCAACCCTCAAGGGGGCAGTGCTACGTAAGGATCAGATGTTAAGGTCAGTAAGGGAGTATTAGGTCAAACGTTAAATGTGTGTGGGAGGTTAGGTGTTAAGGGCTAGTTTCTGGGGTTAGGTTTCATGTGGATTAGCCACTTCCAGACCGCCCCACGCATATATACTGTGGCAGGGCAGCGCTTCAGCACAAAATCATGTACGTTGTTTTATTTCTTTGGGTCGGGGGCACACATGCGTGCTGCTGGCGACCCACTCCTGCTGTGACTGGACACAGCACTAACCAATCAGCGAGTCCAGCGGACCCAATGTCCGCCGGGATCCGCCGATTGTTCTCAAGGCAGACAGAACGGCGGTCTGCCTATGTAAACAAGGCAGATCGAGTCAAAGAAGATGGAGATCTTGTGTTTCTGCTAAGAGGGAATACGGATCTCTGTCTTCCCACAGTCAAAGCACCTCCCTCACACAGCTAGCAAGCATTCCCAGGGAACACATTTACCCTTTGATCACCCCTAATGTTACCCCTTCCCTGCCAGTGTCATTAGTACAGTGACAGTGCATTTTTTTGCACTGATCACTGTATTGGTGTCACTGGTCCCCAGAAAGTGTCACGGGGTGTCAGATTTGTAAACCGCAATGTCGCAGTCCCACTAAAAATTACTGATCTCTACCATTACTAGGAACAAAAAAACATTCAATAAATATATCCCATAGTTTGCGCAAACCAATCAATATACGCTTATTGGGAATTTTGTTACCAAAAATATATAGCAGAATACATATTGGCCTAAATTGATACAGAAATTAGATTTCTAAAAAACATTTTTTTTTGGAATTTTTTATTACAATTATTTTGTTTTTAAGGTTTATAGCAAAAAGTAAAAAATATAGTTTTTTTTTTTTTTTTATTTCAAAATTGTCGGTCTTTTTTTGTTTATAGCTCAAAAAATAAAAACCGTGATCACCAAAATAAAGCTCTATTTGTGGGAAAAAAAGAACATCCATTTTACTTGGGTACAGCGTCGCAGGACCGCGCAATTGTCAGTTAACCACTTGCCGACCAGCCGCCGTACATATACTGCGGCAGGTCGGCTCTGTCTTGCGAAACGACGTACCTGACATAAATCTATCCCATAGTTTGTAGACGCAAGAACTTTTGCGCAGACCAATCAATATACACTTATTGGGATTTTTTTTGCCAAAAATATGTAGCAGAATATAAATTGGCATAAAATTATGAAAAAATGTGATTCTTAAATTTTTTTTATTGGGAATGTTATATAGAACAAAGTAAAAAATATTGCTTCCTGACAGACTCCATGGCAGCATACGTATCGGGTTTGGCCCCGCCTCCAAACCTACCCATAGGACATCACTCCCATAAATCTTTGCACCTGTTCAGCACATGTGTTCCTTTTTTGTCCTCCAAAGGATTACCTGTATCCTACCTGAAGATGGATCCCGGGAGATGGATGTCTCTACCAATCGGGTATAGAGTTCTCCAATAAGCCCCAGCTGCTGCGGGGTATGGAGTAGGGGCGAAGATGCATGCAGCCTTTGGCCAAAAAGCCGGTACCCTAAGAGTGTCAAAAGTCCGGTGTGTGATCATCCATCCCTGGTGGCCAGCGGTTCGTGAGTAATATATCCATGGCAGATATATCGTTATTTGCTCATATAAACGCCTTTTTTATGTTTACCTTTGTATTCTCCTTGTTTCCCCGGTGGCTAGCGGTCCGGGGCCGGTCAGCGATCACTTCCTGATCGGCCGCCGGTTCTGTACGCTACTGCGCATGTGCGGCGCCTCGGGAACGAGGCTTGGTTCTCGCGCATGCGCAGTGGCAGTGCGGCGCATGTGCAGTGGGTTTTTTCGTGCGGCGATCGCTGATGACGTCATAGGGCGCCATATTTAAATTCTCAAAGCTGTCAGCAGTATCGGTGTGTTTATACGCTGCTGATAGTAGGGGTTTGTGGTGTTGCCAGCTGATTTTTCTTGCTTGGAAGATCCCCTTTTGCTGCATTGCTGCCGCTCTGCTCGGTTTCCCACCTGGCTTCCTGGTGAGTAACTGGTCCCCAGTTTGGGAGCTTCCCCCCTCCCCCCCCCCATATTGCTTCATTGTTTCTGACATCGCTGTCCAGCTCATCCCTGTAGGTCAGCGCCAGAATGGAAGCTACTTTGCTCTCCGGTTGTCAGCCCGCCCTTAACAGGTATTGGGGGCTTTTAAGGTGGGGGTGCGGGTTACAGGGGGGGGGATTGGAACACACGTGTTACCAGCTTCCTGTTTGTTTTTCCTTTGTTTTCTGTTTTGTTTCAGCCCTCCTCGTTCAGAGACCAGGCACTCCTCTCAAAGGAGTGAAAGGCGTTCAATTTCCCACCACCGGCACTCTTCTCGGAGGTCCCCATTGGGCTCCCATCACCATAAGAGAGCGTCCACATCAGCCAGTCATGCACGAAGACCTGAAAAAGCAGGTTGTTGGGGCTGTGGTGCTCGTGTCCCTGAAAAGAAGTCCTTATGTGACAAGTGTTTTTCCCAGGCTGCGGGAGAAAGGAATACTTCTGACCAGCGTATTGAAGCCCTTGTTAAAAGGGTGGTAAAGGACTCTTTGGCCGAGATGGGTGTCAGTCAATCCCAAGGCTCTGCATCGGCTCCTCCAAGCCCTTCCCCTGCATCGCTTCAACCGCAGGAAGACTTTGAGTCTGCCCATACAAGCCATCAGTCGGCGCTCTTATCGGGTAGCGACTCTGAAGCTGAGGACCCCTGTCTGGGGTTTGAGTACGCCTTAGTTCCTTCTTTGGTAAAGGCGGTCAGGGAGACCTTAATTTGGGAGGAGTCGGCCGTTCCCCCTCCCAAACAAAATAAATATTTCAAGCAGCTCAATAAGGAATGCGTTAATTTTCCATTCCTGGGAGAGTTGGGAGAAATGATCTCAGAGGAGTGGAGCAAGGTGGAGCGAAAAAATTCCTTAGTCTCCAAGATGTCCAAATTATATCCCTTCAAAGAGGAAGATGTTAAAAATCTTGAGTCTCCTCCTCTAGTGGACGCAGCAGTAATGAGGCTGGTCAAGCACTTGACCCTTCCCCTAGAGGATACGGTCTCGTTTAAGGATCCGCTGGATCAAAGAATGGATTTAGACTTGAAAATAATTTATTTGACGGCAGGTATGGCCTGAAAACCGGCCCTGGCTTTAGCCGCTCTATCCAAGGCTATGGAATCATGGGCTGACGTGGTAGATGAATCTGTCAGAACAGTGTCGGAAGAAGTTGCCAGGAGTTCCCCAATCCAGGAACTTAGGCTGGCCTCGTCGTTTCTTGGGGAGGCTTCCATAGATCTGATCCGGTTGTTGGCCAGAGTTATGCAGTCCTCAGTCACAGCTAAGAGGGCCCTATGGCTTCGTCCTTGGGTCGCTGATCCGGCGTCAAAACAAGTTTGGTGCCGTATTCCCTTTGAGGGGTCCTCCCTTTTCGGGAACAAGCTTGATGAGGCCATAACTCGGGCTACGGGCGGTAAGTCTGGGTTTCTTCCCCAGGATCGGCGCCAGTTTCATGTAAAAAAGGGGCAGCCTAACAGGAAGTTTGTCCCAGATCGGGCCAGGGAGGCTCGCACATACAGACCCGGTCGAGAATTTAACCGAAATTGAAGGTCTAGACAATCCTCCAGGAAGACTTCAAAGAATGTCTCCTCTGGTGACCGCGAGCCCACTAAGTCTTTTTGAAGTTGGGCCCGCTCAGGCATGCCATGTGGGAGCACGTCTACTCTCCTTCCGTCATGTCTGGGCGGCTTCGATTCGAGACCCCTGGACCGTCAGAACGGTGTCTTCAGGTCACAAGTGGGTCTTTAAAGAGATGCCAGGTTCAAGATTCCTGCCAACTGCTCTGCTCTACCATCCCTAGTAGAAAGACATCAAATTTTACTTTCTTACGTCGAGTCTCTCATTGCTCAAGGGGCTGTCATCTCCGTTCCAGAGTCCGAGCGAGGCCAGGGAATATACTCTCCGCTTTTTCTGGTTCAAAAGTAAAACGGGTCATGGAGACCAGTCATAGATCTGACTTTTTAAAAACAGTTTATAAAGAAAGAGAGATTCAAGATGGAGACCCGGCTATCCATACAACAAGCAGTTCAGCTGGTCGATTGGATGGTGTCCATCGACCTGAAGGACGCCTACTTTCATGTCCCTGTGGCAGAAGATTTTCAAAAGTATCTCCGGTTCGCAGTGGGCGGCTCACATCTACAATTTATCTGTCTCCCATTCGGGCTTTCCACATCTTCACGGACCTTTTCAAAAATCTTATTGGCCGTGGTAGCCCTGTTGAGAACGAGAGGTATTCGGCTCCATCATTATTTGGACGACCTCCTCCTGTTGTCTCAAAACAGAGATCAATCATAGATCATCTAAAACAGGTCGTATCTACTCTCCACAGTTTCGGTTGGCTACTGAACGAAGAGAAAAGCCACTTAACTCCAACACAGTCCCTGGTTTACCTTGGCGCCCTGTTCGATACGGCGAGGGCGACAATCTCCCTTCCAGAAGAGAAGATAGGTACAGTCCGGGACAGAGTTTGCTTTGCCCTCTCATCTTCTCATCTTCAGGCACGCCAATGCCTGAAGGTGATCGGGACTATGGTCGCAGTAGTCCCCATGGTGAAGTGGGCCCTGTGGAGAATGAGACCCTTTCAGAAGGGATTCCTGCAACAGTGTGATGCATGGCACCTGGATCAGCCTATCTTTCTGACTCCAGCCATGAGAGCGAGTCTCCCTTGGTGGTTGTGCAAAGATCACCTGCTGAACTGCCACTCACTGAGGCCAACTCCGTGGGTAGTGATCACCTCGGACGCCAGCAACATAGGCTAGGGCGCCCACTGTCTTTCGGAGGTGGCTCAGGGCAGATAGAGTTTTCCTACTCAAGGGATAGTATCCAACATCCTGGAACTTCGGGCAGCATTTCAAGCTATACGGGCATTCTCTCATCTGACAAAGGGTCTACCTGTCATGTAACGGCTGGACAACACCTCAGCGGTAGCGTATGTGAGGAGTCAGGGAGGAACGCGCAGCTGGTCCCTATTGAGGGAAGTGGAGCTGATCATGTCATGGGCACAAAGAAATCTTTCAGATCTGTTGGCAATCTATGTTCCAGGAATCCAGAATGTCCAAGCGGATTTTCTGTCCAGAGTAGACCTGGACAACAATGAGTGGTCCCTTCACAGAGAAGTATTCAGCTGGATTCTGTCGTTGGGGTTCTCCCCAGAAGTCGACCTCCTCGCCTCCCCCTGCAACCACAAGCTACAGAAATATTACACAAGGTTCAGGGATCCCCAGGCATTCGGGGTAGACGCCCTCTCGGATCAGTGGAGATTTCACAGAGCGTACGCATTCCCGCCAGTTCCGATAATATTACAATTCCTTCGTAGACTCAGGTCGGAGCCAGTAGAAATAGTGGTGGTGATTCCCTTCTGGCCCAACAGGCCATGGTTCTCCCTTCTGACTCTTCTCAGTGTCCAAGACCCAATTCCACTGCCCATCAGACCGGATCTGCTGTCCCAGGGTTCTGTGCTCCATCCATGCCCGGGGCGTCTATATCTGAGGGTTTGGATGTTGAAAGGAGGAGGTTGCAGACATTAGATTGTCCTGAAGATGCAATTTCTATGCTCCTCAGTGCCAGAAGAGACTCGACAAATAGGGTCTACCAAAGAATCTGGTCAAGATTTTCCTCACAGTTGGCCGCAAGATCTGATCCTCAGTCTTCCATCAAGATCCAGCATGTGCTGAGCTTCCTGCAATCGGGTTTGGATCTCCCTCTGTGAGTTCCCTCAGGGTCCAAGTATCGGCTATCTCAGCCTTCACGGGTATCTCCTGGGCTAGTCATGCCTTGATCCGACAGTTCTTTAAGGGAGCAGTGAGAATTAGGCCTCAAAGAAAGCCTAGGTTTCCCAAGTGGGACCTTCCTCTAGTGCTAGATTTCCTATCAAATCGTATTCAGGACACATCTGAGTCCATTACCATCAAGGAGCTTACTCTGATCAGTTTTTCTAGTAGCTGTAACTTCGGCTAAGAGGGTATCAGAAATTGGGGCCCTCGGGGCACAAGAGCCCTTCTTGACATTCTTTCCTGATAGAGTGGTACTTATTCCCATGTTGGATGCAAGACCAAAAGTTACCTCGGTGTTCCACGAAAACGTTGAAATTGTGTTACCTACTTTCAGGCAAGAGGAAGACTCTCGGGTTCATCCACTGGATGTTGGTAATTGCATCAAAAAGTATCTGGAAGCCACATCTTCTTTCAGAAAGTCGGAGTATCTTTTTGTCGCCCTTCAGGGCAAAAACAAAGGCTCAAGGGCCTCTATGAGATCTATTTCCTCGTGGATCATTCAAACCATCCAGTGGGCTTATAGGGCTAAGGGCTTGACCCCTCCAGCAGTAGTCACGGCTCATTTGACGCGGAGCATTTCTACTTCATGGGCAGTTTCCAGACACGTGGCTCCTGATGTAGTCTGTAGAGCAGCGGCATGGTCCTCCATTAATACATTTTTGTCCCACTACTGTGTTGAGCCAGTGGCTCTTTCTTCTGTAAATTTTGGTTTGCAAGTCTTGTCTGTTGACAAAGTGAATTAAACTTTTTCTGTTCAGCACCTGCTCACCCTGTGTGTACTGCGAGTTATTTCCCGATACATATGCTGCCATGGAGTCTGTCAGGAAAACGGAAAATTTCTATCAAATACTTACCGTAATTTTCCTTTCCTGATGGACTCCATGGCAGCAGGAGTTCCCTCCCGATTTCTGTGGAGGATAGTTACAGAACACGTGTGCTGAACAGGTTCAAAGATTTATGGGAGTGATGTCCTATGGGTAGGTTTGGAGGCGGCGCCAAACCAGATACGTATGCTGCCATGGAGTCCATCAGGAAAGGAAAATTACGGTAAGTATTTGATATAAATTTTCCGTTTTTTTCAGTTATCTCTCTTTCTTCGTTTATAAAAAAAAAAAAAAAAATCAAACATGTGATCAATTACCACCAAATGAAAGCTCTATTTATGGGGAAAAAAAGACACAGCATTGCATGACTGCGCAGTTGTCAGTTAAAGTAACGCAGTGCCGTATCGCAAAAAATGTCTTGGTCATGACGGGGGGTAAACATTGCGGGGCTGAAGTGGTTAAAGTGATACCAACACCAACTGTTTAATTTACATTGTCCTTTCTCTTTCTGTATGTGAATGATGGCACTATAATTATTTTAATAGTAAAAAAAAACAAAATAAAAATCTAAGTACCCTTTTTCTAATCTATACTGTATATGGCTGTCACATGACCCATATCTTTCCCAGCCTGTCTGCAGGGAAACAGTGGCAGGAGGAGCTTCTAGTCCTCTGCTGCTAATCACATGTGCAAAGCTTAACCCAATCAGAGCGCAGTGGATAGCTGGTTCTTAGGGAGCGAGGCCGGGAAGCAGGCTACGGCGTCCTTAACAACCGATGAGTCACCAGATGTCAACGGGCCTCCCTGCTGACAGCTGAAAAAAAAAATTGCCTTAAGAAAGTAAAAAAAAAAGGCCTGCCCCCCCCCCCCCCTCAATCCATACCAGACCCTTCAGGTCACAATCCAAAATGTAAAAATAAAATGGCATGTGGTCCCCCCCAAAATCTATACCAGACCCTTATCTCAGCATGCAGCCCGGCAGGCCAGGAAAGGAGGGGGGACAAGTGAGCCCCCCTCCTGAACCATACCAGGCTACCTGCCTTCAAAATGGGAGGGTGTTTTGGGGCAGGGGGAGCTCTGCTCGCCCCCCCTCCTTTCCTGACCTGTGAGGCTGAATGCTCGGATAAGGGTCTGGTATGGATTTTGGGTGGGACTTTACTCCATGTTTTTAAAATTTTGGGATGAGGTTCCCCTTAAATCCATACCAGACCCGGTATTGCCAGCAATAATATTGTATTCTTCAGAAATGTCAGGTTTGCTGCAGCAGGTGCTATACATGGTACAGATGTGCCACTTTACAGGCAGACTAAGTTGACTCCCCATGCACTATATTTAAAGTAATTTTTCATTTTTATTGTTTCACTTCAAGCATCATTAAAATCACTGCTCCTGAAAAAATCTGTATTTTTCAAAATAGATTTTTGCATTGATACATGTCCCCCAGGGCAGTACCTGAACTCCCATATAACTTGCATATAAGCCATCAAAACGAAGACTTTTGATTTTTCAAGTTGGGGTCCCATAGACTTTAATAGGGTTCACCGTTCGGGTCAGAACTTTTTCTCTGTTCAGGAGTTCTGGTGAGAACCGAACAGGGGGGTGTTCGACCCATCTCTATTTTTGGTTATGAACAGCATGTAATACAGCATCTAGTAATAGCTTTTATGATGTGAGTTTAATGATACTTTAAGTGTTAAGGTAGTCCTAAAGGGTTGCATTGAGATTAGCTGTCTAGTTATGAAGTGTCATTTTTGTTTTCACTTTTTTCAGAAGCCGCTCATGATGAACCCAACCATGTTCAGTACTTTCCATAACATGACCCTCATAAGCAGCCAATACTATCAACTATATCAAAATGCAAAGATTGCTTTTTTTGTCATCATCGTCTTCTGCTTCTGTTTCTTCATCTACTTCATCCTAGTTCTTCTAGTGGTTTACTTCACTACTCCTCACGTCCGGGAAAATGCACGATACATCCTTTTTGCTCATATGCTCATCAATGACACAGTGTACCTCAGCCTTGGGCTCTTCTTGTGTTTGGGCTTTGGATTCCTCTTATATATTCCTGTACCCATCTGTTATATCCTGGTGACCTGTGCCACAGCTACATTACGAATCACTCCCTACAACTTGGCCATCATGGCCTTGGAAAGATACATGGCTATTTGCTTCCCTCTCAGACACATCATGGTATGTACAGCTCGGAGGTCATATTTTGCTATTGCAGCAATGTGGTTTGTTGGGTTGCTTCCCAATGTAGCTGATTTTATAGTCCTCATTTCCTCTGTTGAGGTGAAAATTTTCTCTCGGAATCTACTGTGCAGGCAACAATCATTACTTATCCTACCAGCCCAAAACACCATACAATTCTCCACCTTAATTGTAAGTTTTATTCTTGTGTCTCTGGTCATTCTCTTCACCTACATCAAGGTTATGCTGATAGCGCGAAAAACTGGATCTGGGAAGTCTTCAGCCTCCAGGGCTGGTAGAACTTTGATTCTTCATGCAGTTCAGCTCTTTCTTTGCCTGCTCTCTCTAACTTCTTCATTTTCAGAATTGTACCAAGGAGATTATTATTTTTTTGTGATTCTGGTCAATTTTTTGATGTTCATGTGTTTGCCAAGATTTCTCAGCCCTCTTATTTATGGCATTAGAGATGAAGTGTTTAGTAAAAGCATTAAGAAGATGTATTCTACCAACGAATGAGCTATGTGTAAACCTTAATTCTCCAACAGTATCCACATATACTGTATTCTCGTTTTTGTCCAAGAAAGGTTATTTTAGATTTTCTCTACCAATCATTGTCCTGTGTGCAGGCCAACTTTGATTTTCTTGAACCAATGGTTTTACAATGACTTCAGTTGTCCCTTGCATAATCTGGACCATTCAGCATCCTTATTGGTCAGGAGGAGTATGGAGGCCAAATTGTTGCCCATGGAACAGAAATAAAAGTGTCTGGTAATCCAACCTGCTCATTTATGAGTCAACAGAAATGTAAATAACCCCATTGATGTTGCTTTCAATCTCCAGCTGATGTTTTCTATTTTTTTGGACATATTATCTCATACTAGTTTAAAACCTTCTAGTCTCCAAAATGTAATTTCCCTGATCCCAAAACACCAGAGATATACTAGTGGGTATGCTTAAACCTTAAGCTTATATTCCACCTCTACAAAAAACCATGATTCGTCTGATATTTTTCTATGACAGAAAAATTATCTTCCTGCAATGGAAAAATTCCAATCCTCCTGGTATTAGTCAAATGGTCAAAATAAATTGTCTGCTACCTAAAATAAAATAAGGTATAACAGCAGAGCCTGTCCTAAAAAAAAAAATACAAACTTGGGCAACCATGTGCAGCACCTTCCTAGTTAGGCAAATATATTAGGCAAATTTAGTTATTTTTGGTTCCTCTGTAATCAGTAGAGCAGATGTTGATTTCATTTGGATGTTCTGGATTTCACAGGGCGCAAGTTTGAATGCTATCCCCTGCTTTCTAGAAAGTTCTAGAACAATGGTCTCCACACTATGGCCCAGGGGCAAGATGTGGCCTATATCAGCCTTTATTGGGCCCTTGGAGCACTATTCCCCCTATTGACACCAACAGTGGGGCATAATTCTTGCCACTGACACCAATGATGTAACACTATTCCTCCTCCTACTTACCACAAGTGCTATGTAATTTTTTTAACTCCCACTGACCACAAAATCTAAGGCATTTTCTACTCCAACTGGCCACAATCTGGACCCTTTAAAGTCTGAAGGACTGGCCCTTTGTTTAGAAAGTTTAGAGACCCCTGTTCTACAACATAGGGAGTGGACCAAGGCCGCAAATGGACAGCAATTGTTATGGTGCTGCAGCCAATCCTTGGGAGGTGTGCCCAGAAGGTGGCTGAAGAGCACATAAATAGTCTGGGCTTTAGAACAGCAGGGTCTTCCTGACAATCTAATGATTCAAGCTGTTGTTCATGGAGGTCCTGGCTGTGGCAGGGGTATCTGTTCTTGAATAGAGCATAGAGAAGTGTGTCCTCCTGTTACTGTTAGCGGTCCTGGAGTATCCCATACCACCCTGCACCCTCTCCAATTTATTCAGCAATAAACCACAAAAACACATCCCCTAGACTGCCTCCTTGTGTCAGTGTGCTTGAACTGTGCTCTGTGTGTGCTGGCAGCCACTGTACTACACCGCACAAAAAGCTAGTTCACCACAAATCAGACATTTTTCTTTTAGTTTTCTCCCATCAGATCACAAAAACCTTCTTCTCTAGATACACAAGACAGTAGACACACAAGACCCAGCATGTTAAACCAGCATTGCTGTTGGAAGGGCCCTGAACTAAAGCCCCGTACACACGCACAGATTGTTGGCCGTAAATTGTTGGCCAACGTCCGATCTGCCGATTGTAGGCTTGTTATGCCCCGTACACACGTGCAGATCGTCGGCCGAACGATCGGCCGTCTTTTGTCCCCGGGCTGTCGTGTCTGTTGAAAAGTGCAAAAGACTGCACAAGAATTTTGTCCGCCGACTACAGCCGACTGCAGAAGTGATGTCATGTGATGGTTAACTTTCCCTATGTTTTTTCTTTTCTGAGCATGCCCAGTCTTGCAAATCTGCTGTCTGTCGGCCGAATTCTGTATTGACTGGCGAACAATCGGCCGTTCTGGTGTCGGCATACAAAAATTTTAATGCTTGCACGACAGATTATTTTCGGCCGAAGCATCATACTAACAAGCCAAAAATCGGCCGATCGTTCGGCGGCCGAACATTTTCGGCCGACAATCTGCACGTGTGTACGGGGCATTAGTATGATGCTTCCGACAACCAACTGCGAATTTTCGGACGAAAAAAATCTGGTGTGCATGCTATAAAATTTTTGTTGGCCAACAAAGAACGGCCGATTGTTCCTCAGTCAGTACAGATTTCGGCAGACAAAAATCAGATGAGCAAGACTGGGCATGCTCAGAGAAGAAAAAACACACGGAAAGTCAACCATCACATGACATCACTTCAGTGCAAGTATAGAGCACATTTCAACCAACAAACAACACTGGGCAAAAGTTGGCCAATCAGTTGGCCAACAATCTGTGCGTGTGTACGGGGCTTATGTCTTGGAATTGTCACACTAATTAACAAACAATCATGCCAACCAGTGCCATCTTAAGAGCCTTATAGGCCCCTGGGCAATGCAGTGCACTGGGGCCCCCTGCCTACACAATCAACCATGAGAATACACATTACAGGGAACACTACATACTACAAGAGAGTACAACTACTACCTGGAGTATATACCTTACTATATACATATTACAGGGACCAATATATACTACAAGAGAGTACAACTACCTGGAGTATATACCTTACTATATAGATATTACAGGGAACACTATATACTACAAGAGTCTCTTGTAGTATATAGTGTTCCCTGTAATATTTATATAGTAAGGTATATCCTCCAGGTAGTTGTCTCTTGTAGTATATATGTGTCCCTGTAATATGTATATAGTAAGGTATATACTCCAGGTAGTAGTTGTACTCTCTTGTAGTATATAGTGTTCCCTGTAATATGTATATAGACTATATACACATTACAGGGAACACTATACTACAAGAGAGTACAACTACTACCTGGAGGATATACCTTACTATATACATATTACAGGGACCAATATATACTACAAGAGAGTACAACTACCTGGAGTATATACCTTACTATATACATATTACAGGGAACACTATATACTACAAGAGTCTCTTATAGTATATAGGATTCCCTGTAATATCTATATAGTAAGGTATATACTCCAGGTAGTTGTACTCTCTTGTAGTATATATTGGTCCCTGTAATATGTATATAGTAAGGTATATTCTCCAGGTAGTAGTTGTACTCTCTTGTAGTATATAGTGTTCCCTGTAATGTGTATATAGACTATATACACATTACAGGGAACACTATACTACAAAAGAGTACAACTACTACCTGGAGGATATATACCTTACTATATACATATTACAGAGACCAATATATATAGAAAGGTATATCCTCCAGGACAGAGTTGTCTGTCTCTTGTGTCATCGATTCGATCATCATCATTGCCAGCCATGAGAGAGATTCAGCCTGGCAGGCTGTGGGCCGTGGCAGCCTTACCTTTACAACTGCTCAGCTGCACATGGGAGGAGGTGGGTGGAGGTGGAGGCAGAGCCAGTCGGGTCGAGACAGAGGAGAGGAGGACAAACCGACAAGGAGGAGGATCCTCCTCCGAGTCCTCCGCTGAGGCGCTGTGCATCCTGGGTCTGCTCTGCTAACGTCACTGGTTGCTAGATGCCAATTGGGCTGGCCTTAGCAACCAGTGTGCACTACAGTGCAGACTCAAGCCACGGCTGCCGCCGGCGGGCGGAAAGCAATAAGGGGGGGGGGGGGCCCGGGCCAGCGGACAATATAACGGGGGGCCCTAGACCACCAGACCAGGGACATGCCACCATCCATGTGGGGCCCCTTGGCAAGTGGGGCCCCCGGGCAACCGCCGGGCATGCCCAGTGGAAAAGACGGCCCTGATGCCAACCATGCAAACGGAAGGCAATACTAGCTGGTGAGTTTGACATTCATTGGGAGTGGGATCACTTGCACCTGATTTGGTGGTTTGAAACTAGTCCTTGGAATAGGGAGGATACCACTAAACCTTAATAAGAGCTTTTCACCAATCTTTTTCACGAAGACCAGCACTGGGTTTTTATGTTTATGGGCTTTCGATTTTCATGTTTCATAGACTTTTAATTATATTTTATGGTTTTATTGGAATATCAATATTCCTTTTGATGTTCACAGCGCTACCTTTAAAGGATCAGTCCAGGCAACAGGCAGAAATGTGGTCCATGAACAGGCCAGGGTTAGAACATGCCATGTCTTAGATGCTTTGCTTCGCAGCTGTGGCAGGAATTATACCCTCTGTATTTCTTTCCAATCGTGACCCAGTCATGTGAATGGGTTTGCCTGTGTGGGCTATTCAGAGAGCATCGCACATGTGAAAAAATCCTTATGGTGACCCAGTGACCGCTGTGATGATGATCAGGGACACAGTAACTGGTGTGTCAGTGATCAGGGACACTGTAACTGGTGTGGCAGTAATCAGGAACATATTATCGGTGTGGCTGTGATCAGGGATATTTTAACTGGTGTAGTTGTGATCAGGACATTGTAACTGGTGAGGCGATGATCAGGAACACTGTAACTGGTATGGAATTATTCAGGGACACTGTAACTGGTGTGGCGGTGATAAGAGACACTGTAACTGGTGTGGGGGTGATCAAGGACACTGTAACTGGTGTGACGGTGATCAGGGACACTGTATCTGGTGTGGCGGTGATCAGGGACACTGTAACTGGTGTGACGGTGATCAGGGACACTGTATCTGGTGTGGCGGTGATCAGGGACACTGTAACTGGTGTGACGGTGATCATGGACACTGTAACTGGTGTGGCAATGATCAGGGACACTGTAACTGCTGTTGCGGTGATAAGGGACACTGTAACTGGTGTGACGGTGACTAAGGACACTGTAACTGGTGTGGCGATGATCAGGGACACTGTAACTGGTGTGACGATGATCAGGGACACTGTAATTGGTATAGCGGTGATCAGGGATACTGTAACTGGTGTGACGATGATCAGGGACAGTCTAACTGGTGTGGCGGTGATCAGCGACACTGTAACTGGTGAGGGGGTGATCAGGGACACTGTAACTTGGGAGGCGGTGATCATGGACACTGTAACTGGTGTGATGATGATCTGGGACACTGTAATTGGTATAGCGGTGGTCAGGGATACTGTAACTGGTGTGACAATGATCAGGGACAGTGTAACTGGTGTGACGATGATCAGGGACAGTGCAACTGGTGTGGCGGTGAAAGGGACACTGTAACTGGTGTGACGATGATCAGGGACACTGTAACTGGTGAGGGGGTGATCAGGGACACTGTAACTTGGGAGGCGGTGATCATGGACACTGTAACTGGTGTGGCGGTGATCAGGGACACTGTAACTGGTGTGGCGGTGATCAGGGACACTGTAACTGGTGTGGCGGTGATTAGGGACACTGAAACTTGTAGCGTCGGTGATCAGGGACACTGTAAGGCCTATTTAAAACTTTGCTTGCCACCTCCATTCTGCCATTACTCTACAAATCAAGCGACTGCCTGGGACAGGACAAACCTACACACTTCTTACAAACTTCCCAGAAAATCTCAACTTCCCTATCTGTTGTTGGGTACTTTATCCCAAATATACATCTACAAATTTGAATCAAATATTGAATTAGTGAGATTCGCTATATACTGTTGAAGGGCTCAATTAAAGAGAAACTTCAGTTGCCTAGGTGAGCTTAACAGAAGTGGGAGCAGGTACCTGTCAGGAATAGGTATCCACTCCCTGGAAAAAAAGTTCTCTAATATTGAGTGGAGGGAGGAGGCAAAGGATAAGCGGAACTTCACATTTTAGTTGAAGTTCTGCTTTAAAGAATTCCTAGGTTGCATTGTTTACATAGTTACATTGGTCTTGCTTAGACCAATGTAACTATGTACGTACCATACCTGTGGGGTCCCTCTAGAAGCTGGAAATCACTATATAGACTATTGCAGTGACCTTTACTAGCTTCTGGGCCAGCGCCTCAAAATGAGAATGCTGTTCATTTTCACAAAAAATGCCAATAATTCTTTGATTGGATGAGTTGGAGAGTGTGTCCTCATCACCCTACCTCTCCACCTTGTCCAATTAGAAAACATTTTGAATTTATTTAGAAAATGGATGATTTGGGAGGTGTCAACATGTGGAGACTTAAAAATTGTTTATATTGTAGAATCTGATGATCATCAAAAGAAGGGAGTTAAAGTGGTTCTAAAGGCTGAAAGTTTTTTACCCTCATGCATTCTATGCATGAAGGTGAAAAACCTTCTGTAGGCAGCTGCTCATCCCAGCCCCCCCCCCCCCCCCCGCCTCAATCCTTACCTGAGCCCCCTCCGATCTAGCGATGTTCGTGTTAGCCCTGGCTGTATAGGGACTCTCCCTCCTCATTGGCTGAGACAGCAGTGGGAGCCCATTGGCTCCCAATGCTGTCAATCACCGCCAGTGAGCCAATGAGGAGAGAGAGGGCAGGCCAAGGGTGGGGCCAAGCCACAGCTCTATGTGTCTTAGATAAGCAGCAGCTTGGGGGAGAGCATACAGCGGTGGTACTAGGGTAAGTGGCTTTCTCTAGGAGCATTGTTTAAGGGGTAGGAGCACCGGCTGAGGACCCGAAAAAAAGAGGATCAGAGTTGCTCTGTGCAAAACCACTGCACAGAGCAGGTAAGTATACCATTTTTTTCTCATTTAAAAAAAACAAAAACAAGAAAGCTTAAATATAATAATAATAATAATAATAAATATTATTGTATTACAAATGTTGGAGGTCACATACACTTTTTTTTATCAGCAAAGAACATTTTTAATAGTGATATAACATAATAGTGATATAACATAATCCTAAAGACCACAGATTGCCTGAGAAGCACTTCTGGCTGGTGGGAGAATGTTCAAGGAAGATGACAGAAGAACTCCCCTGTAAAGGGAACCTCCTTGTTCTCTCCTCGTTAGGTACCTCTCCCTATCATTGCTTCTACTCTCTACCAATCAGTGTACCTAGCCTACTTCAGTGCGGGTGCACCAAATGATGCAGACTCTGCTATTTAAGAAGTTCTGTGTCAAGATGGACCCCCAAATTTTATGGTATTTCAACATGTAATATCAGATCCCCCCCTTCAAGTTGTCCACCTGCAGACCGTAATTGGGGACAAGTTAATCCTCAATGGTCTCCTAACAGTCTGAGGAAATGGCAAATATACTGCAGCTAAGGTTGCCACCTCATCCCTTTAAACCAGGACACATATTAATTACACAGATTTTGTGGCTGTTTAAGGTGGTAATTAAACTCACATAGTGCCTTATCTGCATTATTTTAGCCCCAGAACCTGTGTAATTAATATGAGTCCTGGTTAAAAGGGATGAGGTGGCAACCCTAACCGAAGCCCAACACCTGCCTACACCCTCAGTTTGTTTTTTTAAGTATAAAGGCATCTGCGATGGTGAAACTGGACTTATCACACATGTACTGAAAGCTGACTGGAGAAGCGGGCTGTGCATGCTTGTGCCTGCTCTCCTCCTTTACCCTGCCGCTGTAATGATGACTGAGAGAAACACTGATCTGTGTGACCTTCAGCCAGCTCTCTTCCCTCACTTCCCTGCTGCTACGCAGCACTGAAGCGTTTGTGTGCTTGATCCCCCACTCGCCCCCTTCACAGCTGCAGTGTATGGAAAGCTTTGTATTTGCCCACCCTCCCACCTGGATTTGCCATCTGCAGTAGACTATGGGAAATGTAGCCCATGTGGAACACTGTACAATGCAAATGGATAGGCTGTGGACTACAAGGGGCATAAGGCTGTGCAGCTCAGAGGAGGAGAGACCAGATCTTTTTCTGGGCAAAGTGCGAGAAATTAAGGCAGTCAGTACAGGGAAACCAGTGTGTGTGGACCTGTTGCTGTGCTAGTCTACTCTTGGAAAAAGCCTGGTGGAGACCAGAGCAGTGTGTTGCGCCCATAGAGGCTGAGGACTGAGCCACTGAGAGCCTCTTGTGCCGTAGAATGTGGGGCACAGACCTGCTGCTCCTACCTGTCTATGCCCACCTTCAGAGAGACTGATTCTGAGAGAATTGGTGAGAATTGCTGGGACTGAGCCTTGTGAGAGACTTGGGCATGAGGGCCTGATCGTGAGGACTGAGACTTCTGGTCTGATTCAGTGCCAGACTCCCTGATTGCATGGGAGAGCCCGGAGAGGCACTAGGCACTCTGTATAGTTTTATGTTAATCCCTCACTGCCCAGAGTTTATGCAATAAAGACCTTACCTTACTTTGCTGCTTACTCAGCTATTCATTGTATATTCTTAAAGGGACAGCTTCGTGTGCACCACCTTACAAAAGGGCCCCGACGATAGCCGGCTAATACTGACTATTAGGCGCCAGGTACTTGTAGTCATCTCCAGGGATAACCCTTTGTTAGGAGTGTGTACACCTACCTACTAAAGGGCCGTATGCCCAGAATGCACTTAACACACAATTATTTTTTGGGGATTAGCTAATGCTGATACTTTTAACCCTGTTTGCATAGGTGAAAGTTTTTAGTTTAGCATTGTTGCAGTATACTTACTTGCCATAATATAGGCCAGTGTTCACCCTATTTAGTTCAGCATTTTTAAATGTGTTCAGTTGCCTGCTTACTGGTTTATGCCTTGTGTTTGACTTGCAATATTACAATAAACTCCTTTTTCTAACACTTAGCAGTCAGTGGTCTATTTCCTGAATACTGATACAGTGTGGTATTATACTAACACTTAAGGTACACAGGTGTGAGTGGTCTTCAATTTATACCAGGTGTGTTGGTAGGGTCCGAGCAGTTTAAATAGCCTTGGCAGAAAAGAGGAACCATAAAACCAAGTGGCTCCTTTGGGGGCAGCACTGTACACACATATGTACAATATTGTATGTTTTATACAGAGACAATACACAGCAAGATTGACTATGTATATCACTGAAAGAATACTTCTCAAGTAGGGATGGGCTGTGTGTTCGAACACATGAACAAATGGGGCGCTCGGCAGGAAGTTCGCCCACCGATGAGTGCCCCTCTCTTACAGTGCATTGATTGCTGATGATTGGTGATCATTGGCCAAAGCATGCACCTGACCTGTATGCTTTGGCCAATCACAGCACAATGTACTGTGAGAGCCATGATTGGCCAAAAGCAGAGTGCATTTGGCCAATCATGGCTCAGGGGCTAAGTCCACGCCCCACATTATATAAGGTTGCTGTTAACACAACAGCCATGTATAGTGTGTGACAATAGAGATTAGGCATGTAGTTAGTGGATAGTGTGTTCAGTCAGTTTAGTGCAGTCAGTGTAGTGTACAGGCATACCCCACTTTTAAAATGTAAAAATATGTTGTAGTCCTGGGTCCTCTCTCTGTGTTTCCCAAGTTTTGTGTCCCTGTCACTCATGGTTCATGAGCCGTGCCATGTCAAGCTAACCAAGATTTCCCATAGACGCCAATGTTAAAGACAGGGAGCAGTGCCATGTCAAGCTGACCAATTTTTGCCATAGATGCCAATGAGCGCTGAAAGTTGAAAATTGGTCTGGGCAGAAAGGGGGTAAGAGTGCCCTGTATATTTAAGTGGTTAAGGTTTTAAGTGGTTTATTTTTTTTAAATGGCGTGGACTCCCCCCAAAATCCATACCAGATCGAGACGCCCCCCGCAAATTATACCAGGCCGCTTGCCCTCAACATGGGGAGGGTGCTTTGGGTTGCCCCCCAAAGCACCTTGTTCCCATGTTGATGGGGACAAGGGCCTCTTTCCAACAACCCAGGGCTGGGATTGTTGGGGTCTGTGGGTGGGGGGCTTATCAGAATCTGGAAGCCCCCTTTAACAAAGGAGCCCCCAGATCCTGCCCCCCCATGTGAATTCGTACAGGTCCCCATTCACCAAAAAAGTGTAAAAAAGTAAAAAGCACAGGAAACAGTGTTTGATAAGTCCTTTATTAAAAAGAAAATAGGAAAAAAAATAGTGCCCCTCGATGTAACTCCATCATCAATCACGACACCCACCGGACCCATAAAATAGAAAAAATAAAAAAAACGCTTCACCTTTTAAGAGGCTACCCGCTGTATGCCCGCTCTTTGGCTTTGTCAGTTCTTTTATAGGCAAGGGGCGGGGCCACCCGGCTACATCACCCAGTGGCACCGCCTCTTCTGACGTCATGTGACACTGGGTGACGTAACAGGGTGGCCCCACCCCTTGCCTATATAAGAGCTGTCAAAGCTGAGGAGCGGGCACATGACAAATAGCCTTAATGGAAGCAAAGCGTTTTTTGTAATTTTTCTATTTTCGGGTCCGGCGGGCGCCGGGATTGATGATGGATTACTTAGAGGGACACTATTTTTTTTTCTTTTTAATAAAGGACTTGTCCTGATCTAGCCCAAGCACCTATACCTCTCACCCCGCTGGTGTGACTTTTGGGTGCGATCGATGCTGAAATGTATCCAAAAGGTATTTTTTATCATGGTAACCAGATTACTATAACTTGCTAGGAAGTTGATTGCCCGATTTTGGTTGGCATCTACTGTGCCTGCTTGGGCCCAGTGGGTTGCCTATGTTTAATCTATCCTCCTCAGGGAACAATTGGCCTATCGCCTTCGTAATGCGGTCAAAAAAAATCAACCTGGTCTGGCAGAACTGGCTGGATAACCCTAGCCTTGCCCCTCCACAGCTAGTGATGGCTAGATTGTTATGAATTTAAACCCACCAAAAGTCTTAGTGATGTTTGCCTGAGGTGGGACTTTTCCTATGTTCTCTATATCAGCGTAGTTAAACTGATATCTTGAGTAGGGATGATCGAACGGTTCGGGTCGACCATCAGTTCGACCGGAACATTGGCTGTTCGAGGTTCGGCCGAATTCCGAACATTTTGCTGAAAAAGTTCGGAATTCGGCAACCAGAACCGACCAAAATGCAATGGGACAGGAAATGGGCTTTAAAAGCCCGTGATTGGACCAGAACCATTAGTAAAAGCCAATTGAGGGGGCAGGAGAATGTTAGGAATGTGATTGGAGTGACTAGGGGGTCCACAGGCCAATCATTAGTGAATACGCCCCCCAGTATATAAGATAGCCCGGCAAATTCCTAGCATTGTAATACAGGGACATGGAAGAGAGTGGAAGCAGTTCTGTTACTTCTGCTTCAAAAGTGTCATTTAGCATTTATTAGTGTGAGGAAAGGGATATCTAGTGTAGTTAGGGTGCTTTTTTACACTTTAGTTAGATGCAAAAATTTAGTTTCTGTAGGGAAAGTGTTAGGTGCCAGGGTGACCGTAGTGTAGTGTAGGGTGAACTGACTCTGACTACTATGGCAGGGTGACCAAACCCTTCCATGTCAGGGTGACCGCTATAGAAACAAGTTTGTTTCTATTAGGTCACTTACAGAGCAGCGATATGGATTCTCGCCTGTCAGCCTGCTTTTTGGCTGCAGGCGTTTATAGGGCTTTTTTTAGGACAAGTTTGGAGTCAGGCATGACATCTGAACTTGTGTATAGGGGTATATATACACACATAATTATATGTATATATACACCTAGACATATATAGGTGTGATAGTAGCAGAAATCTATACTTGCGCTAATTAAATAATTAACACCAATATGGCTCTGCTCCTATCACACCTATATATGTGTAAGTGTATAAATACATATAAGTATGTGTGTATTTATACCCCTATACACAAGTTCAGATGTTTTGCCTGCCTCCAAAGACCCCCAAAAAATTGCCTGCTGCAAAAACACACCTGGGCGTTTTTGTAGCTGGCTTTTTTTTGGGCATTTTTTGGGGTCTTTGAAGGCAGGCATAACATCTGAACTTGTGTATATGGGTATATATACACACATAATTATACGTATATATATACACCTAGACATATGTAGGTGTGATAGTAGCAGAAATCTATGCTTGCGCTAATTAAACAATTAACACTAATATGGCTCCGCTCCTATCACACCTAGATATGTGTAAGTGTATAAATACATATAAGTATGTGTGTATTTATACCCCTATACACAAGTTCAGATGTTTTGCCTGCCTCCAAAGACCCTAAAAAAATGCCCAAAAAAAACGCCTGCTGCAAAAACACACCTGGGCGTTTTTGTGGCTGGCTTTTTTTTGGGCATTTTTTGGGGTCTTTGGAGGCAGGCACAACATCTGAACTTGTGTATAGGGGTATAAATACACACATACTTATATGTATATATACACCTAGACATATATAGGTGTGATAGTAGCAGAAATATATGCTTGCGCTAATGAAATAATTAACACTAATATGGCTCCGCTCCTATCACACCTATATATATGTTATATAAAAGGGAGCAAGATTAAAACGTAGACAAAGGGAGGACTGACAAAACCTGCTCACCCGGCGCTTAATCAATAAATATCATTAAAATGACAAATATAAATAACATTAAAATGCAAGCTGCTGCTATAACAATAAATCACATAAATCAAGGTGCATAAAGTAATTGCGACGATAATCACACAGCAAAAAGAATGACGCACTAGCAGCGCTAGATCTTGAGTACAAATCAATATCTGGGAAGTACAGTCAATAATAAAAGTTCATGCACTGTGCCCGAATGACCTCTAAAGATAACAGTCCAAACAGGTCAGAATCCTTAAGCGATCATCACACAGGACCCTTCACCTCACCACGGTGCTCACCCCTAAGGTAATACACTCACCAGATGCAAGGTCAATACAAGCCCAAACACCATGCCATTCGCCAGCTGATAATGGACCATCCGACCTCCACTGTATCCTGAAAGGGGAACCGGCCTCCACCAGAAAAGATCCTGAATGGTCTCGGACAACCTGGCAACCGTTATGTGGGGTGATCTCATATGGGGCCAATCGATAAAAGGCAGTGCATGTAAAAATAATAAGGTCTCATAGTGTAGTATTGTTAAATGAAACCTCTTTATTTCCCAAATAAAACATACCCCTGTAGCATTTGCACTTACAAAGACAAATGAAAGACAAGCATTGTAAGCATGTAGAGGGTCAACCTGCGTGTTGCAGCCGGTCCCCGTGCTGTCTGTTCGCCGCTTGGTACCTTAGCTGAAGCGAACATCCGGGTCCGGCGTCTGGCGTAGGCGTGACCACGCTCTGACGCGTTTCGTCGGCAAGTGACTTCAACAGAGACGTCTTTGGAAGCAGGCAAAACATCTGAACTTGAGTATAGGGTTGTATATACACACATACTTATATGTATTTTTACACTTACACATATATAGGTGTGATAGGAGCGGAGCCATATTAGTGTTAATTATTTCATTAGCGCAAGCATATATTTCTGCTACTATCACTCCTATATATGTCTAGGTGTATATATACATATAAGTATGTGTGTATATATACCCCTATACACAAGTTCAGATGTTTTGCCTGCTTCCAAAGACGCCCAAAAAAATGCCCAAAAAAACGCTAGCGCCAAAAGAAAAACGCCCAGTTGTGTTGTTGCAGGCATTTTTTTGGGGTTTTTGGAGGCAGGCAAAACATCTGAACTTGTGTATAGGGGTATATATACACACATACTTATATGTATTTTTACACTTACACATATATAGGTGTTATAGGAGCGGAGCCATATTAGTGTTAATTATTTCATTAGCGCAAGCATATATTTCTGCTACTATCACACCTATATATGTCTAGGTGTATATATACATATAAGTATGTGTGTATATATACCCCTATACACAAGTTCAGATGTTTTGCCTGCTTCCAAGGACGCCCAAAAAAATGCCCAAAAAAACACTAGCGCCAAAAAAAAGAAAAACGCCCAGGTCTGTCGTTGCAGGCATTTTTTTGGGGTTTTTGGAGGCAGGCAAAACATCTGAACTTGTGTATAGTGGTATATATACACACACACTTATATGTATTTTACACATACACACATATAGGTGTTATAGGAGCGGAGCCATATTAGTGTTAATTATTTCATTAGCGCAAGCATATATTTCTGCTACTATCACACCTATATATGTCTAGGTGTATATATACATATAAGTATGTGTGTATATATACCCCTATACACAAGTTCAGATGTTTTGCCTGCCTCAAAAGACCCCAAGAAATGCCCAAAAAAACACCTGCTACTAAACCGGCAAGGTGTGAAAATAGCGGAGCCATATCCCTGTTCTATAAGTTACATAGTTACATAGTAGGTGAGGTTGAATAAAGACAATAGTCCATCCAGTTCAACCTGTGTAGGTGTGTGTGGCTGTAATCATCTCTCATACCCCTGAATGTTCTGATCCTTGAGATGCACGTCCAATAGTCTTTTGAAAGCCACCATACTACCCGCAGAAACCACCTCTTGTGGTAGAGAATTCCACAATCTTGTAGCCCTAACAGTAAAGAACCCCCCACGTTGCCTGAGGTTAAAACGCTTCTCCTCTAATCGCATTGTATGCCCCCGAGTCCTCATGCAATCCCTTCGACTAAACAGCTTTTTTTCTAAGCTGAGATCCCCATTGAGATATTTAAAAATTGCTATCATGTCCCCCCTCAGGCGTCTCTTCTCCAGGGAGAATAAATCAAGCGATTGCAGACGCTCTTCATAATCAAGGTCCTCCAATCCCCTAATTAGTTTAGTTGCCCTTCTCTGGACTCTCTCCAGCTCCAACACATCCCTCCTGAGGACTGGCGACCAGAACTGGACAGAATACTCCAGATGCGGTCGGACCAGAGTTTTATAAAGTGGAAGGATTATAGTTTTATCTCTGGAATACATCCCTTTCTTTATGCATGCTAATATTCTGCTGGCTTTGGCAGCTGACGCCTGACATTGCATGCTGTTGCCTAATCTATCATCAACCAAGACTCCCAGATCCTTCTCCATTTTTGATTCCCCCAAGGGTTCCCCTCCTAACGTGTATTGTGTTTTTATGCTTCTAGTCCCCAAGTGCAAAACCTTACACTTCTCTACGTTAAACTTCATTTGCCAAGTCATTGCCCACTTCGTTATTTTGTCCAGGTCATTCTGTAGGATATCTGCTTCATGCTGTGTGGTTATTGCCCTGCCCAATTTTGTGTCATCTGCAAAAACTGCTATTGTACTACTGACCCCGTCCTCAATGCTGTTTATGAATAAATTGAACAAGGTTGGTCCCAGGACTGAGCCCTGGGGCACCCCGCTTACTACCTCAGACCAGTCTGAGTATGCGCTGTTTATTACCACCCTTTGGACACACCCTTTTAGCCAGTTCCGTATCCAAAAGCACACCCTGCTGTCGATACCTGCAGACCTTATTTTATAAATGAAGCGCTTGTGGGGAACTGTATCAAACGCCTTAGCGAAATCTAGGTACACCACATCCACTGGTCTGCCCCTATCTAGCTCACAGCTCACCTCCTCGTAGAATGCTAATAGATTGGTTTGACAAGAACGCCCATTTGTAAACCCGTGCTGGTTACTGCTGATGATGTTGTTGTCTTTAGCAAACTCTACGATATAGTCCCTTATCATCCCCTCCAGAAGTTTACATACTATCGATGTCAAACTGACAGGCCTATAATTTCCCGGGACATGCCTCTGACCGTTTTTGAATATCGGAATCACGTTAGCTTTCCTCCAATCTCCTGGTACTTCTCCTGACCTAATACTGTCCGCAAAGATCAGGAACAGTGGTCTGGATATAACCTTACTGAGTTCCTTGAGTACTCTCGGATGCACGCCATCCGGGCCTGGTGATTTGTTTGTGTTAAGTTTAACCAGCCTTTCCCTGATTTCACCCTCTGTTAGCCATAGTGGCAAGTCCTGTGTATTACTACTAACCAAACAGTCATGGTCAGTGTACCCCTCCTTTTCCTGTGTAAATACTGACGAGAAAAAGCATTCAGCACGGTTGCTTTTTCAGTGTCCTCTGTAACCATCCTCCCATCATCGTTAATTATGCGTGCAATATGCTCTGCCCTAGTTTTTTTGCTATTGATATACTTAAAGAATTTCTTTGGGTTTTTTTTACTATCCTCCGCTATTTGTCTCTCAAAGTCTATTTTAGCCATCTTGATTTCGTGTTTACACTTCTTATTTGCCTCCTTGTATTGGTCGAAAGCCAATACTGTGCCTTCTGATTTATATTTCCTGAAGGCCAATTTTTTTCCCCTAATAAGGTTTTTTACGCTACGGTTTAGCCATCCAGGTTTGGCTTTGTCTCTTCTAAATTTATTTCCCATAGGAATGCACTGCAAGATGCCTTTGCTTAATATGTTCCTAAAGCATTCCCATTTTTCCTCTGTGGTCAGGGATCCCAGGGTTTGGTCCCAGTTTACCCTTTCCATCAATGAGAACAATTTTGGAAAGTTTGCCCTTCTGAAGTTAAGGGTTCTTATGTTCCCCACTTGCCTTGTTCTATTGTTATTTACACTAAATGTGATCATCCTGTGATCGCTAGAGCCCAGGTAATCCTGGACTCCTACCTCCGAGATTATGTCTGGGTCATTAGTGATCAATAGATCCAGGACTGCATTTTCTCTAGTCGGAGAGTCCACCAACTGTGACATGAAGTTGTCCTGTAAGGTTTCCGTGAATAGACAGGCCTTCTGTGAGTGTTTAGTCCCCTCTCCCCAGTCAATGTCGGGATAATTGAAGTCCCCCAATATGATGACAGATCCTAGCTTTGCCACTTTACCCAACAGTGCTAAAAATTCCAGCTCTACCTCCTCCCCTTGTTTAGGTGGCCTATAGCAAACCCCCACAATTACTTTTCCCTTTTCTCCTTCCCTAAGGAGTTCTACCCACACGGATTCTAACTCCATACTCATCCCTTCCGTAATGTCACTCCGCTCTATCACCCTTACATTGTTCTTGACATAGAGACATACCCCTCCCCCTCTTTTTCCTATCCTGTCCTTCCGGTACACCGAATACCCTTGGATATTTGCCAGCCAGTCATGTGAGGGGTCGAACCAGGTCTCCGCTATTCCCACAAGGTCTATGTCCTCTTCATGAACTAACATTTCCAACTCATCTATTTTATTAGCTAGACTCCTGGCATTAGCATATACCCCTCTTAATTTTACGGAAGTTAAACGTGATTGGTGGTTATATTTATTCCTGTTCGGTTTGAGGTTCTCCCGCACAGACCTACCGATTGACGTTGTGGACCTACTGTCGCTGCTGACCCTACAGCTGCCTTCAGTCCTCTGCTCCCTCCTGACTGATTCTACTTCTGAGCCCTCCCCCCCGTCTCCTAGTTTAAAAGGAGTGACCTAATACAAACTTTTTTTTCTGGTTCTGGACATGCTACAGAGCTGAAACTTCACAGGTACAATTTTTAGACCCCCCAGATACTAAATCCAAAGACATTTTTTTTTTCCATTTTTTTTTTCAATAATTGGCTCTCTATCAAAAATGACAATTTTTAAGAACTTATCTTTGTGTGATTAATAGTCCCTGGGGCATGACCCAGAACCCTATGCACTTTTTAGGGGCATTTATTGGGTTTTAGGGCTTCAAAATAGTGTTTTTTGATTACCGAAGTTCGGGTCCCATTGATTTCAATGGGGTTCTGAAATCCGGGCTGAACTTTCGGGAAGTTCGGATGTTCTGGCCGAACCGAACTTTTGAAAAGTTCGATCATCCCTAATCTTGAGCAGATGTCCATTAACAAGCTCGGATGGTTTGATTACTCCTTTTTGTTTTCTGTTTTTTGCACAAAAAACTTCATATGTGCTACATATCCGGTGACTGACTTTTATTTTTCTGTCTATATATATGTAAAACTATGTGAAATAATTGATCTGGGGGCCCCCTTGTTAAAGGGGGCTTCCAGATTCCAATAAGCCCCCCACCCACTAACCCCCACAACCACTGCCCAGGGTGGTCAGGAAGAGGCCCTTGTCCCCATCAACATGGGGTCAAGGTGCTTTGGGGTGGTGGGGCAGAGCCCCCCTTGCTCCCAAAGCACCCCCCATGTTGAGGGCATGTGGCCTGATATGGTTCAAGAGGGGGGTGCTTACTTGTTCCCAGCCCCCTCCTTTCCTGACCTGCCAGGCTGCATGCTTGGATAAGGGTCTGGTATGTATTTTTTTTTGGGGGGGGGGGGGACCCGACACTGGTATTTTTTTTTAATTTTGGCATGGGGTTCCCCTTAAAATCCAAACCAGACCCGAAGTGCCTGGTATGGACTGGGGGGGGGGACCCTAACCATATTTTTTTCATTTTTTTTAATTTGTATTGCCAGGAGTCAGCAATACATTACAGCCGCAAGCAAGTTTAAATTACAATTGCTGTAGCAAGATCTATACATTGTACAGATGTGCTACATTAGGCACATTTAGATATTTAAAGGACTTTTTCATTTTTATTGTTTCACTTTAAGCATCTTAAAAATCACCAGTTTTAAATTAGTACAGCGCAATCATCTATTCTATCTCAATATTGCAATATATAAAAAATACTAAACATGTGAAAACATATAACCTTCATATATTTTACAAAAAATAAAAACTCCAAATTCATATGCAAACCATGCACAGGATATATAACAGGGAAACCATCCGGTGAAAATAAATGAATCCCAAAAACAAGTGTTCTTGCCACCTCTGTGATCAACTGAAAATCAGGTGCTTATATATTCCACCACCAGTGATCACTAGCAGCTCACCTCCAGCTTTGACACCTGTCTTACCAGAGAGTCAAAGTGCGCTGTTCCCCCCTGGGGATGTATAGAGCTCTGTGTGGATGAATGGATGTCCCTGGGTGTTTCAGAATCCAACTCTCTCCTTAACCACTTAAGCCCCGGAAGATTTTACCCCCTTCCTGACCAGGGCCTATTTTGCGATTTGGCACAATGTGACTTTAACGGACAATTGTGCGGTCGTGCGACGATGTACCTAAACAAGTTTGACATCCTTTTTTTCCCACAAACAGAGCTTTCTTTTGGTGGTATTTGATCACCTGTGCGATTTTTACTTTTTGTGCTATAAACAAAAAAAACAGCGCCAATTTTGCAAAAATAACAATATTTTTCACATTTTTTTTAATGAAATTCCCCCCAAAAAAAAGTAAAAATCAAAATTTTTTAACATTTTAACATTTTGGGACAATTTTTTTTTACCATATGTTTGGTAAAAAAAAAAAATCGCAAAAAGCGTATTTTGATTGGTTTGCGCAAAAGTTTACTAACAAAGGGAAAGATTTTTGTTGTTTTTTTTTAACACGTAATGGCGCGATCTGCGTTTTTTTTTTTGCGGGACTGCGACATTGCGGCGGACAGATCGGACCCTTGACTTACATTTTTGACACTTATGGGGTTACCGGTGACATTTCTACATTAATCAGTGCTATACATATGCACTGTTACTGTAAAATTACACTGGCAGGGGTGAAGGGGTTAACTTTTTTTTGAGAGGGAGGGGTTATGTGTGTCCCTAGGGGCGTGATTCTAACTGTGATTGGCTGTGGCTTGAGGTGTAGGAACAGTGATCAACGGTCCTTCATAGTAGAACCGTATGATCACTGTTTCTACACAGGGGAGAATGACAGGCGGCTTGTTTACATTAGCCGCCTGCCTTTCTCCCTCTCCACACGACGATCGCGAGTAACCGGCGGACATCGGGTCCGCCGGGCACACGCGTGGGGGGGGTCCGTGACCATGCGGGATCGGGAGCGCGCCTCCGGCGGCGCACACTCACTCCCTAGACCCTCACAGGCTAGCGACGTAGCCCTACGTCGCTCTGCCTGTGAGGGGCTGACCGACGACGTAAATAGTCGTGCGGCGGTCGGCAAGTGGTTAATATGGTGCTTGTCTATTACTCGGCCATATAAGACAAAAGTCTTAAGCCAACTAGTGCTCTCCGTAAATACAGATTTATTATAGAAAAGTAAAAAATTGGCTCACTTACATTAAACAGCACTGCAAGCCGTGCCAGCTATATGCAGCATAAAATGATATCCACCGGCTTCACGCCATCTAATAGGTGATGGTCATAGGGTAAAATCAGCTGTCAGTTCCTGCCTACGATCACGTTTTGTCTTCCAATAGACTTCTTCACTGCTCCTTTAAAAATTATAATTTAACCACTTCTGAACCGGAAGGATTTGTCCCCTTAATGACCAGGTAATTTTTTGCGATTCGGTACTGCGTTACTTTAACAGACAATTGCGTGGTCGTGCGACGCTGTACCAAAATAAAATTGTTGCCCTTTTCCCCACAAATAGAGATTTTTTTTGGTGGTATTTGATCACCTCTGCGATTTTTATTTATTGCGCTATAAACAAAAAAAGAGCGACAATTCTTAAAAAAAAAACAATATTTTTCACTTTCTGCTATATAACATTCCCAAAAAAAAAAAAAACTTAAAAAATCTAATTTTTTTTATCATTTTAGGCCAATTTGTATTCTGCTACATATTTTTGGTAAAAATTTTTTCCAATAAGCGTATTTTGATTGGTTTGCGCAAACACAAACTAGTGGAAAGATTTATGTAATTTTTATTTATTTTTTTTTTTTTTACTAGTAATGGAAGCAATCTGCGATTTTTTGTGGTACTGCGACATTGCGGCGGACAGATGGACCCCTAACTGACATTTTTGAGGGGATCAGTGACATAACTACAGTAATCATTGCTAAAAATATGCACTGTTACTGTAAAAATGACACTGGCAGGGAAGGGGTTAACCCAGGGGTGATCAAAGGATTAAGTGTGAGCCTAGGGGGTGTTTTATAACTGTATGGGGGAGGGACTTGTGGAATCAACACAGAGACCTGTGATCCTAAATAGGAGGATCACAGGCGCTCTGTGATCATTCCAGAAAAAACAGCTGTGTTTTTTCAACAGCAGACCGTTGTTCTCTCTGCACGGGGATCGATCGTGGGTGCTCGATGGCAATTGCGGCCACCGGCCCCGTGGATCGGCATCTCTGCTTTCTAATGGGGGCAGGCGTGTGCCCCCAGGAGCAGCCAAACCAGCCTGCCGCAGTATATCTGCGGCGGCCGATCGGCAAGTGGTTAAAAAAAAAAAATTTTTTGCATTGGTACATGTCCCCCAGGGCCGTACTCAGGTCCCCATACACTTTTTATGCCAATAACTTCCATATAAGCCTTTAAAATGAGGACTTTTGATTTTTCATGTTCGTGTCCCATAGACTTTAATGGAGTTCGCATATTCGCTAGAACTTTTCCCCTGTTCGAGATGTTCTGGTGCGAACCGAACAGGGGGGTGTTCGGCCCATCACTATTCTCAAGTTGAACAGAATCTCAACTGGCTATCACCTATAGAAAACCAGTGACCAAGAGGGCAATACCACCAAACCATCTGCTTGTTAGCCCCCCCCTCCTCCCCCCACTTACCAGCCACCAAGCCAAACCTGTATAACCCAGCTGAGCCCAGCTTGATATGGATATACAGTATCTCACAATAGTGAGTACACCCCTCACATTTTTGTAAATATTTTATTCTATCTTTTCATGTGACAACACTGAAGAAATGACACTTTGCTACAATGTAAAGTAGTGAGTGTACAGCTTGTATAACAGTGTACATTTGCTGTCCCCTCAAAATAACTCAACACACAGCCATTAATGTCAAAATAATAATAACAAAAGTGAGTACACCCCTAAGTGAAAATGTCCAAATTGGGCCCAAAGTGTGAATATTTTGTGTGGCCACCATTATTTTCCAGCACTGCCTTAACCCTCTTGGGCATGGAGTTCACCAGAGCTTCACAGGTTGTCACTGGAGTCCTCTTCCACTCCTCCATGATAACATCACAGAGCTGGTGGATGTTAGAGAACTTGCGCTCCTCCGCCTTCCATTTGAGGATGCCCCACAGATGCTCAATAGGGTTTAGGTCTGGAGACATGGTTGGTCAGTCCATCACCTTTACCCTCAGCTTCTTTAGCAAGGCAGTGGTAATCTTGGAGGTGTGTTTGGGGTCGTTATCATGTTGGAATACTGCCCTGCGGCCCAGTTTCTGAAGGGAGGGGATCATGCTCTGCTTCAGTATGTCACAGTACATGTTGGCATTCATGGTTCCCTCAATGAACTGTAGCTCCCCAGTGCCAGCAGCACTCATGCAGCCCCAGACCATGACACTCCCACTACCATGCTTGACTGTAGGCAAGACACACTTGTCTTTGTACTCTTCACCTGGTTGCCACCACACACGCTTGACACCATCTGAACCAAATAAGTTTATCTTGGTCTCATCAAACCACAGGACATGGTTCCAGTAATCCATGTCCTTAGTCTGCTTGTCTTCAGCAAACTGTTTGTGGGCTTTCTTGTGCATCATATATAGAAGAGGCTTCCTTCTGGGACGGCAGCCATGCAGACCACATTGATGCAGTGTGCGGCGTATGGTCTGAGCACTGACAGGCTGACCCCCCCACCCCTTCAACCTCTGCGGCAATGATGGCAGCACTTGTACATCTGTTACCCAAAGACAACCTCTGGATATGACGCTGAGCACGTGCACTCAACTTCTTTGGTCCACCATGACGAGACCTGTTCTGAGTGGAACCTGTCCTGTTAAACCGCTGTATGGTCTTGACCATTGTGCTGCAGCTCAGTTTTAGGGTCCTGTCAAACTTCTAATAGCCTAGGCCATCTTTATGTAGAGCAACAATTACTTTTTTCAGATCCTCAGAGAGTTCTTTGCACGAGGTGCCATGTTGAACTTCCAGTGACCAGTATGAGAGAGTGAGAGCGATAACACCAAATTTAACACACCTGCTCCCCTGAGACCTTGTAACACTAACGAGTCACATGACACCGGGGAGGGAAAAATGGTTAATTGGGCCCAATTCTGACATTTTCACTTAGGGGTGTACTCACTTTTGTTGCCAGCGGTTTAGACATTAATGGCTGTGTGTTGAGTTATTTTGAGGGGACAGCAAATTTACACTGTTATACAAGCTGTACACTCACTACTTTACATTGTAGCAAAGTGTCATTTCTTCAGTGTTGTCACATGAAAAGATATAATATAATATTTACAAAAATGTGAGGGGTGTACTCACTTTTGTGAGATACTGTATAAGCATGTAGTGATACAGCAATGAAGTTGCTCAAGTAGATGAACTGAACTCCAAGATAAGCAAATATTGTCTAAATACACGAGTCATGTGTATTCTCTTTTCAGTCTTGGTGTGATTTGTGTATTTCTTCCAGATCTGTGCAGTCATCCAGTGTGAAACTTTACCTCTGTGTATGAGTTTTCTGTAATAAAGACTGCTAACTGCTGCTCTCTCTCCATG
Source organism: Pelophylax lessonae (assembly GCF_965119305.1). Lineage (NCBI taxonomy): Eukaryota > Metazoa > Chordata > Amphibia > Anura > Ranidae > Pelophylax > Pelophylax lessonae. The sequence continues at coordinate 719,991,751 of NC_138769.1, read as the reverse complement.
TGCAGGGTGACTGGTCTTGTCTCCGCCCCCTCCTGTAGATTTTTGCAAGCAGGCAGTAGTGGATGGAGCCTGCAGGGCCCCTCCCACAGCTCTGCTGTCTGCACAGGCTATGTACAGCACAGTGATGATGTTACCACTACTGTTAGAAGGTAACAACTGGGTTTGAAAAAGCATTTCCTACACACAAAGTGGGTTTTATATCCTTTGTGGCTATTGAGGAATGTATTAAAATGAAAGTTTTGTTCCCTGAGTTCACCTTTAACCACTTGCCGACCGCTCACTGAGCTGCTACTGCGGCAAAGTGGCTCGATATCGTCCAGCGACGTCGCTGGACTCCTCCCCTTGTGTGCGGCGCGCGCCACCGGAGACTCGCTCCCGCTGTATTCAGTCACAGCGGGAGTCGGGCCAGGGGAGGAGCGGCGGTGATCACTGCCACTCTTCCCCGATCTTCGGGGATCGAGTGTGGAGATCCGCCCGCTTGTGTAAACAAAGCGGGCGGATCTCCTATGTGACAAACAGTGACAGATTACAGGATTCAGCATAGCTGAACCTGCGATCTGTGCCTGTGTCACACAGTCCCCTCCCCCCACACACGTTAGTAAGCACCAGGCATACATTAACCCCTTGATCACCAATAAAAGTTAACCCCTTCCCTGCCAGTGTCGTTTTTACAGTAACAGTGCATATTTCTAGCACTGATTACTGTAGTAATGTCACTGGTACCCCCAAAAGTGTCAAAAATGTCAGTCAAGGGTCCGATCTGTCCGCCGCAATGTCGCAGTCCCGCAAATAATCGCATATCGCCGCCATTACTAGTTTAAAAAAAAAAACAACAAAAATGACATAAATTTCCCGTAGTAAGTAGCTGCGATAACTTTTGCGCAAACCAATCAAAATACGCTTATTGCGATTTTTTTTACCAAAAATATGTAGCAGAAAACAAATTGGCCTAAAATGTTAAAAAATTAAGATTTTTACATTTTTTGGGGGGGAATTTCATATAAAAAATGTGAAAAATATTGTTTTCTCTTACGTCCTCCGACAGTCACCGCCGCCTCTAAGTCATCACTGTTGGGTATTGACTTCCGCTCCGCAGGAGTAGCTAGGCATAAAGACTTAGTCAAAAGAACAAAGGCATTTGCATATACACACCCATGGGGGCTGTCCCATCTGGTCAATACCCCCCTGCAGTGACCACTCCCAACTCAGTTTTAATCTGCCTAGCGTCAGGAGTAGTTAGGCTTCCCTGTGCTGGGGCTACAGTCTCAGCCTATCTAATCTTTTATTTGATTTTCTTTGAAAATGTCAGTTTTTTTCTTACTTTACTAGCTGTTTATTTTGTCAGCTTTAGTTTTAGTCGACTCTTCGGAAGAAGATGGATTCATGCGGTGCTGGGATTCGGACTGGCCGCACTGGGTCTCCAGGGCAGAGGGTCAGATGGACCCCCAGCCCGCCATCGAGCGTTCAGCTATGGTTCGCCCTGGCATTATGAACGAACCATCCCTGTTCGCAGCAGGGATGCAGCCGTGAGGTGGCTACCTCACTGGACGCATCTGCGATGCTGCAGTGCAATGTCCCTGGCTAACGGCATTCCCTGTCAGATGAGGACAGCGGCTTTCCGTTCTGAGAGGCTCCCCACGCCATCTGGTACAGGTAAGTACTTCTGTGTGGGGCCTCTGTCTGGGGTGGCAGTCTGTGTTGCTGTGTGTTCCCCATGTCTGTGCCTGTGTGACTCCCTGATGGGGTACCTGCGGGGATCGTTTGTACATGCGCTGCGGTGCTGTGTGTTTTTGGGGGTCCCCTACCCTGTGTCACTTCGGTGTTGGTGGGGGTGCAGACTGAGTGTGTGGCGACCGCAGCGGGTGAATTTTTAAGTATGGGCGGGCATGTTGGGCTTCTTTGTGGGCTATCTACATGCTGTTTTTGGCGCCATCCGCCGCCATTTTGCGGAAGCCGAACGATCGTTCCGACTGCATGTTCGGCGGCCATTTTGCAATCCTATGGGGCAGCCATTTTCCCTGAGTCATGCAGCCTATACGTTCAGCCTAATCTAGCAGCAAGGACATCGGTGGCAACACTCTGGGGGGCTCTGCAGGTTATTGCTCTTAATATTTTTTCTGTATTGTCATTTCTAGCTCAGTTTTGTCTTCTCTTGTTTGGGGGTCTTTGTCACTGTAGCTGTAGCGGTGGGCTGCGCACTCCGCAGCGATCTTAAAGGGGCAGTACAAACTTTTTTTGCACTGTTGTTTGTCATTTGAGCAATGGATTTTCAGGACAGTAAATTCCCCCCAACTCTGGTGGGGGTTCCCAGTTCTCCTGTGGCCCCTCTGAGACCTGATTTGGCCGCTGTAGTGGCGTCCTTGGTGTCAATCATGGAAATGCTGATGGCTGAACGTGCTGCTAAAAAAGAGGCTCAGATTGTCTCTCTCCTCTGATTCAGATGGTGATATGGCTGCTGCTGCTGCGAGCGTGCCCTTTTCAGGGTCTCGCTCATCCTTGGACCCGCTGGGGTCTGAGGGGGAGGCAGAGGTGGAAGGGGTTGATACCTCTTCCCCGGAGTCGCCTGAAGAGCGGGCGACCATGGATGAATTAATTGTTTTCTGTTCTGGAAACACTGCATTTGGAGGATGAGCCCAGTCCTCAGGGCGTTGTGTCCTCATTTGGGACGCACAGGACCGCAAGTCGGCGCAGGTTTTTCCCTGCCCCGCTGAGTTTCATTACAAGGTTAATGAAATATGGCGCAGGTTAAAACGTCCATTCCTGGTGCCTAGTCGGTTCAAATTGCTTTTTCCCTTTGCTCCGGCTACGGAATCACGATGGTGTGTGCCTCCACAGGTAGATCACACTGTGGCCCAGGTTAAACAAGGCTACATTGGTTCCTTCTGAGGATACCCCGGTTTTCCGGGATCCCACGGACCGGCGGTTGGAGTCTCTAGCCCGCCATTCCTATACGGTGGCGGGCTCGTTGCTCAGACCCATTTTCGCGTCCGTTTTGGTGGCTCAGGCGGTGGCTGAATGGACTAGGGTGCTTAGGAGCAACCTCGTGTCTGATGATGTTCTGCCTGCCCGGCTGGAAATGGTGGATCAAATTCACCAAGGAATCATGTATTTGTGTGATGCGGCCTTAAATGAGGCCCCTTTAGTGGCACGCCTCTCTAGTGTCTCGGTGCTTAACCGGCGACTGATATGGCGGAAGAGCTGGTCGGCTGACCAGTCCTCGCGGGAAACGGTTGCTGATTTTCCTTATGCTAGCTCTCGCCTTTTTGGCGAGGCGTTGGATACCCTGGTGAAAGGCGTCACAGGGGGCAAGAGCACTTTGCTGCCCCAGAACCCAAAGAACAAGTCCTTTCGAGGCAAGCGGGGTTCTGCGCCTAGATCCACTCAGGGGTCCTTTTCGTGCCTTTCGGAACCAATCCAAGGGCAAGCCCTTCAAGGCCCAGGGCAGTCAGAAGAAGCCCTGGGCGGGTAAGCAGAAGTCAGGCAATGCCAGCTCGGTGGGTCAGTCCGCCTCTGCCTGAAGGGGCGCCCTCACCCATTTCTGGGGTGGGGAGATGTTTGCGCGGTTTCCTCCGACCTTGGCTGCTCCGGATATCGGACAGGTGGATTCTGGAAATCGTTCGATCGGGATAAAAGATCAAATTCCTTTCCCAGCCGGCGAACGGATTCTTTCCCTCAAATCTTAATTTGCCTCCGGGGCGTCTGCAGGACCTGCACCAAGCGGTGCAGAACCTTACTTGCTCAGGGGGTGTTTGTCCCGGTGCCTCATCGGGACAGGTTTCGGGGGTTTTATTCAAATCTGTTCGCTGTGCCCAAAAAGGAGGGCAAAGTGTGTCCTATTTTGGAACTGAAAGTACTGAACTGCTTCGTGCGTTTTTGGAAGTTCCGTATGGAGTCTCTCTGTTCGGTGGTGGCCTCCTTGAGTCCAGGAGAATTCCTGGCCTCGATAGATCTGAAAGATGCGTACCCGCACGTCCCCATTTTCGAGGGTCATCAGCGGTACCTTCGATTTGCTATCGCAGAGGACCACTACCAGTTTGGGGCGTTACCTTTCGGTCTCACTTCGGCACCAAGGGTTTTTACCAAAGTGTTGGCGCTGGTTCTGGGCCTGCTGAGGGCACAGGGCATTGCGGTCTTGGGTTACCTGGACGATCTACTTCTGGGATCACGTGCCAGCCAGGACCTAGTGCGCGATCTGTCCACCACGGTACAGACGTTCCAGGAGTTCGGATGGACCATCAACGTTCAGAAATTGATGTTGTCTCCATCGGTTTGTCTTCCCTATCTGGGAATGATTCTGGACTCTGCTCAGGCAAAGGTGTTCTTGCCGGAGGACAAGCTCTGGACCTTGCAGGACGAGCTCAGGTCCCTCAGGGACAACCCGTCCTCGTCACTCAGGACCTGTATGCAGGGCCTGGGGTTGATGGTGTCGGCCTTCGAGGTGATACCCTTTGCTCAGTTTCACACGCGGGCTCTCCAAGCGGAGATCCTGGACAGGTGGGACAGACTGCCTCAGTCCCTGGATCTGAGTGTCTCCTTGAGTCGTCAGACCAGATTGGTTCTTCTGGGTGGCTCCAGTCCCCGTCGGTGGCGGAAGGCAAGTCCTTCTGTCCGTAGGTGTGGACGGTGACTACCACGGATGCCAGCCTGTCGGGCTGGGGTGGAGTCCTGGGCAACCTGTTTGCCCAGGGCACTTGGTCGGAGGAGGAGTCCACCCTCCCGATAAATGTGCTGGAATTGCGAGCGATAAAACTCTGTTTCTTCCAGTGGTCGGACCGTCTTCGGGGCCGTCCTGTCCGGTGACAGATGGACAATGCTACTGCGGTGGCTTACATCAACCACCAAGGGGGAACCAGGAGTGCTCGGGCGGCCCGGGAGGTGACCGACATTTTGTCTTGGGCCGAGACTCATGTCCCGGCGGTCTCAGCAGTTCACTTCCAAATGCTGTGTGCGAAGTGGGGATCCCCGGACGTGGCTCTGTTCGCGTCTCGGCTAAACCGACAGGTGGAAAGGTTTGTGGCAAGAACGTGCGATCCGCTGGCGGACGCCTCGGATGCGTTAGTGGCCCCTTGGCATCAGTATCATCTGATGTATGCCTTTCCTCCGATTCAGTTGCTATCCAGGTTCCTCCGCAGGTTAGCCTCGGAACCGCACCTGGTGATTCTGGTGGCGCTGGACTGGCCACGCCGGTCCTGGTACGCCGACGTTGTTCACCTGGCCGTGGCGCCTCTGTGGCGACTGCCTCTGTGGGAAGATCTCCTGTCTCAGGGTCCGATCTTCCATCCTGCTTTACGGCCGCTGGCTTTAACGGCCTGGCTGTTGAGACCCAGGTCCTGAGGGACAGGGGTCTCTCTTCTGAAGTCATTCCTACCCTTGTTAAGGCTAGGAAAACCTCCTCTGGTAAGATCTATTACCATACTTGGAAGGCTTATTTCGCCTGGTGTGAGTCCAGGGGGTTCTCCCCTCGCTCGTACTCGGTGTCAATAGTGTTGGCTTTCCTCCAGTCTGGGGTGGACCAGCGCCTGGCACTGGCCACGATCAAGGGCCAGGTGTTCGCACTGGCTATTCTTTTCCAACACCCTGTGACGTCTCATTCTCTGGTTCGCACCTTCATTCAAGGTGTGCAACATTTGGCTCCTCCCAGGAAGGAGCCCTTACCTCCATGGGACTTGAACTTGGTTCTGTCCGTGTTACAGCGTGTTCCCTTGAAAACATTCGGGATATATCGTTGTCTCTGCTGTCTAAGAAGGTTGCATTTTTTGGTGGCGATCACTTTGGCTCGCAGGGTGTCGGAACTGGCAGCGTTATCTTGCCATTCTCCATACTTGGTGATTCACCGGGATAAGGTGGTCTTGCGTCCGCATCCCTCCTTTCTTCCTAATGTGGTCTCTGAGTTCCACATTAATGAGGACATTGTCCTGCCTTCGCTTTGTGCAAAGCCTAAGCATCCTAAGGAGGTTGCTCTGCATTCCTTGGATGTTGTCAGGGCGATCAGGGTTTACCTGTCGTCTACGGAATCCTTTCGGAAGACGGATTCCCTCTTTCTCCTTCCTGAGGGATCTCGGAAGGGCATGGCTGCATCTGCAGCGACTATTGCCAAATGGATCAGACAGACCATTGAACAGGCTTACGCCTTGAAGGAACGGGTTCCTCCCTTCCCTGTTAAGGCGCACTCTACCAGATCTGTGAGTGCGTCCTGGAACTATTGGCATCGGACCTTGGTGGCCCAGGTGTGCAAGGCTGCGACTTGGTCGTCAGTTCACACTTTTTTCCAAGTTCTACATAGTAGATGTTCTGGCATCAGCTGATGCTTCCTTTGGCCGCAATGTTCTCAGTGCGGCTGTGCCATGAAGGACCCTTATTTTTTTGTGGGTCCCTGGCTGTTGGTATTTGCTTTCCTGGGTTGTTGCTCCTGTTGAGCATTGTTTTCTGTTGCCCAGCAGGTTCTCTTACTGTCATGTAAGGTTCCTTTCTCTGATGTGGGTACTGCGTTGCCTTTTCCTACGGTTGCGTCTCCCACCCCTCATGTCTATACTGCTTTGGGACATCCCAACAGTGAGGACTTAGAGGCGGCGGCAACTGTCGGAGGACGTAAGAGAAAACGGAATTTTTGTAAAATCTTACCTGTAAAATTCCTTTCTCTGAGTCCTCCGACAGTCGCCGCCCCGTCCCTCTTTTTGGGGTTCTTATTACCTACTGCTATGCTACCAAACTGAGTTGGGAGTGGTCACTGCAGGGGGTTATTGACCAGATGGGACAGCCCCCATGGGTGTGTATATGCAAATGCCTTTGTTCTTTTGACTAAGTCTTTATGCCTAGCTACTCCTGCGGAGCGGAAGTCAATACCCAACAGTGATGACTTAGAGGCGGCGGTGACTGTCGGAGGACGTAAGAGAAAACAAAATTTTTCACATTTTTCATATGAAATTCCCCCCCAAAAAATGTAAAAATCTTAATTATTTAACATTTTAGGCCAATTTGTTTTCTGCTACATATTTTTGGTAAAAAAAATAGCAATAAGCGTATTTTGATTGGTTTGCGCAAAAGTTATCGCAGCTACTTACTACGGGAAATTTATGTCATTTTTGTTGTTTTTTTTTTTAAACTAGTAATGGTGGCGATCTGCGATTATTTGCGGGACTGCGACATTGCGGCGGACAGATCGGACCCTTGACTGACATTTTTGACACTTTTGGGGGTACCAGTGTCTTTATGCCTAGCTACTCCTGCGGAGCGGAAGTCAATACCCAACAGTGATGACTTAGAGGCGGTGGCGACTGTCGGAGGACTCAGAGAAAGGAATTTTACAGGTAAGATTTTACAAAAATTCCGTTATTTTTTCAAAATTGTCACTCTTTTTTTGTATATAGCGTAAAAAGTAAAAATCACACAGGTGATCAAATACCACCAAATGAAAGCTCTATTTGTGGGGGAAAAAAAGACATAAATTGAATTTGGGTACAGCATCGCACGACCGCGCAATTGTCCGTTAAAATAACGCAATGCCGAATCGCAAAATATGGCCTGGTCAGGAATGAGGTAAAATTTTCCGGTGTTAAAGCAGTTAAAAATACACTCATTGAGAATTTTTTTGTCAAAGACATGTAGCTAAATACATTTTGGCCTAAATATATGACAAAAATTGAATATATTGGATATTTTTTAACTGTCAAAGTAGAAAAATATTGTTATTTTTTCAAAATTGTCGCATTTTTTTATTAATATCGCAAAAAATGAAAAGTGCAGAGGTGATTAAATACCACCAAAAGAAAGCTCTGTGTGTGGGGAAAAAAAGGACGTAAATTTCGTTTGGGTACGGCGTTGCATGACCGCGCAATTGTCAGTTAAAGTCGCACAGTGCCGAATCGCAAAAAGTGGCCTGGACGTACAGCAGGAAAATCCTTTGGTGGTAAAGTGGTTAAACTGCAAGACACACTCTGTATACTATATACATCTTGGCACCCAGTGGGTTCACAGCCCCTCATGTGAGTGAGTTAGAAGTGGGCACTGTCCTCTGTGGAATGTCCAAGAAAAGGCTTTCCATAAGCCTTGTCCGAAGTATTTTATCCAAAGCTTGATAAGGGACCATAACTAGAAGGTTGAAGCTTCACAAATTTGTAAAAAAAAAAAAAATGTTTAATTAGCTGAGATAGATCTTGTAGAATATCCTGGGAAATCTCTGGAAGAAGGTAACATCTGGTGTACAGTGGATGTGATACAAGGGAGACCTGAGACTTAATTCCCCAGCTTGGTTCTTACAACTGTCAACCCAAACCAATGCTCTCCTGAACATCCCATTAAATGGTTATTGGTGTTTAATACTCCAAGGATTTGAGAGCCTATAAATACACAATTCCGATATAAGACTGCCAAAAAAGGTTCTTCAGGCTGACTCATCAAGGATACTCACCAACATCTTGATTAAATGAACACCACTAGGGTAAGTAAAATATATTTATTTATATGGCCTTTTTACCAAAATACCAACCTAAAATGTCCTGTGATGTCTTTTGGAAATTAGAGAGAGCTTGTATTTAGGTAATAAAGATCTGCTTCTTACATTTCTGAGATATAGGGTTTGATTTACTAAAGGCAAATAGATTGAAAAATTCCCCTGATCTAATAGGCCATCATCCATAATTGAAAAAAAGAAAAAAAAATGAAAACGTTGGATTTTAAAGGCCACAAAATGAAGGGTGCTCACAATTATATAAAATGTATAAATTTATTTAATCCAAAAAAAAAAAAAGATACATAAAACAAGACAATACATAGTAAAAACATATTCCTTGGCATTGATTCAAAGCTTTGAATACCTTCAATATTTGTTTGGACTTTATACATCTACTAATATTCCAACCAGAAATATGTTTTTTACTGTGTAAAAAAAAAAAAAGGGGGTGGGGGGGGGGGTTTGGGTTATGGAGATCGGCGCTACTTTCTCAGTGAGTGCAAGCTCACTGACAATAAGATGGACAAGATGAATCCTGTGTGTTCAAGTGTATCGTGAAATCCTTGATGGTAAGATAAAAAACTAATAAATGTGTTCAATAATTATATAACAATACATGAGCACAAAAAACATAAAATATAATATATAACATAAAAAACATAAAACATGATATAATTATTGTATTAAGAGCTTTTTTTCCCCACAATTAGAGCTTTCTTTTGGTGGTATTTGATCACCTGTGCGATTTCAATTTTTTGCGCTATATACAAAAAAAGAGTGACAATTTTGAAAAAATAACGGAATTTTTGTAAAATCTTACCTGTAAAATTCCTAAACAAAAAAAAAAAGCGACAATTCGAAAAAAAAAAAAGCAATATTTTTCACTTTCTGCTATATAACATTCCCAATAAAAAAATATAAAAATCAAATGTTTTTATCATTTTAGGCCAATTTGTTTTCTGCTAACATATTTTTGATTAAAAAAAAATCACAATAAGGGTATATTGATTGGTTTTCGCAAAAGCTATCGCATCTACAAACTAGGGGAAAGATTTATGTCATTTTTATTTATTTTTATTTTTTTACTAGTAATGGCATAGATCAGCAATTGCGGCGGACAGATCGGACCCCTAACTGACATTTTTTACACTTTTGGGGGGACCAGTGACATTACTACAGTAATCAGTGCTTAAAAAAAAAAGTGCTGTTACTGTAATAATGACACTGGCAGGGAAGGGGTAACCCAGGGGCGATCAAAAGGTTAAATGTGAGCCTAGGGGGTGTTTTCTAACTGTGAGGGGGTGGGCTTGTGGAATCAACACAGAGACCTGTGTTCCTAATTAGGAGGATCACAATCGCTCTGTGATGATTCCTGAGAGAACAAGGGTCTGCCGTGTTTACAACAGCGGACCGCCGTTCTCTCTCCACAGGAAGCGGTTGTGGGGTGCCCGGCGGCAATCGTGGCCGCTGGCCCTGTGAATCAGTTTCCCCACCGGCGAATGGGGGGAGCGTGCATCCCCAGGATCGCTCCAGTGGATCGCCGTATTTGCCGCAGCCGAGCCAGCTTGCCGCAGTATATCTGTGGCGGGAGGTCGGCAAGTGGTTAAGGAAGAGTGGCATTCCCTTTGTGTATTTTTTTTTTTTTTTTTTTAATTTGTCAGGTCCAGGGTGGATTTGATTTAAATCTCTAGTAAAAAGGCTTGAATTAAATCAACTCGATTTAAATCATAATTTTTAAAGCGCAACTGTCATCTCTGTCCTCCTCTGACCCGCTGTTGACTCACCGACAGTCCCATTCACTTTAATGGGACAGCTGGTGATGCGGCAGTGACACAACATGGTGAGACACATGGCGGCAGCAGGTGAGTGGATGCCCGCTAACAGGCACTGCCATAATGGATCTGAAATGACAGGTGCTCTTTAAATGTAAGGACTCATTCTTGTTGGTAGTTAGTGTGAAATTATTGAATGCATCAATGCAGTGCATGTTATCTCAGCTTTCAGAGCTTGGATTCATCGAATGAGTTTACCAAAAATGTAAATATTGCAGAATATACAGCCTCATGCTACATAACTAAGCTCCATTCCATGCTGAATAAACTAAATTATTAATGTATCTTAAATAGAAAACTATCTTTGGACAGATTTTTTACTCCAAAAGCATTTTATTAAAGCAAATTTGATAAAAATCAAAAAAAATCTGATATAAAAAAAAAAAAGAAAAATTTGATTTAACCACTTCTGGACCGGAAGGATTTGCCCCCTTAAAGACCAGGCCATATTTTGAAATTCAGCACTGCACTATTTTAACAGAGAATTGTGCGGTAGGGCAACGCTGTACCGAAATAAAATTGATGTCCTTTTTTTCCCCACATAAATAGAGCTTTTTCTGTGTTATTTGATCTATAAACAAAAAAAGAGCAACAATTCTAAAAAAAAAAAAATATATAATATATATATATTATATATTATATATTATATTATATATAAATATATAAAATATATAATATATATATTTTTCACATTCTGCTATATAACATTCCCAAAAAAAATGTAAAAATCTATTTTTTTTTAACATTTTATTCCAATTTGTTGTCTGCTACATATATTTGGTAAAAAAATAGGTGTATTTTGATTGGTTTGCACAAAAGTTATCGCATTTACTAACTACGGGAAAGATTTATGTAATTTTTATTGTTTTTTTTTTTTACTGGTACTGACGGCGATCTGCGATTTTTAGTGGGACTGCGGCATTGCGGCGGACAGATCGGACCCCTAACTGACATTTTTGACACTTTTGGGGCTACCAGTCACATTACTACAGTAATCAGTGCTAAAAATATGCACTGTTACTGTACTAATGACACTGGCAGGGAAGGGGTTAACACCAGGGGCGATCAAAGGGTTAAATGTGTCCCTAGGGGATGCTTTCTAACTGTGGGGGGGGAGGGCTTGCTGCATGAACACAGAGACCTGTGTTCCTAAATAAGGCAATATGCACTTTTACTGTAATAATGACACTGGCAGGGAAGGAGTTAACACAGTGGGTGATAAAGGGGTTAAATGTGAGCCTAGGGGAGTGATTCTAACTGTGGGGGGGGGCGTGGCTTGTTAAATGATCATAGAGACATGTGATCTTATATAGAAGGATCACAGGCGCTTTGTGATCATTCCAGGGAGAAGAACGGTCGGCTGTGTTTACAACAGCCGACCGTTCTTTTCTCTCAGCGGGGAACGATCGTGGGTGTCTGGCGGAAATCGGAGCCACCTGCCCCGTGCATCGGAGTCCCTGCTTCCTAGCAGCAGCCGCACGACTGACGTAGGGCTTCGTCGGTTCGCGCAGGAGGGGCTGCCTGCCGCAGTATATCTGCGGCGGGCAGTCCAGAAGAAGTTAAAAATCATCGATTTTTATCCACACTGACCAGGTCCCGCCCCTTTTAATTTTTTGCACACATGGTAAAGTATTTTTTACCTAGAAAGTTACTTTCTGTGTATTTTTTGAACACAGAGACGGCGTAGAATAAAAAAAATAGTTGTTGCAATTTTTTGTCGAATGACATTTGTGCATGTAACTGTTTATCAAATCTATATTTTAGAAAAAAAAATACACTAAAATTAATTTCAGTGTATACAAACACAATTTAATTCCCAAAAAAACTGCGTGTGTCCACAAAATGGCAAATAATTAGGACGTAATGTACAGTAAATAGGTGTTGCCTTTACAGCTCATCAGTTTAGAGATAATTCCAAGTCCCCTATTTACCTTTATTGCTCTCACTCTGGCATACTTGCAATCTATCACATTGGTAGTGCAATCATGCCCATACACAAATGCACGCTTTGCGTGCGTTTTGCGTTATTATGTGTGTTTGCATGTGTGCGTGTGTGCTGGGTGACAGGGGCATTTTATTTATATTTATTTTTTATTTGTATTTATTTTATTATATTTACATTATTCAACATTTCTTGTATTTATTTTATTCATTTTTTTTGCACTCCACCTTATTGCTATCACAAGGGGGCTGATAAGCCTACTATGTGATAGCAGTAGGCATACTACAGGTTTTCTTTATGGAGACATCAGGGATAGTGGCGGCTGGTGCTCAATGGGCCGGGGGGGGGGGGCGGCAGACGGACCACACCATACACCCCCCCCCCCGGACTACACCAGCTCGCACACCATAACACCCCCCCCCCCCATCCCCGTCACCGGCTTACTCACCCTGGACTGACGTGGAGGGCAGGCATTGGTGGCTTCCCCCAGTGGCGGCGGTGGCTCCCCCTGCGTCTCCTCCTTTTGGAGGAGGGCCCGTTTCCTAATTGGCTGGGAGGAGAATCAGTGTGATAATAGCGATTATTCATTCGCTATTGTCACACAACTGGGTGGGCCGGACGCTTGGATAGGGGGGGCGGCGCCCCCTATGGATGGGCCGCCACTGATCAGGGATCTATAAGACCTCTAGTGTGCTTGCTTAGCTGAGCACCAGGCTTTTTAGCCAGGATTCTGACAGCAACGCTTTACAACATGAGAGCCGACAGTCAGTGGTGTATTTTGGTTTTGTGCTGCCCTAGGCAAGACTAAAATTGGGTGCCCCTCCTATGTAAATTTGCCCCACTCCTTCCTTTTTAACGGATGTGACTCCCTCCAAAATTTAAGGACTACAAGTCCCAGCATGAACCCCTGAGATCTCACGAGAGGGGGGGTGAGAGGGGGTGGGAGAGAGAGTGGGGTAGGTGAGGGAGGGAGAGAGAGGGGGGATGAGAGAGGGGGGTGGGTGAGGGAGGGAGAGAGAGGGGGGGTGAGAGAGGGGGGTGGGTGAGGGAGAGAGAGAGAGGGGGATGAGAGAGGGGTGGGTGAGGGAGAGAGAGAGAGGGGGATGAGAGAGAGAGAGAAAGGGGGGGATGGGAGAGAGAGGGGGGTGAGAGAGATAGAGGGGGGTGAGAGAGATAGAGGGGGGAATGAGAGAGGGGGATGAGAGAGAGAGGGGGAATGAGAGGATGAGAGAGAGAGAGAGAGAGAAAGAGAGGGGGAATGAGAGAGAAGAGGGGTGAGAGAGAAGGGGGGTGAGAAAGAGAGGAGGGGTTGGTGAGAGAGGCGGCTCTAGCAACCAGTGGCCTCAGTCTCAGGTGGAGGGGGGGCAGCTGTTTTTGCTGCCCCCCCTGCAAAGTGCTGCCTTAGGCCTGGGCCTTGTCGGCCTAGGCCAAAATACAGCACTGCCGACAGTACAAATACAATACAGGTTAAAGTGTTACTAAACCAGGGAGCCTGCATTCACTATATCTGGTCTCATCAGCAGTATACAGTGAGGAAAATAATTATTTGATCCCCTGCAGATTTGTAGGTTTGCCCACTTACAAAGAAATGAAGGATCTATAATTATCATAGCTGTATTTTAAATGATAGAGACAGAATATCAACCAAAAATCCAGAAAATACACATGATACAAATGTTATAAATTGAGTTGCAGTTCAGTGAGTTAAATAAGTATTTGATCCCCAAGCAAATCATGACTTAGTACTCGGTGGAGGAACCCTTGTTGGCAAGCACAGAGGTCAGACATTTCTTGTAGTTGGTGACCAGGATTGCACACATCTCAGGAGGGATTTTGGTCTACTCTTCTTTACAGATCTTCTCTAAATCCTTAAGGTTTCTTGGCTGTCTCTTGGCAACTCGAAGTTTCAGCTCTTTTCATAAATGTTCTATAGGATTAAGGTCTGGAGACTGGCTAGGCCACTCCATTACCTTAATGTGCTTCTTCTTGAGCCACTCCTTTGTTGCCTTGGCGGTATGTTTTGGGTCATTGTCATACTTTACTGACAATTGCGCGGTCATGCGACGCTGTACCTAAATAAAATGTTTGTTCTTTTTTTCCCTACACATATGTAGTGATATAATTGTAGCGGTAGTATTATTAATTAATTACTATAATGCAAGTTATTCTTGCAACGACCCAGTTCTTCCAGAGAGATGCATTTATTGAGACTTCAGCAAGGAATAAAGATATTTGCAACAGATGACAAAATCCAACAGAGTAAATAGCAGCCTTCAGAGTCCCATTCCTAAGCCTGTGCTCTCATCCTCATGTATGAATGTGTGTGTGTGTATGCGTGTATGCGTGTATGCGTGTATGCGTGTGTATGTATCTGTATGTGTGTATAAGAAAGAATGACTGCCAGTTCCTGAAATACCAGTGTGACACTGGGGGGGGGGTATCTGCTTGGTCAACCCAAAATACTCTCAAGTCTGATTACCATAAATAAGTACCTTTTGTCAGGCCAATCTACATTTTACAACCCCCCCCCCCCCCCTGCGAGTAACTCCTCAGGTCTTTTGATATGAAAAGTGCAACTTGCCTACCAGCTGTGTTAGGCCATAATCCACCTTTATACACATACATATACAGAATATCCTATATAAACAATGCAACATATACCCCCACTTGGGTCAGTTGTAACTAGTAGAACTGACCCATAAAATAAAACAACATACATATCATTGTGATTTGAGGTACTGAATGCTTCACAATGGCTCATATAAAATAAGGAATTGAAAACTGGTTACATCTCTCTTCACCAGCCTCTAAAATATCCCCATGACCCAGCTTTAGATAATATAACTCTAGGCCATGACCGAAAAAAGGTACCGTATTTTTCGCCGTATAAGAAGCACTTTTTCTTCCCCAAAACTGGGGGGGGGGGGGGGGTGGAGTTGGTGCGTCTTATACGGCAAATGTACACATTTTGTCTGCCAGTGGCGGTCCTCAGGGGTCGGCAAGTGGCGGTGTCCGTGACTGGGCCTTGCCGGGTCCGCCACGCTGCCCCGCTATCTGCAGCCATCCATCGTCATCAATCATCATGCCAGCAGCCAGACTCATCATTAGCAAGCGCCACCCGCCGCTCCCTGCGAGACAGTCCCGCCTCCCGCCCAGCACCGCCCAGAAGTTGCAAAGAAGGCTCGCCTGCCTGTTCTGCGCGGGCTGCCAGTAAATTATCATGCTGCTGGCTGGGGGAGGGAGTGTTGAATTGGCACGGCAGCGGGACTTGTCCAGACAACTGTCCCTCTCACTCTGGAGGAGGGACTAGGGAGTGGCACTGTGGCTGGCTGGCCTGTGATGAGACCGGCGTCACCGCACGCTCACAGCAGAAAGAGGAGCCGAGGAGAGAGCACAGCACAGCAGCAGGAAGTCTTCTTGAAGTCAGTCAGAGACTCGGGGAGCACCAGAGAGAGTGAGAGACTGAGGGGAGACACTGACAGTGACACAAGGTACAAGTTTTTAAAGATTAAACTGAACTGAAGTCTATGGGGGAGGGGGGCCAGTAGGCCACCTCAGGAAGGGATGGGACCTGCCCTGGCCTCTTTTAAGGGTTTTTTGGGTGGGGGGTGGGGGGGATCCAATCCACCCTGGCCCCTGGTCTCTGGTCCACCCTGGGGGGGGACTGGCTGTCACTGGGGGGGGGGATCCACCCTGGCCCCTGGTCCCTGGCCCACCCTGGGGGGGGGACTGACTGTCACTGGGGGGGGGGGATCCACCCTGGTCCCTGGTCCACCCTGGGGGGGACTGACTGTCACTGGGGGGGGATCCACCCTGGTCCCTGGCCCACCCTGGGGGGACTGACTGTCACTGGGGGGGGATCCACCCTGGTCCCTGGTCCACCCTGGGGGGGGACTGACTGTCACTGGGGGGGGGTCCACCCTGGTCCCTGGCCCACCCTGGGGGGGGACTGACTGTCACTGTGGGGGATCCACCCTGGTCCCTAGCCCACCCTGGGGGAACTTTGGTTCAGAATCTTTTTTTTCTAGATTTTCCTCCTTTAAAATTGGGTGCGTCTTATACGCCGGTGCGTCTTATACGGCGAAAAATACGGTAAATATCAGTGGCCCGTGTAGCTGTTAGGCAATGCAACAACATAGAGCTTTCTTTAGGCTGGGTTCACACTATTGTGTTTTGCATATCAGGAGATTGTGACTGGCTCTCTACGGAGTCGGTTCACATATCTTAGGAGCGGCTCCGGTGTGAATTGCACAGGAGTCCTGTGCATCTTCTAGTCTGTTTCAGGTCTGAATTCAGCCAAAAATTCAGACTAAAATTGGACCTGAAACGGTGAACAGGGACGCATCGAATCCCTGCTGCGTGCCGCTCCATTTAACGCTGCGGTATAAACAAAGAAAGGCAGACAATTAAAAAAAATAAAAGAAAATAAAAAAATTACTTTCTGCTATGAAACAATAATTTTTTTTAAAAAAAAAAACTCTAATTTCTTCATCAATTTAGGCAAATTTGTATTCTGCTACATATTTTTGGTAAAAATAAAATCCCAATAAGTGTACAGTATATTCGACAATTCGAAAATTCGACAATTTCGAAAAGAAAACAATATTTTTTACTTTCTGCTATAAAACATTCCCAATAAAAAATTTAAAAAAAATCGATTTTTTTTTTTTTATCAATTTAGGCCAATTTGTATTCTGATACATATTTTTGGTAAAAATAAAATCCCAATAAGTGTACAGTATATTCAACAATTCGAAAATTCGACAATTTCGAAAAGAAAACAATATTTTTTACTTTCTGCTATAAAACATTCCCAATAAAAAATTTAAAAAAAATCGATTTTTTTTTTTATCAATTTAGGCCAATTTGTATTCTGATACATATTTTTGGTAAAAATAAAATCCCAATAAGTGCATATTGATTGGCTTGTGCAAAAGTTATATCATCTACAAACTATGAGATATTTTTATTTATTTATTTTTTTACTAGTAATGGAGGCGATCAGCGACTGATAGCGGGACTGCGATATTGCGGCAGACAAATCGGACACCTAACTGACACTTTTTCGGGACCAATGACATTAATACAGTGATCAGTGCTAAAAAATATGCACTGTCATTGTACTAATGACACTGGCAGAGAAAGGGGTTAACATCAGGGGCGTTTAAAGGGTTGTGTTCCTAGGGAGTGCTTACTAACTGTGGAGGAGGTGCTCTGACTGGGGGAAGGTAAAGATCCATGTTCCTGCTTAGCAGAAACACAGGATCAGTACATTCTCCTGTCACAGAACGGCAGTCTGCCTTGTTTACATAGGCATACCACGTTTCTGCCTGTCTCTCGAAGGATCGGTGGGTCCCAGCAGATGCGATGTTGACCCGTTGATTGGCTCCTGCTGTGCTCAATCACAGCAGGAGCGGGTCCCCGGTTGCGTGCGTGCACGCCCCAGACCTAGAGGTTTTAGATCATGTACGAGGTAAGTGATCTGGCACAGAGCTACTGCAGTATATGTGTGTGGGGTGTTCCGCAAGAAGTTAACAAATATACATTAGCCAAGAATATAGTGGCAGGAGAAAATGTAGGCAGCTTTGTTAGACTCCAATTTTAGAAGGAGAGATGAAACAAGTTTTATATTGAAACACAAATTGGAGTGTATTATATTAGAGAAAATTGCTTAAAATATTTTATAGTGGCTGGACACTGCATAAGCAGCTTGGTTAGGCCACAATTTAAAATGGAGAGATGAGGCAGGTTTTAGTTTGAAATACAATTTAGAGTGTGTTAATTGAGAGACAATAGCCAAAATAATTTTTGAGAGCTGTGATAGAACTAGAGCACTGGAACGGATTGCAAACTTTGAGACACATTGGCACTTTTCCACTGCAAGTACCGGCTCAGCTCTACTCGGCCCTGCTTGGCCCGGTTTGCTTTTCCACTGCTGGTACCGCATGGTACGGTGTTGGAACGGTTCGGTACGGTTTGGTATGGTTTGCTTTTCCACTAAAGTAGTACTAAAGTTAAGTGGGTGGGATAACGATTCTCTGACCAATCAGTGGCTAGTAGTGACTGCATGCAAAGGATTGTGGGATATGGTACTGGTATGGTACCTCTTGGAACCACAATCGAGGTAGTACTGTTTTAGAGAGCCGTACCATTTGGTTCCATGTAGTGGAAAAGCGCCGCCGTACCGTACCGTACCGAACCGTTCCTACACCGTACCATGCGGTACCAGCAGTGGAAAAGCACAAAAGCGAGCCGAACCGTTCGGTTCCATGCAGTGGAAAAGCGATGGTAGTTGAGGTTGAATAAAGACAATAGTCCATCCAGTTCAACCTGTGTAGGTGTGTGTGGCTGTAATCATCTCACATAGCCCTGAATGTTCTGATCCTTGAGGTGTACATCCAAGAGTCTTTTAAAAATAGCCCTACTGTCCACAGTTCCTACCATTTGTGGTAGAGAATTCCCCAGTCTAGTTGCCCTTACTGCAGAGGCGTAACTAGAACCTTCAGGGCCCCGATGCAAGAAACCATGAAGGGCCCCCCAGACCCCTGGCCGGGGCCCTTCCCTTCAAGCCCGGGGCTCTTCCCACTAATCCTGGGGCTCTTTAATCTCATTGCATGGCCTTTTATTATGGTCCCGCCTCAGGATCCTTTCACAAGTTCTGCAGTGGGCCCCCTTCCTGCAATCTTGGGGCCTCCCCACAGTGGTGAAATGCCAGGGCCCGGTCGCAAGTGTGACCTTTGAGATCCTAGAAGTTCACCCACTGGTTTACTACCGGGCCCCCTGGAGCATGGGGCCCGGTAGCGATTGCAACCCCTGCAACCCCTGTAGTTACGCCCCTGCCTTACTGTAAAGAACCCCCTGCGTAGCCTGAGGTTAAAACGCTTCTCCTTTAAGACACAATGCAAGATTTACTTCGCGGCAATTATTGGAAATTTTGCAGGTGAAGTTGAACTTCAGAAACATTATGCTGCATCTTTACGGTGTAATAGGAACAGAAATAGGTCAGGATAGGTGGTAATGGTGGCCATACACGCACAGAATTTTGGCCGACAATGGTCGATTTAGGAAAGATCGTTCGACTATCGGGCCGTTAGTGAACACAAGTTTACCGACGATTTCGATCCTGCTCCCGGCTAATGTCGATGGATCCATAGCGAAAATTCTTATCGCTTCAACGAAAGTGTATACGTCTATGGTAAAATTGAAACGAAAATAATATACTGAATCGTATTGCGCATGTCTTTGACATATCAGTGAACCGGAAGAAGAATCTATAAACGAAAGAATGTTAATTCGTTTAATATGCTTGTTTCTGCACAATATTATAAAATGTATGTCCCAAAACAAGCAAATTATTCTATTTCTGTTTATATGTGTATGTATAAAATGTGGGTATGTATCTATGTATCTATATATATATATATATATATATATATATATATATATATATATATAAATAAAAATGAATCATATATTATATCAACACATGTAATATAATTATAGTACAAAACATGAAATATTTGGTTTTATGTATTTACACCAGTGTACCAACACTAGGGGACAAGGCTCCTGACTGTGACCCCACTATTCTTCCAAAATATTTCCAAATTAAATTTCCATATGTGCTAATGGAATGTAACATGTTCCGCAGTCAGTGATGATGTGGGGAGCCGTGTCATTGGCTGGTGTTTGTCCACTGTAAGTGCTGGTAATGGTGGTAGGCATCCAATTTTTTTTTTCATCCAGTTGACCCTTAACCACTTAAGCCCCGGAAGATTTTACCCCCTTCCTGACCAGGGCCTATTTTGCGATTCGGCACTGCGTGACTTTAACGGACAATTGCGCGCTCATGCGACGCTGTTCCCAAATGAAGTTGACGCCCTTTTTTTCCCACAAACAGAGCTTTCTTTTGGTGGTATTTAATCACCTGTGCGATTTTTTGATCATGCGCTATAAACAAAAAAAGAGCGACAATTTTGCAAAAATAACAATATTTTTCACATTTTTTTTTATATGAAATTCCCCCCCAAAAAATGTAAAAATCAAAATTTTTTAACATTTTTGACCAATTTGTTTTCTGCTACCTATGTTTGGTAAAAAAAAAATCGCAAAAAGCGTATTTTGATTGGTTTGCGCAAAAGTTATTGCGTTTAATAACTAAGGGAAAGATTTTTGTCATTTTTATTGTTTTTTTTTTTTCAAATAATGGCAGCGATCTGCGATTTTTTTTGCGGGACTGCGACATTGCGGCGGACAGATCGGACCCTTGACTGACATTTTTGACACTTTTGGGGGTACCAGTGACATTACTACAGTAATCGGTGCTATACATATGCACTGTTACTGTAAAATGACACTGGCAAGGAAGGGGTTAACTATATTTGAGAAGGAGGGGTTAAGTGTGTCCCTAGGGGCGTGCTTCTAACTGTGATTGGATGTGGCTGTGTGTGTAACAGCAGAGATCAACGGTCCTACATAGCAGGACCGTATGATCTGTGCTGTTACACAGGGAAGAATGACAGGCGGCTTTGTTTACACTAGCCGCCTGCCTTTCTCCCGCTGTACCGGAGGATCGGGTCCGCCGCTCATTCGCGCAGGGGGTCCGTGAGCGAGCGGGAGCGTGCCTCTGGCGGCGTGCGCTCGCTCCCTAGAGCCTCACAGGCTAGCGATGTACCCATACGTCACTTTGCCTGTGAGGGGCTGACTGCCGCCGTATATAGTCATGCGGCGGTCGGCAAGTGGTTAAAATGTTAGTCTGTAGCATCATCAGCGGAAGTTGTGTAGTCACTGGTAATCCATGATTTGTTTCATTTTTCATAAATGTGATCCGGTCTATTTTGTAAGAGGACAGCCTCTTCTAATCAAAACCTCCTCCTGCGCTGAAGGTCATCTAAGACATCTCAGACCAGAGGCGTAACTAGAACCTTCAGGGCCCCGATGCAAGAAACCATGAAGGGCCCCCCATACCCCTGGCCGGGGCCCCTTCCTTCAAGCCCGGGGCTCTTCCCACTAATCCTGGGGCTCTTTACTCTCATTGCATGGCCTTTTATTATGGTCCCGCATCAGGATCCTTTCACAAGTTCTGCAGTGGGCCCCCTTCCTGCAATCTTGGGGCCTCCCCACAGTGGTGAAATGCCAGGGCCCGGTCGCAAGTGTGACCTTTGAGATCCTAGAAGTTCACCCACTGGTTTGCTACCGGGCCCCCTGGAGCATGGGGCCCGGTAGCGATTGCAACCCCTGCAACCCCTGTAGTTACGCCCCTGTCTCAGACAGCACACTGACAGCAAAGAAAGCCAGAAGCTTCAGCTCATGGCGAGCAAGCTTCAGCCAGAAGTCCTCCTCATAGTGATCACATCAGCCCTAGACCCAAAATGGCCTGTAGGCTGGCTTAGCAAGAGTCAAATAACTACAGAGAGACCATAACTTCCCCACATGGAGCAAAAGTCTCACTCTGCTGCTTGCAGCCAATGCAGGGTTTTCTATTCAGGACGTGGTTGCTTTTGAAAGAAAACAAACTGTAGGACTTTGTCCACCTTTGGTGTAATACACTAGGAATGCATTTAGCTGATTTCAACAAAGAGTTCAACTGGGCTTTAAATGACGTTCATGTTCACCCTAATTAGAATTTATTTTTTATTTTTTGCATAGAGTTGTGGGATTCCAAAAAAATCAAGTCAAGCTCAACACTTTCTTCCACGGCAAGCTCCTTGCTTCTTCAAAGCAACATGGTTCAGTTGACCTTCCCTAGCAACAACAATGCCACTTACCTTCACTTGACTTTTATATCTTTGATCACTGTTTGCCTCTTCTTCTTCTTGTGCTTCACTGTGGTGGTGCTCAGCATCTTCTTCACCAGTCAACATCTCCGGGAGAATGCTCGCTATATCCTCTTTGTCTACATGGTTGTGAATGACACGTTTCTTCTCCTGTCTGGTTTCATTTTGTTCCTAGGTGCAATATATTTTCTGTACATCCCAGTACCAGTTTGCTACATTTTGAACATAGTTTCATTCATGACTTTTCGAGTGACCCCAACCACCCTGGCAGCCATGGCTTTAGAAAAATACATTGCCATATGTCACCCATTACGACACAAAGACCTCTGCACCCCGCAAAAAGCCAATGTGGCTTTTACTCTCATATGTATGGCACAGATGATTCCAAATGCTGCTGACTTAGGTCTTATGGCTTCATCATTTAGAACTACATTTAATATTTCTATCATATGTAGAAAAGAAAACCTGTTTGTGAATCCCTTGCAAAATGTTTTAAGGTCCCTAAGTTTTGCATTGTGTTTTGTTTTGGTGGCCATTATCATAATATTCACATACATCAAGATCACGATTGTTGCTCATAGAGTTAGCTCACAGTCTTCTTGTGCCTCCAAAGCCAGGAAAACCATCGTGCTCCACACCTTTCAGCTACTCCTATGCACAATGTCTTTATTGGCGACATTCACTGACGGTTTGCCTGGCAGTCAAGCCATATCTTTACCTACAATCAACTTCTTTGCATTCAGTTGCGTGCCAAGGTTCCTCAGTCCAATCATCTACGGGATCCGGGATGAATATTTGAGGGAACTTATTAAGAAGTCTTTAACAAGACACATTAAAAACTAGATGATAATGAGAGTGGGTAAAATTGTAATCTTGTCCTGATTTAATCTTAATAAGCTATGTAAAACAGACAGGCTCATCTGTAAAATGGTACAAAGAGCAATATGAAAAAAAATCTGACCCTTGTTTTCCATGGCCTTGACTTCAGCTACTACGGTTCTTTTCATCCTTTCTCATTTTGCTACTTAATTGCCTAACAATTAAAAAATCTGATAGAAGTATGATAGGGTAATTGGCGCTGCCAATAGTTTTAAAGAATGTGTATATATATATATATATATATACAGGGGAATGGTATATCTAACAAATGCAAGGACGATGTATGAAAATGTGATAACGATGGTGTAAATAAAGGTCCTTATATATACCCAATGGTTTCAATGTAATGCCACAGTATGTATTCTAATCAACAAAGGATGTACTTATATCATTAGTAAATAATTAATCATAAACCAGTAAAATGAAACGAATTTTTCTTTCATTAATTAAAAAATCTGGCAAACAGTGGGAATGTGAAAGAAACTACCATTGCAATGGGGCTTTCCTCAAACTGCAAGAATTAAATTCTAATTTAGGGTATCAGTACAAATTTCTTCTACTTACCTTATCCCTCACTTTCTTACCACTTCTTTCCAACATCCTGAGTTGTGGCCTGGCTATTGGCATCCTCACTTACACTGTAAGACTGATGAGCCCAGGGGAGGACTGGGCAGGGGGGCAATTGCCCCCCCCCCCCCCCCCGGGCCGCTCTGATGCCCCGTAAAAAGGCTACACTGCTTCTGCCACAGACATGCCTAAAGGATTCCTGGTAAAGGGAAGTAAAAATTCCCCACCGCTAACCTACGGAGTGCAGGATGAAGACAAGGACAGAGCGCAGGCCTCCCTCCCCCCAGCATGGATGGTGTACAATGTGTCTGAGCAGAGGCCGGTTCCATGCCCCATTGGAGACTCTCCTCCCCCGGCCAGCCCTGAGTTCAGCCAGTGAGTAGAGAGTACCTGGAGTGGAGATTTAGCCCAGAATGGGGGTCAGGAGGAGGCTGGGAAGAGGGAGAGTGGGAGGGGGGCCGAGTCGCTGCACCATTGGCCTCTGGTTTGTACTTGCCCCCTGGGCCGAAAGTTGCCAGTCAGCCCCTGGATAGCCCTGCACTGTACCTGATAACGCTGCAATCACAGCTGGGGCATTGAAGAGAAGAGGCTTCAGAGGAACCGGTCACATGGCAGGAGGATCTAAGGGATGACGGATAAGGTAAGTAAATGCACCTTTTTAATGGTACCCACACAAAAATTAACTTCTAACCCTTGTAGTGTGGGCTAAGCCCTAATACAAGAGTGTTTTTTTCATATTGCTGGAGTTCAGCTTTACATTTCTACATACCAAAAGCATTGTAGGGAACACACTCTATCCACTGGTTTAAAGTAGCTGTTTATCCCTAAATAATTAAGTTATACTAACCACTTTAAGACCGGGCCTATTTTTGACACAGCTATCTTCTGCCATAACCCCAGGAATTTAGCGTCAAAGGACCAACGTAAATCGACGGCAGGCGGTCGGTAAGTGGTTAAATAGTTTGGAAAAGTACTGTGTGTCATAAAAATCACCATTCTTTTTTTTGGATACTTATTTTCTTACTCTTTTTTCATCCTTTGTTGTAGTTCAGTGCTACAGATCTGCTGTAGTCTTTTTGCAGCCACTTCCTCTCTACATGTACTCCAGCGGTGGCTGTGTGGTATTTCTCAGGGCAGGTTTGATGATGGTGACTAGAGTGAACCATGCCTGCATAATATGTGTGGAGATGCCCACTTGTAAATTCCATCTGAAGCATTTACGAAAAAGTAAAAACCAAAGGTATATCCCCACCTAGCAAAAAAAAAAAAAAATTATATATATATAAATTTCGGAGAGCTATGTATTTTCACAATCACACAAATAAAGGATACATAGAAATATATGTGCAGCCTTCCCTACTGACCAAATATTAAGTAAAACTACATAAATCACCTAAATTCTTCCAAATGCATGCATAAAAAAGCAAAAATCTTATTACATACTCTTACCACCCAAAATGAATAAGTAAAATAAATTAATAAATAACAATTAAAAAAAAAAATATATATATATGCAATGAATTTATACACAAATATACCAGCAGTGATCAATATACATTTATTGTTTTTTGTTTTATTTCCTAATCAAAACTTTTCTTGATTAAAAAAAAAATCTATTTATTCTAAAATGGTATAAGCGTTCCCATACTGTGAGAAAACAGATTAAAAATATAAAAAAAATATTAATATCAAAAAGTCCCATAAAGGTTCATGACAGCTCTACTTTTTTTTTTAAAGTGCACAACTCTACCTGCCTGGAGTATGCATGTCCTCCCTGTGCCTTCATTGGTTTCCTCCTGATACTCCGGTTTCCTCCTGCACTCAAAAGACATGTTGGAAGGTTAATTGGCTCCTGTCTAAATTGGCCCTAGTATGTTGTATGTATGAATGTGAGTTAGGAAACTTAGACTGTAAGCTCATTGAGGGCAGGATTGATGTGGATGTACAATATATGTGTAAAGCGCTATGTAAATTGACGGCACTTTATAAGTACTATAAGTAATATTAAATAATATACTATAAGTAATAATTAAATAAAATAAAGAAAATCAGAACCTTTGCAGTGCTGTTATTTCTTCAAAACAGAAAAGCTTCACCCCTTCCATTAAACACCACCACGTATGAATGAAAAGATTATGTGCTCACCCTTATTTCATGAGCTCTGCACTATAGGAGATTGGAAATGTTTGTAGTATGATAACAGCTTGGTTGGCACATCCTTCATGGGGTATAACACACATGGAGGGGAGATTTAGCAATACACATCAAATCTGGCAGAGCTGTGCATAGTAGCCAATCAGCTTCTAACTTCAGCTTGTTCAATTAAGCTTTGACAATAAAACCTGGACGCTGATTGGTTACTATGCACAGCTGCACCAAATTCTGTGTGCACCTTTTTTAGTAAAACTCCCCATACTTTCTTTACTATATCTTGTGCATCACGTTAAGTCTGCTACAGCTGTGCCCAAGTCAGCTTAGAGTGTGCTGGTCCTGATTTCTGGCTGCTGGTCCTGGGGCCTGGCTTCTGGGGCTGGGCTACTGGTCCTGGGGTCTGGCTGCTGGTCTTGGGATCTGGCTGCTGGGGCCTGGGGTCTAGCTGCTGGGGTCTGGCTGTTGGTCCTCTTGGGGCTGGCTGCTGGTCCAACTGGGACTCGTTGCTGGTCCTTTTGGGCTTGCTGCTGGTCCTGATTCCTGGCTACTTGTCCTGGGGCCTGACTTCTTGGGCTGGGCTGCTGGTTCTGGGGTCTGGCTGCTGGGGCCTGGGGGCTGCCTGCTGTTCCTGATTTCTAAATGCTGGTCCTGGGGTCTGGCTTCTGGAGATGAGTCCTGGCTTCTGGGGCTGGGCTGCTGGTCCTGGGGTTTGGCTGCTGGCTCTGATACTTGGCTGCTTGTCCTGGGGCCTGGCTTCTGGGGCTGGGCTGCTGGTCCTGGGGGCTGGCTGCCGGGCCTGATTTCTGGTCCTGGGGGCTGGCTGCTGGTCCTGATTTCTGGTTGCTGGTCCTGGGGTCTGACTTCTGGGGCTGGGTCCTGGCTTCTGGGGCTGGGCTGCCAGTCCTGGGGTTTGCCTGCTGGGGCCTGGGGTCTGGCTGCTGTTGTCTGGGGGTTGGCTGCTGGGGTATGGCTTCTGGGGCCTGGCATTAAATGCTGGGTCTTGGCCTTGGCTGCTGGGGCTGGAGCTGGGGCCTGGCTGGTCCTTTTTGCTGGCGCTTTTGGAGGGGAAAGGGTAAAGAGAGCTAATCCTTCCCAGGACTGTTTACCCTAAAGTAAAGGGCCTATATTATATATTACTTATGATGAGTCTGGGGGTGCAGTAAGAGCAGTGTCATATATGGGGGGCGGCCCTGCATCAGCGGGCTCACACATTGCACACTCGGCTGGCTGCACAACAAGTATCGCAAGACTTTCCCCAGCCTCTCTCGCTCATTATGTATGCGCCAGAAAACCCCAGCCACTCCTGCCGACGTGACCATTGTGCACAAGTGCAGCTCCCTGCAGTTGTACACCTTAAGCCCTTCCGAGCCAAGGAGCGAAGAGCGCACGCGCCACCAAGTCTCGCGTCCCCGGCCACAGGGAGGCAGCTCTAATGTAAGTGTGCCCCCCTTAACGCAGTGTCTGGGCGCGGTGTACCCTGTGCACCCGCCCAGGATCAGTCCTGCTAGCATAAATCCCTCTTAAATTTCCCTTCCTAGCACAAATACTCCTAATCATCCCTGCTAGCACAACCCCTCCCCCCCCAAAAAAAATCCCGTCCTAGCACAAACCTTCTTTCCCCATACCCCCTTCCAACACAAATCTGCTCAAATCACCACACCTAACACACCTCCCTAAATGTCTCCTCCTAGAACAATTCTAATCTCCTGCTGCCTCCAAAATCCCCCTCCCAACACAAACCCTCTCCCCCCAACCTCCTTGTGGTGCCCCCCACCTCACATAATACCACAGTTCCCAGGGCAGCCACCCCTTGTCACAGTCCTGCCAAGAAGCTTTGAGCCTTTGCCAAGTTCCACCATTTTGGTTAGGTTTTGGCTTTACTGCATGATAATCCAAGTCATAACTCTCAGATTTTCACTGGCAACCAATTACAAATTGGGTAGTCATCATATATAGAACTGAATATTCAGGCTAAAGTATATTCTAGAAACGGGAAAGGGTTTAGGAAGGAAGTGTTCAGGCATAAAGTCATAATACAGACAAAATGTTAAAGCAAGCTATGGATGCTGTAGATGAACAATATGAATCAGGAGACAGAATCCTGCTATAAAATTCTAGTCATTTAACCCTACAGGGAGAAAGTTTGTGATATATCTCCGCAAGTTTCCACCTTTCGGTTAGAATTCACGCACTGTTTTAATAGCCCAATTTTATTACATAACTACTATGGGAGGAAGGAGTGGCGTTCGTGAGCCTTCTACCTTACTTTAATTCCTTTCCCACCTCCCCCCTTTTCTTCTTAGTTTTTTTCTCCTTTTCCCTCCCTCACCCAATATATCATTAGCAATTTCTGTTTCTTTTGAGCTTGGCACCACCCTCCAGGTTCTTGCTAGACATGTGCATGACGAAAACATTTGTTTCATTTCCTTTAGATTACTTAATCTACCCATTTCATTAAATTTGGTTGATTCGTTCAAACGTATTCGGAAATCGTTTTTTGTCTTTTTTTCATTTTCTTTGAATTTATCAATTTTTTTCGATTTGAAACGTTGGAATCAATACATTTTGGATCGAAAACTTTAGATTTTTTTTTTTTTTTTTTTTTAATGGGGCAAAGTGAACAAACAAAAGAAAAATCTTCATCAAAAGATTACAATGACTCTTTAACCACTTACCGCCCGCCCACCATCAAATGACGGTGAAGAGGTGCGGTTCTCGTTCTGGGACGATGTTATATGACGGCGCCCCGAAATGGCTGCTCTTGCACGCCTGCGAGGGCACGCAGCGCTGCGATCATGGCCGCACCGTGTTCCTAGGACACGGCGCTACCCAGATCTTGGTAAAGAGCCAATGACGCAGCTCTTTACCTATGTGATCGGCTGTGTCTAATCACAGCCGGTCACATGTAAATGCCGAAGTACCCTTTACTAGCGCTCCTCGCCTCACACTGTCAGAGTGCGTGGCGAGGAGAACCGATCAGCGGCTCCTCCTCGAAGGGGTGACCAGGACAGATAATCATAGCGCTGATCATCAGTGCTCTGATTACGATAAAGCCAGATCAGTGCCCAACAGTGACACCAATCAATGCCCATCAGTGCCCATTAGTGATGCCAGTCAGTTCCCATCAATGCCTGCTCATCTGCGCTGCCCATTAGTGCCACCCATCAGTGCCGTTCATCAGTGCCCATAAGTGCCGCCCGTTAGCGCCCATCAGTGCCGCCCACCAGTGCTGCCTATCAGTGCTCATTAGTGCTGCCCACCAGTGCCGCCTATCAGTGCCCATCAGTGCCACCTATCAGTGCCCATCAGTGCCACCTATTCATGCTCATCAGTGCCGCATATCAGTGCCGCATATCAGTGCCACCTATCAGTGCCCATCAGTGTGGCATATTAGTGCCTCCTCATCAGTGCCACCTAATCAGTGCCCTTCAGTGCAGCCTCATCAGTGCCCATCATTGCAGCCTATCAGTGCCCATCAGTGCCGCCTCATCAGCGAAGGAGAAAAAATACTTATTTACAAAATTTACTGACAGCAACTAAGAAACATTTTTTCGTTCAAAATTTTCGGTCTTTTTTCTTTTTTTTTTTTTTAGTAAAAAAAAAAAACCCAGCAGTAATTAAATACCACCAAAAAAAAAGCTCTATTTGTGTGAAGAAAAATGATAAAAAATCTATTTGGGTACAGCGTTGCTTGACCGCGCAATTGTCATTCAAAGTGTGACAGCGCTGAAAGCTGAAAAATTGGCCTAGGCAGGAAGGGGGTGAAAGTGCCCTGGATTTAAGTGGTTAAATCACCTTTGGCTTAACAAAAACAGCATTATTTGGAAATGGTACTCTAATAACTCACACAGTCTTTGATTTCAGAAATATGTTTCCAGTTCGAATTCAATTGGAACTTGAATTTCAATTTGAATTTCCGAAATTCTGACAAATTTAGTTTCGTTATTTGGAGAGTTAGGTAAACGCTGTTTATACTGTAATTCGGGTATTCGGATATTTCCGAATAAGGAAAAAATGTGTCCGCATATTTATTCGGAACGGAACAAACTGCATACGTCTACCTCTTGCTTTTTCGCCCCGGGCTACTATCCAAATACCATGGCCTGTGTTTGCTCTTGTACCTGCCAGTCTTCTTTAACCCATCTGCTGTTTGTCTTAACCACTTGACGACCAGCTGCGCAGATGTACTGCGGCAGGCTGGCTCTCCCAGGCAAAACCCCGTACATGTATGGCGCTACCCT
This sequence comes from Pelophylax lessonae, assembly GCF_965119305.1. NCBI lineage: Eukaryota > Metazoa > Chordata > Amphibia > Anura > Ranidae > Pelophylax > Pelophylax lessonae. The sequence goes on along the minus strand of NC_138769.1, from coordinate 719,961,914 downwards.
GGGAGGAGCTAGGGGGCGAGCGCGCACCGCCAGCGGCGCGCTCCCGCCCCCGCATATCAGCGGAGAAGCCAGTGCGTGTGTCAGGTGGCTCTGATTGCCGCCGGACACCGGCGATCGTTCCCTGCTGACAGAGAAAGACGGTCGGCTGATGTAAACACAGCCGTCCGTCCTTCTCCCTGGGATGATCACAGAGACCATGGGATCCTGCTATATAGGATCGCATGTCTCTATGGTCATCTCACAAGCCCAACCCCCCCACAGTTAGAATCACTCCCCTAGGCTCACATTTAACCCCTTGTTCACCAATAGTAGACAAACAAGAGGAAAATACCCTAATTGGGACTATACCGCCCTCGGCACCGCCACCCGGGGGGCCTGCAAACGATGCAGGTGTTTCAGATCTCGCCTTGGCTTGATTCAGTGGGTTTAAGACACTCCATCCAGGAGGACAACCTACACATTGAAGAGCTGCTGGTCCCTGAGAGGTAAAAGAAAGTTTTATACTTTCTCCTTCTTTGTAAAATTCTAGGTGATAATACCTGATTTTTAATTAGATTATACAGTAAAACCTTGGTTTGAGAGCGCTTTGCAAGACAAGCAAATTTTTAAAATAGATTTTGACTTGATATACAAGCGATGTCTTGATATACAAGTAGCGTCATGTATAAAAAAGAAGAGAGGAGCCTCTAAGTGTAGCAATATGATTACATTTAATGAAGGTTCGACATTTAGCAACTCACATGGTTGATGATTAAAACAGGCACATCTAAGTATGCAGGCATCCGGGATAAAGCTGTCCACATAGACCATCTTCTGCACCGCCATCTTCATCATGCCTTCCCCGCTGCGCTCCACGAGTGCCTCAAAGCCTCACTTTCAGATCACTCTACTGCAGGCTATTCTTCCCGGTCACTATTGCAGACTGACAGTGGTGAGAGTCGGTGGTTCAGAAGATGGTCTATGTGGACAGCTTTACCCCAGATGCCTGCATACTTAGGTGTGCCTATTTTAATCATCAACCATGTGAGTTGCTAAATATTGAACCTTCATTAAATGGAACCATATTGCTACACTTAGAGGCGCCTCTCATCTCTCTTATATTCTGTAGCTCTGCTAGATTTTGCTTCTAATCCCCTTGGGAAGGCTGCATATTGTGGATGGACATTTTATGGTTACACAACCTATCACATTGCTATAATCTTTGTATATAGACTATAAACTGAAGGACTTGTGGAACGAATCATCTGATTTTCCATTATTTCTTATGGGGAGATTCGCTTTGATATAAGAGTGCTTTGGATTACAAGCATGTTTCCAGAACGAATTATGCTCGCAATCCAAGGTTTTACTGTACTTTCTATTTACGTTTGTGTTCCATATTTATACATAGATGGTATTCCCTCTCCTATCAAACCGGCTATCCTAAAGTGTGGGCCCCCCATACCCAATCATCTGCTACCCCCAAGGTTGGTCTGCCATGTACTTCATTGATCCATTTAGTGAAGATCAAGATATAGATATCTGAAAAAATGAACTGTGTCTTCAATGAAGAGAAACAGTAATATATTTAGTGAAGTAGTTTGATATCTTTGCGGTAACAATTTTTGTACTGGCAAAAGCTATCACCACTATGTATCTACTTACACACATATGTGTTATTTAACCTTTCAGAACTACGAGTGGAGATCTGAACACAATAACATCGTTCCTTTTTGGACCCCACGTGGTGCTGTGGGAGGTCTTGCTCCCTCTCTCTCTCCCCCCCTTTACATACTCACCCCCTTTTTGCTTCACCCTACACCTGTCCATCAGTGGTGTGTGGGGGAAGGTGAGAACCTTTGGTGTGGATACTTCAGAATAATTCCGGGTATGCAGCCTTGCATGTGGAGCTGACCATCCAGGAGTTTTTAAATAGAGGCGACTTTATATTGGAAATTGTGACGCAATACATGGTATGTGTATTTGAAGTATACAATCAAATATCTTTGTTGTGTATATATATATATATAAAATCGCATCCAATAAATGTATTATAAATGAACATGTTTCTCTTTTAATGTTTCTATTTTAACATGTTTCTATTTTATTCTATTTAACATGTTTTTATTCTATTTATTCTATTTATTTATTTATTTATTTAGTTATTCTATTCTATTCTATTCTATTTACATGTATTTATGTTTTTATTCTATTTAACATGTTTCTATTTTAAAATAGAATATTTTAAATTGGAACCTTTGGTCTACAGACCCCTGAGGAAGATTTATTTGAAACGCGTAGGGTCTTCAGAACCACACTCCCAGGTTCCTCCATGTTATTGTCACTATCCAGTAGAATCATATTCAGTCGTCCACCTTTTTAAATGTGTGTTTAAAACTCTATTTATGTTTTACACAATTTATACTTGCTCAATTTGTCTGTATTATGTGTTAAATAAAATCTTGTTAAAATATCTATTTTGAGTTGGTATCCGATATAGTCCCAATTAGGGGGTTTTCCTCTTGTTTGTCTACTTTCAGTAAGGGGACGAGGGTGACCAAACTCAATTTTTCTCCTTTACACATGCCCAGCTCCCACACCCCTTTTTGTTTCCTTGTTCACCAATAGTATTAACCCCTTCCCTGCCAGTGTCATTATTACAGTAACAGTGCATATTTTTAGCACTGTAAAAACACTGTAAAAATAACTGTAGTAATGTCACTGATACCCCCAAAAGTGTCAAAAATGTCAGTTAGGGGTCCGATCTGTCTGCCGCAATGTCGCAGGCCCGCAAAAAATTGCAGATCGCCGCCATTACTAGTAAAAAAAAAATAAATAAATAAAAATGACATAAATCTTTCCCGTAGTTAGTTGACGCAATAACTTTTGTGCAAACCAATCAAAATTAAGCTTATTGCAATTTTTTTTACTAAAAATATTTAGCAGAAAACAAATTGGCCTAAAATGTTAAAAAATTTAGATTTTTACATTTTTTTTTTTTTTTTTAAATGTCATATAAAAGAATGTGAAAAATATTGTTGTTTTTTTTCCAAAATTGTCGCTCTGTTTTTGTTTATAGCGAAAAAATTAAAATCGCACAGGTGATCAAATACCACTAAAAGAAAGCTCTATTTGTGTGGAAAAAAAAGGACGTCAATTTTATTTGGATACAGCGTAGCACGACCGCGCAATTGTTCGTTAAAATAAAGCAGTGCCGAATCGCAAAATAGGGCCTGGTCATTAACCACTTACCGCAAACTGACGTTAATTAACGTCAGCAGACTTTGCGGGGGTATAACGGGATGATGCCTCTAGCTAGAGGCACCATCCCGGTACCGTGGTTTAGAGCCGACGGTCGGCTTTCCGTCGGTAATGACCGATGCGGCTCGGGAGCCGCTCGATCGTTACCCGGGGGGCGGGAGGGGACATCCCCCCCCCTCCCGCCGCCTTCCGTGGCTTTTACCTGGGCTCCCGTCCCACCGGGAGCCCCGAGCACTCAGCCGGCACGTCTGCCGGCTGGATGGAGTCCCGATGAATGCCGGAAACGGCATCGATCGGGTCTCTGATGACGTAACCCGGAGGCGGCGTCCATGACATCACTTCCGGGTTACTGTGCTGCAAATGGCGGCAGTTTTGAAAAACGGCTGTATGCAAAAATGCCGTTTTCGGCGTTTTGCATACAGGGAAGTGTAGTGGAGGGGTCTAGACCCTCGATCCCTCCATAAAGTGTACCTGTCACTATATATTGGTGTCACAAGGGATGTTTACATTGCTTGTGACAGCAATAAAAGTGATCAGATTTTTTTTTTTTTTAAAACTGTAATAAAGTTTAAAAAAAATAAAAAATAAATAGGAAAAAAAAAAATTTAGCCACCCCCGTCACCGTTAGCTCGTGCACGAAAAAAACGTATCCGCAAGTCGAGCCACGAATGAAATCGCTGTTCAAACCACACATGTGAGGTATCGCCGCGATCGCCAGAGCGTGGGCAATAATTAAAAAAAAAAGAGCTACACTCTAACTCTAAACTGGTAACCGTTAAATAAATTTAAAGCGTCGCAGATTGAGATCTCTATTGACCGTAGTTTGTCGCCATCCCACGGGGGGGGCGCAATTTTAAACCGTAACATGTTGGGTATCTATTTACTTGGCGTGACATCATCTTTCACAATATACAAAAAAAATGGGCTAACTTTACTGTTTAGTATTTTTTAAATGCAGTGAAATGTGATTTTTCAAATTTTTTTCCAAAAAAATTGCGTTTTAAAGACCGCTGCGCAAATACCGCCTGACAAAAATTTTTGCAATGACCGACATTTTATTCTCCAGAGTCTTTGCTAAAAAATATATATATATAATGTTTGGGGGTTCTAAGTAGTTTTCTAGGAAAAAATACTAGTTTTAACTTGTAAACAAAAAGTGTCCGAAATAGGGCTGGGGCTTAAGTGGTTAAGCAGCAAAATCTTCCGGTCTTAAAGTGGTTAAAAGACCCGATTATCTTGCATTTTTGCTAGATACATAGACCACTCATTGTGGATATTAGGACAGCTTGGTATGCGATCTACCCCTTGATTGAAAGAGTCTTAATTATTTCTTTTACTTTCTGGTATAGGCCTTTGAAAGCTAAGTATTGACATAGCCTCGGATCCTTGGAGCCTGGTATTGACACAGCCTCGGATTTTCTTTAGTGACTACAAGCTTATTTTCCATGTGATGGTATAATTTGCAATGTTAGAGTATTATTCGTGTTTGTGTTAATTATACATTAAGAAGAAGATTGATCTGAATGCTGATGACTAGACTTCTGTTCTATGTCCAAATGGTATGTATGTTACCTACTCGTACCTATGTAATTGGAGATCCATCTTCCTGATTTATTTTACTCTTGTTAGGTTGTATATTTAGTTGGTTTGTAACACTCTTTTTTTCACCAATAAAAAGGTTATCGAACTCAGTTCTGGCCATTCATTGGGATAAAGTCAAACTACTGTCAAAAAGCTAGGCACTGCCATGAGGAGACAAAAGCAATGAAAAAAAAAAAAGAAAAAAGAGGAATTAAAAAAAACATTTTTATTTAACCCCTTATTATTTTTTGTTTACCCAGCTCAGGCTCAGTTACCTCCTCCCTCCCCCTTTTTATTTTTTTTTTTTTGCCTGTAATTTTTTTTTTTTTTTTTGCATTTTAATCATTATGTTTGTTTGTTTTTTTTTTTTTTTTTAATGTCACATAGCAAAAAATATACAAATATAAAGACAAACTTCTTTATGTTGCCATGTTTTGTACCAGAAGCATCATTTAGTGTAATTTTAAACAGTAGAAAAGTTTGAATAAAATTAATACTTTTTATTTACAGTAAAACAGACTAAAGAAAAAAAAAAACAACTAACAATGTTCAAAACAAAAAATATATATATATTTTTTGTTTCATTACCTTTTTTTTATATTCTGAGTAATGTCAAGATTAACAGACAATGAGACAGTTGCGCTGCTATGGTAAAACCTGACCACACCTAAAGATAGAATTGCAGCTCCTACCAATTCAAGTTGTGTAAGTGTCGGGGTTATGGGGACTTTGTCTCCTATCCCCCCCTTTTTTCCCCTTCTCCCCCAATTTCCAAATTACCATCTAATGCAATGTACTTATACGCTTATACTCATTTATTTATAGATATATCATACACCGACTCTGAAGAAGTGGCGTTAGTCCACGAAACGCGTCAGTCTATGGATGTTATGATGTCATGTTGTTACTCTGTTACTACTGTTTCATTGTCATGTTGGTTCTTTTGAGATTGTATTTGTTGGGGTGTACACCATGTACTTTACTACTCTATTGTTACCATATCATGTCAGCCTATACGTGCATTACATCATGATTTTTATGCATCAATAAATATGATATAATTTTTTACTCAGTCATGTCTCTCATTCAAAGTCCCAACCTTTTTTGTATTGTCTCAATTGATATTAGGGATGGAGGCGCACGGCTAATCCCACCGTGCGCTTCATTTAAAGTCCCGCCTTCTCTCCCCCTTGTCTTATCTGAATTAGGGATGGAGAGACATGACAGGTTGATACAATTTTGTGTCACTGTGCATTGACTGCACATATTGGCTTACATTTTTTTAGCCTAAAGGTGCTGTGTCAATATAGATTCCCTCCGGCTTGCTGGGGGTTTCTTTGCACTTTAGTCACAGGTATATTTATATATTTATATATACTATATACTCTATATTTGATACATATTGATCTTCACGGGCTAATATGTGATTATACAATTGCTTTCCAGTTTGCTCCAACTATGCTGGCTGGCGGTGATGGCTCTTTCCCCTCTGCATTCCTCGGGAGCTGCGATGTGTATCGGGTGCCCTCCCCTTCCCCCCTATGCTCCTTGAGCTTTGGAGGATTGGGTGGGCGGTCCCGACGCACATCGACGTCACGCCCTGCGCCGACGTGTGACGTCATCTGGCGCCGCACGCCGACGGCTGCTGTCTCATCCGGTGCATAAGAGGAAGCCAGCTGGGCGGTATGGCGTCTGCCTCCGCTCTGCGGCTCCATATCTATGCACCTCGTGACGCTGGGCGTTTGATGGTCGGCGGGCTCGGGCGTTACTGTGTGTCACACTCTCCTTTCTGGCTGGATTTATTTTCTTCTACAGGTTATTCCATATTATCCTCCTACCTTTTACTATTTTTACACAATTTCCCTTTCCTTATTACTCCGCTCTTCATTTAGTCACCACTACACGCTTCCCAAATCAGGCACAGCTGTCAGTCGGGTTGCTTCCGACCTTATTTAAATTTATCACCTCATTTATATTTTCTTACCAGCTCACTATCACATCAAATACCCCCCCCCCCCCTTTTCTTGCCTCTATTAGTCTTTCTTACCACATATTATCCCCACACCCATTCACTTCATATCATTTTTAGGTTCAACATGTCTTGTCATTTCCCTTACCATATATACCATTTACTAACATTATGATTTCCACACAGTATATAGTCATGTAGGTATTTTATTACTATACATACTTACTGAGTAGCCTTATATTCCCTATATAGTACATACTTATCTATTACAGCCAATACTTATATTCATTTTATATAGATATACTCTGGCTATTGTTATATATTCATCATAATCATGACCATTTTATAATCTCCCATTATCTCAGTTTCTCATCACATCCCCCCATTTTACCTCACTTTATTTTCCATCCTCACATCAACCTTTATTTCCCTACACCACACACATCAGTTCAGTAACATTAAGTTGTGTACTTAATACAATTATTTACCATCGATTATTATCATTTACTCTACCCAGATATACTCCGCTTACTCAGCAATATTTCTACAAACGTACTCTGTATGTGACACCTTCGCCTTGCCCGCGGGCCCCACGTGCCCTGAGCTCCCGGGGGAGACATCAGGGGTTGTTGCCCCCACCCCCAGAACCAGTCACTGTTGGAACTACTGTGTAAGTGTCGGGGTTATGGGGACTTTGTCTCCTATCCCCCCCTTTTTTCCCCTTCTCCCACAATTTCCAAATTACCATCTAATGCAATGTACTTATACGCTTATACTCATTTATTTATAGATATATCATACACCGAGTCTGAAGTGGCGTTAGTCCACGAAACGCGTCAGTCTATGGATGTTATGATGTCATGTTGTTACTCTGTTACTACTGTTTCATTGTCATGTTGGTTCTTTTAAGATTGTATTTGTTGGGGTGTACACCATGTACTTTACTACTCTATTGTTACCATATCATGTCAGCCTATACGTGCATTACATCATGAGTACCCCCTTTTTATGCATCAATAAATATGATATAATTATTTACTCAGTCATGTCTCTCATTCAAAGTCCCAACCTTTTTTGTATTGTCTCTACCAATTCAAGTACTCAAGTGCTTGTTCAATAAGAAATATATAAATATATACGGTCGTGCGCTATTCAAGTGCGAAGAAAAGTGAATGCAAATAATCACATTAAATAATGGGAATTAATAAACAATCCACTGTTGGATTTTGGATGAAGATTTTTTAGACTTTTTCAAGCACTGATTTTACTACAGGTCTGAGCACACCATAAGCGAACTTATTAATGGATGAACTTTCCTTCTATTTATTTCTTTTTTTTCTTCATGAACTCTGATTTATGGTGCTTTTGTTTTTTTTTTCACATACTTCTATTACACAATTTTTTCAGTTAGAAGATTTGATTTACTGCATTTATTAGTATATTATTTATTGATTGTTTATTAATTTCCATTATTTCATGCGATTATTTGCATTCACTTTTCTTCAAACTTGAATAGCGCACCACCGTATATATATATATATATATATATATATATATATATAATGTCAAGATTATTTGCTACCACTGGAGTGGGTTGACCCCAGCCAATGGGATACATCTCCTAGTGGCCTAATCTGGGTCCACAAATTGTGAGAAAGGACTGGGAGATATATGTTTAGAGCCTATGCACTTATATGAGATGGTGGGAGTGTTAATCCATTGTTAATGTTGGTGTGTTTATAGATACATATGTTATTTCTGTTTATGATTTGTATTTTCCTTTAGATTCATTTCTTCTGAATAAAATTCCTGATGAAGCGGATTTCCCCGCGAAACATGTAGAGTAAGATTGGAGGTGGAGGACTGGTCCCTCTATGTGGGAGCTACACGAACATTTAATCGATTACTGGAGGAATTTTCACTGTGCAAAGTGATTTTGTTTGGTTCATTTTCAATGGCCTAGGTGCTGCTAGTGGATCAATATATTAGTATGCATGTTGTTTTATTCCCCCCCCCACCCCCATTTCTAAGGGTGGTTGTGTTTTAATATTTGTACGGTATAAACTAATAAATGTTAATTTTATTAAAAAAACAATTATTATGGAGTTGTAAGTCTTTGCGGTACCATGAAAGTCCTCAGTGCCTCAACCCAATTTTCAAATGACAAATGTCAAGATTATCACCAAAATATAGAAGAGCCTTATGGCCCTTCTATACCAAACAAACAGACTCATAGTGAATATGTAAACATTTCATTGGTCTATAAAGGGTGTACAGATGTGGGAGCTGAAGTGGTTAATGAAAAACAACTTATCTAATTACTATTGGGACTCATTTTTAAAGCAACACATTTTTCAACACATATTCTCTATTACTGAGATTGAAATTTGAGTCAAACTCAAATTTGGCCTATTTTTAGGAGCTTGGATTTAACCACTTTAGCTCCGCTCACTGTGCCTCTACTGCGGCAAAGTGGCTCGTTCCTGTCCAGCGACGTAGACCTACGTCGCTGGACTCCTCCCCTTGTGGGCGGCGCTTGTGCTCCGCCGGAGGCGCCAGGGGAGGAGCGGCGGCTATCTCTGCTGCTCTTCCCCGATCGTCGGGGAATCGAGTTTGGAGATCCGCCCACTTGTGTAAACAAAGCGGGCGGATCTCCTAAGTGACAGACAGTGACAAATTGCAGGATTCAGCGTAGCTGAACATCCGATCTGTCCCTGTGTCACTCAGTCACCTTCCCCCACACATGTCAGTAAGCATCAGGCATACATTAACCCCTCCCTCTCCAATAAAATTAACCCCTTCCCTGCCAGTGTCATTTTTACAGTAACAGTGCATATTTATAGCACTGATTACTGTAGTAATGTCACTGGTACCCCCAAAAGTGTCAAAAATGTCAGTCAAGGGTCCGATCTGTCCGCCGCAATGTCGCAGTCCCGCAAAAAAAATCGCAGATCGCCGCCATTACTCGTTAAAAAAAAAAACACCAAAAATGACAGAAATCTTTCCCTTAGTTAGTAATTGCAATAACTTTTGCGCAAACTAATCAAAATACGCTTATTGTGATTTTTTTTTTACCAAACATAGGTAGCAGAAAACAAATTGGCCAAAAATTTTAAAAAATTTAGATTTTTACATTTTGGGGGGGGGGGGGGGGGGGGTTTCATATAAAAAAATGTGAAAAATATTGTTATTTTTTCAAAATGTATGCTCTTTTTTTGTTTATAGCGCAAAAAGTAAAAATCGCACAGGTGATCAAATACCACCAAAAGAAAGCTCTGTTTGTGGGAAAAAAAAGGACGTAAATTTCGTTTGGGTACAGCTTCGCAAAACCGTGCAATTGTCAGTTAAAGTCGCACAGTGCCGAATCGCAAAAAGTGGCCTGGACGTAAGACAGCAAAATCCTCTGGTGGTAAAGTGGTTAATAAAATATTTAAATTCAAATTGCATTGAAGCATAAGGAGGATCATTTTGGACAGCCAATTTAACTCCTTTGAAAAGCTGCTGTATAAGCTTTTGTCACCCAAATGCCACTGGAAACCCCCCCCCCAGGTGTTCTTTTGTTCGTTCTTATCGGAGGTGTTTTAGACTAGAGGTTTTAAAAAGGCCTGAAAAAGAAACTTGAAAAATGTGGACACAGTAAACTGAAGATTTTTGTTGTTTTTTTTCTGCTGCATTTTACAGTTGTTTAATTTTTCCTAACATAACAGTATAATACACCAAAATAAGGAAATAAGCAAAAAAAAAAAAAATTAGGTTGCTATTTTGATTCTATTTTTCCTATTTTCTAAAAAACTCAAATAACTGAGGAACCTTAAAAAAAAAAAAAAAATGTACACTGTAATATTTCTTTACATTTTTCTAGGTGCTAGTTTCACTTGTTCAACCTCAAACATATCCCCGCGCCATTTGGTTCACAATAACTCGCTAGAAACTCTCCAGAGGGTAAAAGATGGAAACGTTACCCATTGACCTTAATACAATTCACCTAATGACCTTTAAATTTGGGTTCAGCAAATCATTTTTTATTTTTTTTTAGCCCAAATCCTGACTCTGTGCTCTCTCCTTACAAAGGCCCCCCTTTGATACCCCCCCTACCCCTGTGGTAATTTATGACTTTTATTCTTTTACTTACCTTTTCATGGTGTCTTCAGGCTGATCATGTGACTTGTTGGATATATCTTCTTTTCATAGTTACACAATTAGATTAAAAAGAGACAAAGGTTATGAAATAGGATATAGGGTTCTGTTTATGAAAACCTATACCCACTGTCGATTCCAATTAGGGCAAAACTCCCTTAAAGCACTTTGTATGTGGAGATTAACCACAGCAGTACCGTAGGATGTCCATGGACATCCTTAGGTTGAAGTGGTTATACCGGGGTGATGTCTGCACCTGTCCATGGATGTCCTTAGGTTGAAGTGGTTATATCAGGATGATGCCTGCACCTGTCCATGGACATCCTTAGGTTAAATTGGTTATATCAGGATGATGCCTGCACCTGTCCATGGACACCCTAGAGGTTTATTGGTTATACCGGGATGATAGGAGATAAAGACATCCTTACAGGGTGGTACTGTGGATGCGAGCATAGAAAGGGGCCCCATCCCAAATTTAATGGCAAAATTGGTAAGTGAACTCTTATGGACTTTTTAGGCACGAAAATACAAAGAATGTCTTTAAAATGATAAATTGTATTACGATTTATCTAAAATCAGGGGCGTAACTACAGGGGTTGCAGGGGTTGCAATTGCTACCGGGCCCCATGCTCCAGGGGGCCCAGTAGCAAACCAGTGGGTGAACTTCCAGGATCTCAAAGGTCACACTTGCAACTGGGCCCTGGCATTGCACCACTGTGGAGAGGCCCCAAGATTGCAGGAAGGGGGCCCACTGCAGAACTTGTGAAAGGATCCTGCTGCGGGACCATAATAAAAGGCCATGCAACGAGAGTAAAGAGCCCCAGGATTAGTGGGAAAAGCCCCGGGCTTGAAGGGAAGGGCCCCGGCCAGGGGTTTGGGGGGCCCTTCATGGTTTCTTGCATCGGGGCCCTGAAGGTTCTAGTTACGCCTCTGTCTAAAATACAGAGTGCAAATAAAATGCTTGTGAAATTATACTACCCAAATATTTATAACCACATCACCCCAACTGCCAATATGGCCCCAACATAACCAAATCAATACACAAAGGAGTTATGGTCATCAAAATCTGAGTGGACCTAGTGTAGGTTGATGTGTGAAGAGATGAAGCTCAAAATGTTTTGTGCATTTGCACTTCAGAATCTAGAGGTAAGTACTCTGGATAAAATAGAGAGCAACAGTGATGGTCTGAACACCCCCCTGTTCAGTTCGCACCAGAACATCTTGAACAGGGGAAAAGTTCTAGGGAACATTCGAACTCTATTAAAGTCTATGGGACACGAACATGAAAAACCAAAAGTCCTCAATTTAAAGGCTTATGTGCAAGTTATTGCCATAAAAAGTGTATGGGGACCCGGGTACTGCCCTGGGGAACATGCATCAATGCAATAAAAATGAAAAATTATTTTAAATATCATGCCTGGGGGGTCCCCTTAGTCTGCCTGTAAAGTGGCACATTTGTACGATGTATAGATCTTGCTGCAGCAATACTGACATTTCTAAAGGAAAAAGTGTAATTTAACCTCCCTAGCGGTGTTCCCAAGTGTTGCTCGGGGTTACATTTCAGTGCCAAAAGTGGTAACCCTGAGCCACACTCGGGGTACCGCTTGGGAGATCGCTGGATCCCATAAGAGAGGGTACTGACCTTGTCCAGCGATGTATCCCGGCAGTGTGCGGCGCCGGATCTTCCTCCCGATGCTCTGTGCCCCGACTTCCGTCTCCTGCGACGTGACGCTCGCAAGGGGGTGGAACCGACGGCAAATTAAAACAGAAAAACACACCAAACACATTGATACATTACAAAATAAAGTAAATTCACATTATTTTGCCCCCCAGTGCCCTTTCCTGCAATTTTACTGTACTTTTTATGTATATATATATATATATATATATATATATATATATATATATACTGTACATACTTTAACTTATTTATAGTTATTTAATATATTATAATTTATGATTTTGTGTTTCAAACTTTATCATACCCGAGATGTTATAAAGAAGAACGCACAGTAAAAAAAAAAAAAAATCATATGTAAATAGTTGGTTTGGGCTGCTCGTTCTTAAGAATTACATGCAAAATAATGGTACCGCTTTCAGTACCTAAAATCGAAAGAATCATAACGCCAGGGAGGTCAAACATGTATTGCTGGCTCCTGTCAATACAGATAAAAAAAAAAAAATGGGGTGGGGTCTCCCCCACCAGCCTAAACCAGGCCCTTCGGGTCTGGTATGGATTTTAAGGGCAACCCCATGGCAAAATTTAAAAAAAAAAGGTCTCCCAAGCTGTTTTTACCCCAATGTTTTTTCATCTACATTTTATTTTTACAATTATTTTTTTTTAATTCAGCTCTCAGCAGGGAAGCCTTAACAACCTATTGACTGTGCGCTTGGCATGCAAACATGTGCCGAAAAAATTCAGGTGTTAGGCGAGTACCTGAATGGGCGATGTTTAGGCCAAACTTATGCTCGGCCCAAGCCGTTCACCCATACCTAGTGGTTCCTTAAAACTGTAACTCCTCACATTGACTCTTGCTGGGCGCAGGAACAAGCCCTGCTGTTAAAAATTTGAAAAATAATTGAAATTACATGCACTTCTCATACAGGTACAGAAAAATTTTGCCTTGGGCGTTGGTGGTGCCTGAAAACTGTAACCCCTCACAGTTACTGTTGCTGGGCGCAGGAACAGGCCCTGCTGTGAAAAATTAGAAACAAAAATTTAAATTACATGCACTTTATCATACAGGTGCAGAAAAATTGGGCTTTGGGTGTTGGTAGTGCCTTAAACCAAAAACATTGTTGGAAGCTTGCATAATCAAGATTCAGGAAAAGGATAGGCAGCATAGGCAGTCTTCAAGAGATCCCAGATCCCTAGCAAATTCAATCAGTTGCATCAGCATCAGGGGCTTGATAGCTACTGTCGATCCAGGACTGAATAATTTTGATAAATGTCAGCCGGTCAACAGATTCTGTGGACAGACACACTCTTTCATCCATCACAAAACCTCCAGCAGCACTGAACGTCTGTTGGAAGCAGGACAGACCAGTAGCTCAAGTTGCATATCGAGCAAGTTCTGGCCAGTAGTCCATCTTCATGACCCATTAACCCAGTGGATGCTCAGTTGGAAAAGTCTCCAAGTCTGCTCTTGCCCCTAGATAATCCTGCACCATATGCTGCAGACGCTGCCGATGGTTGCTTAAACCTAACAGCCCTGGGCACTGATGATTAAAGAATTGTTTAAAGGCATCAGTCAGCTGACTGCCTTCTCCACCGCTCATCCTTCAACCGAACGAAGCCTAAGAAACACATTGTCTGGGAAATTGTAACCTCCCAGTGTCTGGAAAGGTGTTTCTTCAAATTTCCTCAAGGCGTCCTCAAGATTTTTCATCCTCTGCTTCCTCTGCTCCCTCTGCGAAGGCAGGATGAGCTCTGCAACTTTACCCTTGTAATGTGGATCAAGAAGGGTTGCTAACCAGTAATGATCACTCTCTTTGATACTACGAATCCACGGACATTGTGCTGTGATTGGCTGAAACATACAGATCAGGTGCATACTTTGGCCAATCAAAACCCCTAAAGCACTGCAATCACACAGCACATTATGGGGAGCTCATCGGCGGGCGAACATTACACCGAGCGCCCCATTTGTTCATGTGTCCAGCGAACACACGAACTCCCAATGTTTGAGACGAACTTACGTTTGACTCGAACGTTAAGCCCATCGCTACCAATCAGCTTCTAAGTTCAGCTTGTTCAATTAAGCTTTGACAATAAAACCTGGAAGCTGATTTGTTAGTACCCACAGCTGCACCAGATTCCGTGCGCTCCTTTTTTTAGTAAATCTCCCCCATACTTTCTTTCCTATATTTTGTGCTCTCCAATTTTCAAAATGTATTTCAGAGGTTTAAAATTGTACTCACAAAAAAACATAAGTGTAGCGCTACCTCCGTGAGAGCCATATAAAGATGCTGGACCCCGGTGGTTGCCCTGACCTTGCAAGTCTCCCAACCCCTCTGACACCCTGGGCTCAGACATTTCTTACTGTAACAATGCAGACACCAAACTTTGACACAGTAAGCAAATAATTCTTTACTTAATGTAGTAGTTAACTCTGTACTACCACTTGTACCTATAGGTAAACCTATAATAAGGCACTGTTTAGGAGATATTTGGAGTGCATGCAGCTGGTGACCATAGCTCACAACTGTCCCTGATTTGGAACAAAGTCCCTCTGTCCCTTTTTCCTATTTATTTGTCCCTCATTTTGGTCAGAAGAATAGCTCCCCATCCTTGGTATCAGCAGAAGAAAGAGTGCCCCATTATTGGTGTTAGGTGAAGGAATAGTGCCCCTTTGCTGGTGTCAGTGGGAGGGAGAGTGTCCATTCAATGGTGTCAGTGGGAGGAAGAGTGTCCCATCATTGGTGGGAGTAAGAGTGTCCTACCATTGGTGTCAGTGGGAGGAAGAGTGTCCTATCATTGGTGTTAGTGGGAGAAAGAGTGTCCCACCATTGGTGTCAGTGTGAGGAGAGTGAGTGCCATCATTGGGATTAGTGGGAGGAAGAGTGTCCTATCATTGGTGTCCGTGGGAGGAAGAGTGTCCCATCATTAGTGTTAGTGGGAGGAAGAGTGTGAAGAAGAACCCTATCATGGACTCATTTCGTACATTTGGTTTGGAGAAGGATGTGAAGACTGTCCCTGGCCTGTTTGATTCTGAATATGTCCATTGAAAGAGCTATTCACCTTGGCCTCTGTTCCATGTTCTTTAGTATTGGAGAGGGGCAGTATATCCCTGGTGACCTTCCTATTGTTTGTATATTAAGGTGTGCTGTGTGTCTAAAAAAAAAAAAAATAAAAACACAGCAAACCTTAATATACAAACAATAGGAAGGTCACCAGGGATATACTGCCCCTCTCCAATACTAAAGAACATGGAACAGAGGCCAAGGTGAATATCTCTTTCAATGAACATATTCAGAATCAAACAGGCCAGGGACAGTCTTTACATCTTTCTCCAAACCAAATGTACGAAATGAGTCCATGATAGGGTTCTCCTTCACAAAGAGTGTCCCGCCATTGGTGTCAGTGGGAGGAAAGTTACATATAGTTACATAGTAGGTGAGGTTGAATAAAGACAATAGTCCATCCAGTTCAACCTGTGTAGGTGTGTGTGGCTGTAATCATCTCACATAGCCCTGAATGTTCTGATCCTTGAGATGTACGTCTAAGAGTCTTTTGAAAGCCACCATACTTCCCGCAGAAACCACCTCTTGTGGTAGAGAATTCCACAATCTTGTAGCCCTAACAGTAAAGAACCCCCCACGTTGCCTGAGGTTAAAACGCTTCTCCTCTAATTGCATTGTATGCCCTCGAGTCCTCATGCAATTCCTTCGACTGAACAGCTTTTTTTTCTAAGCTGAGATCCCCATTGAGATATTTATAAATTGCTATCATGCCCCCCACTCAGGCATCTCTTTTCCAGAGAGAATAAATCAAGCGATTGCAGACGCTCTTCATAATTAAGTTCCTCCAATCCCCTAATCAGTTTAGTGTGCCCCATGATTGGTGTTAGTAGGAAGAATAGCTCCCCATAATTGGTATCAGCAGAAGAAAGAGTGCCCCATTATTGGTGTTAGGGGGAGGAATAGTGCCCCTTTGCTGGTGTCAGTGGGAGGGAGAGTGTCCATTTAATGGTGTCAGTGGGAGGAAGAGTGTCCCACCATTGATGTCAGTGTGAGGAAGAGTGTCCTATCATTGGTGTTAGTGGGAGAAAGAGTGTCCCACTGTTGGTGTCAGTGGGAGGAAAGTGTGTCCCATTATTGGTGTTAGCGGGAGTAAGAGTGTCCCACCATTGGTGTCAGTGTGAGGAAAGTGTGTCCCATCATTGGGATTAGTGGGAGGAAGAGTGTCCTATCGTTGGTGTCAGTGGGAGGGAAGTGTGTCCCATCATTGGTGTTAGTAGGAAGAATAGCTCCCCATCTTTGGTATCAGCAGAAGAAAGAGTGCCCCATTATTGGTGTTAGGGGGAGGAATAGTGCCCCTTCGCTGGTGTCAGTGGGAGGGAGAGTGTGCTTTCAATGGTTTCAGTGGGAGGAAGAGTGTCCCAACATTGGTGTGAGTGGGAGGAAGAGTGTCCCATTGTTGGTGTCAGTGGGAGGAATAGTGCCCCATTGTTGGTATCAGCGGGAGGATGAGTGCCCCATTGTTGGTATCAGTGGGAGGAAGAATGCCCATTTAATGGTGTCAGTGGGAGGAAAATGTGTCCCATCATTGGTGTAAATGGGAGGACAAATGTCCCATCACTGGTGTCAGTGGAAGGAAGAGTGTCCCATTGGTGTCAGAGGGAGGAATAGTGCCCCATCGTTAGTATCAATGGGAGATATATCACCCTTTCTTTGTTGTTAGTGGAAGAAAGAGTTCCCCATTATTGTTAGGGGGAGGAAGAGTGCCCCTCTGATGGTGTCAGTGTGAGGAAGAGTGCAAGTAGAAGAAAGAGTGCCCCTTCAATGGTGTCAGTGGGAGTAAGAGTGTCCCATTTTTGGTATCAGTGTAAGGAAGAACGCCCCATTGTTGGTGTAAGTGGGAGGAATTATGTCCAATCGTTGATGTCGGTGTGAGCAATATTGCCTCAAGGGCCCTATAAAGGCAAGCAAAGGGCCATATCCAGTCCACAGGTCACAGGTTGGAGACCACTGACTGACATAGAGGGAGGTGTTTCTGTAGACCTTGCAACAATGTAACTGATAAGAATGCAGAACAGGCAGAGTGCACAGGAAGTTATCAGCTGACAAAGTTTTTGACAAGATCAACAGGAAGTGTTTCACACTTATTGAACAGATATAACAAAATGCTTTCAATTATATTTTTAACAGACCAAAGGGAACAGATAGGAAAAGTCCATTGTTAGAGTTTACATACTATAATCCTTACCCCCAATCTAGCCCATTAATGTTACCACGAACTTCAACCATTAACCACCAAAAACGAACATTGGGTGTACACTGCTAGAATCTTGAAAGAAAATTTGTATGAAAATTCTCAATACATTTACCGACTTGATGAATCTCGTTCAGAATTTAATTTGCTTTTAACATTTGATTTTTAAACAGATGGATTTACCGAACTAAAAACCACAATGAAATGTGTTCATTGGGATAAAATTTCCATTCTGCTCCTTCGAATTTTCTCATCACTGCAGTCATAAACAAGCGTCCATTTGAGCCCACTTTCCATTATAAAATCTACTAGTGTGTAGCAAGCTTAACCTTACATCCAGACAAATTCCATTTTTTTTATATTTATTTCATTTTTTTTATTTTATAGAGATAAATTTTATCACATAGAAAGAAATCACTAATAGAGATGTAACGTAATAGAAGAAGATGAAATAATTATTTTCATGGTGCCCTTTGTAAATAGTTATGATCCAGCTTTTAGTTTAGCTTTGGTTTATTATTTGTTCCCAATGGGAATAATTAGTCCGTTAGTCGAGTGTCAAGTCTTTGCTTGTTTCCTCTGTAGAAACAGATGACTTTTGCTAATTTGTACTCTTTTGGGAAGCTACTAATTGGTGACCCCTTGGTATCCGGCTTGCTAGGATCAGAAGAGCATTTTCTAATGCACTGGTTAACTAACTTGCCATGTACGATTATGTGCCATGACATTTCCGGGGGCCCATTGGGGCCATTAGAGGCTTTATAAGAATTCTCAGCTTCATTCTAAACACAGTGTTAAGGATTAAGAAGAGGGCAAGGGCTGCACCAGAACTACCACCCAACATCTAGAAAGATAACTTCAAATCCCATCATCCTGTGTGCTGGACTGCGGAATTTACACCAACATCCCTGTAAGTATAAATATGATGAAACTGCATTCATAATAAATTGAGAACTTATATAGCAAACAAATGTTTGGAACCCAATCAAGCCTTTGTTGTAAAACCACTAAATACATTCCAGCTGCATTAAAACAAAAGGTGCTCCAGTATTACCATTTGTCTTTTCTTTAGCAAGCAGCTATAGATCAAGTAGAAAAGCCCATGCCCTGCAAGCATGTTGCGGACAAGGATCTTTTCTCTGTGTGCAATCGGCAAAGCTCATGGTCCCTGCTGATTGGAGAGCGCTAGCTACAACTCAGCAGGGGGGCATGTTGGACCTCTCTAGAGCAGTGTTTCTCAACCTTTTTTCAGTCAAGGCACCCTTAAACCCCCTAAACGCTGACGTAACGCAATTTTGTGTCCTTCGGCTTTAAGGGGTTGTACCGGGGTGATGCTTGCAGCTGCAGGCTGCAGTACTCTTTTGTAGACGGTCGGCTTTACTTGGATAACAACTGATGCGGCTAAGCAGCTGCTCGGCCATTATCACAAGCAATTTTTGATGCGTACCAGTGCATTCCGGTGCATTTTTTTATGCTTTTTAACACGTTCCAGTACAGTCCAGTGGAGGAAAAGGCAGCATGTTCTACTGGAACTGGAATGCCCTGGAATCAACCTCACTGGTGTGAATTAAGTGAACATAGTGAACCCGATAGAACACCTTTGGGATGAACAAAAGCAGAGACTGTAAGCAAGGCCTTCTCTCCAACATAAGTTCCTGACCTAGCAAATGCCCTTCTCAAGGACCTCCAATGGTCAAATATTCCCATAGACACACTCCTAAACTTTGTGGACAGCCTTCCCAGAAGAGTTGAAGCTGTTATAGCTACAAAGGGTGGACCAACTCAATATTGAACCCTACAGACTAAGACTGGGATGCCATTAAAGTTAATGTGCGTGTAAAGGCAGGCGTCCCAATACTTTTGGTAATGTAGTGTGAATATAAGAGCAGGGCCATTATGCCAATAGCTTAGATGTGATGTGATCCATAGAAGTAGTGTAATTGTAGAGATATTACATATATATATATAAAAGCCGGTGATATTTTTAACTCCTAACTGTGGCAAAAATACACTAGAACTAGACGAGGGTTGCGCTTCCCCATGCACCAAAAGGCCACTTAACTAAAACGTAACCTTTAATGCAAATCATAAAAGGTATTTAATTGTTCGCAATAGGTATACCTATAGGATGAGGTCAATGCCATTATATATGAATCAACGTTCTATCTCTATGTGGTTATATTAACATCTACCAAGTTTAAATGGTGAAACTTCTCTTGATATATACATATAGACAATATGAGGGCTATAATCTCCTTCTACGTTCAATATAAAGGCTCCAGGCTGTTTAGAGGATATATAAACTTAAGGTCTACTTACCAACGCCAACTGGTATAAAGAGATGGGGGGAAACAATGCATCCTTAAAGTATTCACAGCGCTTCACTTTTTCCACATTTTGTTATGTTACAGCCTTATTCCAAAATGGATTAAATTCATTATTTTCCTCAAAATTCTACAAACAATACCCCATAATGACAACGTGAAATAAGTTTGTTTGAAATCTTTGCAAGTCTATTAAAAATAAAAAATGTAAACAATCCCATGTACATAAGTATCACAGCCTTTGCTCAATACTTTGTTGAAGCACCTTTGGCATCAATTACAGCCTCAAGTCTTCTTGAGTATGATGCTACAAGGTTGGCACACCTATTTGGGCAGTTTCTCCCATTTTCCTTTGCAGGACCTCAAAAGCCCCATCAGGCTAGATGGGGATTGTCAGTGCACAGCCGTTTTCATATCTCTCCAGAGATGTTCAATCGGGTTCTCCTCTCTCCACAGAGAAATGCTGGAGCTCTCTCAGAGTGACTATCGGTTCTTGGTCACCTCCCTAACTAAGGCCCTTCTCTTCCGATCGTTCAGTTTGGCTTGGAGGCCTGCTCTAGGAAGAGTCCTGGTGGTTCCAAGCATCTTCCATTACGGATGATGGAGGCCAGTGTGATCATTGGGACCTTCAGTGCTACAGAAATATTTCTGTACCTGTTAGCTCAAATCTCGTCAGGAGGCAATCACGATGATATTACAGCCCTTCAGTTGCTAACCCCCCCTTTCTAGATAGTGAATTCTCTCCCATCCGGCCGGGAGTTATGACAACACACAGCACTCAAACTTAGTGCAGTCACAACTAATTTTATTGCAAGTGAAGCTCATATTTAAGGCATGTTTTGACTGCTCCAAACCGGTTTACAATTCATCAGTCAATAGCACATATCAGACAGAATAGTACATAAAAGGGCCTTTGCTTTCGCCATGCATTTGTGTCAATATGAGGTGTTTTGTTGTAGTATCGGTCCGTCTTGTGTTCTGCTTGTCTGTGTTAATGTAAGCAATTGTCAATTGTTTATGGTGGTGTCAGTCTCTATGCAAAATGTCTTGTAATCTAAATGCTAAGCCTTAACTCGTTAAGTGTCTGAATGAATGAATGGAAAAGTGTTGAACATGTCAATGTCTTTTCATCTATATGCAAAATACAGCTGTCTGCTGTCCAAGGTTGTTATGAATGGTTGTCCGTCTAGCTCGTTACGATGTAAATGCAAGGGCCCACATTTCATCACAGGATGGGCATAAACTGAAATATATATCTGAAATATCATAAGGCATGTTAATACAATCTTTCAGTACCCTTCCCCAGTTCTGTGCCAATTTTGTCTTGGAAGTCTACAGACAGTTCCTTGGACTTCATGGCTTGGATTGTATTCTAACATGCACTGTTAACTGTGGGACCTTATATAGACAGGTGTGTGCCTTTCCAAATCATGTTCAATCAACTGAATTTACCACAGGTGGACTCCAATCAAGTTGTAGAAACATCTCAAGGGTGATTAGTGGAAACAGGATGCACCTGAGCTCTATTTCGAGTGTCGTGGCAAAGGCTGTGAATACCTATGTATGGATTTTTTCATTTTTTATTTTTAATAAATTTGCAACGATTTTAAACAAACTTCTTCCAGGTTGTTATTATGGGGTATTGTTTGTAGAAATTTGAGGAAAATAATGAATTTAATTGATTTTGGAATAAGGCTGTAACATAACAAAATGTGTAAAAAGTGAAGCGCTGTGAATACTTTCTGGATGCACTGCATGTGTCTCTCCTCCCATCTATTGGCCATATATAAAAATGAGAAGAACAGACAAAGAGAAAGTATACTAGTAAATTTTGTCTTACTGAAGATGTGAGCTGTTTGTCTTGCACCCTATGAAATTATCTATCTCTCAGATATGTAATACGGGTACACTCATCCATGTGGACACAATTAGCCACTGATGGACGAACCCCATATATCACCATATCCCCAAAAAAATCTTTTCTCTTAATCAAGACTGCGTTGACACAGGGCATATCTCACCCCACAAACCACAACCCCATTATTCTTTTTTGTGGGGTGAGATATGCCTTATGTTAATGCAGTATTGATTAAGAGAGAAGCTTTTTTTGTGGATATGGTGATATATGTGACTTGAAATGCCCCAGACGACGTCACGTATGACAAAACCGGTCGGGCGGTACCTGACGATCAACTACCACGCCCCTTAAAGCCTGGCTTGTACACTACACGCGGGACGCCGCAGATTTTACATGCTTTACAGATGCGATTAATTTACCTACTTGATGTAAGTGCAACCTTTTATAAATTATACTGCATATCTTTACTGGTTTACACTATGGGTCTCCGTGTCTCTTTTCCCATATATGTGACTTATATGTGCTCGGACCCTGCTTAACCTGATCTGGAAGAGATTGATTGCCCCACTTAGGATCCCACTAAGAGGAGTGTACAGATATATATATATATCTCAGCGTATGTGGCCTGACCATTAATTTGGGGGCCGTTTCTTCTGGTAAGCAGCCCTTAATACAGATTTGTCACGGGTGTTTTTCCAGCTATGTTTTCTCCTTGGGAATTCAACGTCTTCCTCATTTATCATCCACTATGGGAATTGCATATCTATTCTGGATGTTTGGACTTTTCTACTATACATGCACATTGATCATTGATCATATATGCACTTTTTGTCACTTTATTAGTTTGGAGTTGCACCAATTATTTGTGATTTTACACATTTGGCAATCACTTTTGTATCCTTTTTGATTATTATGTTTCACCTTTTATGTTAGCGCTGCACTATTTGTTTTCCACGATATATGGGACTTGTCCATCAGTGGTTACTTGTGTCCACATGGATGAGTGTACACATATTACATATCTGAGAGATAGATCATTTTTATAGGGTGGAAGACAGATAGCTCACATCTTCATTAAGACAGTATTTACTAGTAACTTTCTCTTTTCTGCTCATCTCATTTTTTTATGTGGCCAATAATTGGGAGGAGAGACAGATATACCCCTTCTCTTTCTACCAGCTGATGTTGGTGAGTAGACCTTGAGTTTATATATCCTTTAAACACCCTGGAGTCTTTATATTGAATGTAGGAGGAGATTATAACCCTCATATCTAGGAATGATCTTTGAGTTCGAGTTGAACGTAAGTTTGACTCAACCATTGGCTGTTTGCTCATTCTTGACAAATAAATGGGCTTATTTGTGGGAACTTTGAGCTCCTGCATTATCATGGACCTCAATGAATCACCTGCTGGTCAGGGATTCGAACGCCACAGCCATGTCATGTCAAGCCTGGTATACTACCATCTACACCACCGTTAGGCTTGCTTAAGCTGAACACAGTCTCCCTAACTTTGATCTCATCCAATGTGTGTAGGGTGAGATAGGAGGTAGTTAGTTAGGCAGGGAAATTGTGGTCAACCTAGGTGTGCTTGATGGTGGTGTAGCTGGTAGAACACCAGCTTTGCTTCCCTTGGCCAGTGGGTGATTTTTAAGTGTAATTCTATAGTTAATAAATACATTGCTGGCAGGGAGAGAGATTTTAGCTTTTTACAGTTTGTTGAAATCAGATAGTGCAGTGTATACCACAAAGTTATATTTATATATATATATATATATATATATATATATATATATGTATATATATATATATATATATATATATATATATATATATATATATATATATATAGGCACTTCAGTTTATATCAGTTTATGTCAGTATTGCTGAAAATACCGCGCCAAAACTAAAAAAAAAAAATGGCGTGAGGTTCCCCTAAAATCCATACCAGACCCTTATCCGAGCACACAGCCTGGCTGGCCAGGATGGGGGTGGGGGCGAGTGAGCGCCCCCCCTCCTGAACCATACCAGGCCACATGCCCTAAACATGGGGGGGTGGGTGCTTTGCCCCCCCAAAGCAACTTGCCCCCATGTTGATGGGGACAGGGGTCTCTTCCCGACAACCATGGGCTGTGGTTGTGGGGGCCCCCAGATCCCGGCCCCCCCTATGTGAATGGATATCGGGTACCCCTACATCGTACTCCTACCCATTCCCCAAAAAAGTGTAAAAAAAAAGAAAACAAAAGACAGTTTTGGAAAAGTCCTTTATTAAAAAATAAAAAAAATAGTGTCCCCCGATGATCAGTCGCCCGTCCGCCCAAAAATAGGAAATAAAAAAAGAAGAAAAAGCTTCTGCTTCTTTGGACCCTTCCCGCGCTCTGAGCTGCTTTGATTGTGACAGCTCTTTTATAGGGATCTGACGTCAGAAGCTGCCCCACAATGCACTGCTCAGGTGCAGTGAATAAATTACTGACGTCAGTAATTTACAATGTACCCAAAATCCATTCACATAGGGGGGGATCTGGGGGCCCCTTGTTAAAGGGGGCTACCAGGCCTCTCCCCTGCAGCAGTGGTGTATTTAGGTTTTGTGCTGCCCTAGGCCTGACTAAATTTGTGCACCCCCCAATTTAAATATGACCCACCCCTTTCTGTAAAGGCCACACCCCTTCTTGTTTATGACCCACCCTGTCATCTGTAAACCACAGACCATAACCACAGTCTATCAGTGCCCATCAGCATAGCTTCATCAGTTCCCATAAGTTCATCAGTGCAGCCTTATCAGTGCCACCTCTTTACTTCCCATCAGTTCAGCATATCAGAGTGGCCTCATCAGTGGTCACCAGTGCAGCCCCATCAGTGGCCACCAGTGCAGCCTTATCAGTGCCCATTAGTACAGCCTTATATCACGGGATTAGCAAGATATCTTTTAAGATATTTGGACTTGTGTTTGCTGCCACTGATTGTAATTATAGGATTATTTCACTTATTTGTATAATAAATAGGAAGTCCAAAGTCATTTTACAAATAATGAAATATTTTTTTTGCTGCCCCCCCCCTGCAAAGTGCCGCCCTAGGCCTGGGCCTTGTTGGCCTAGGCCAGGATACAGCACTGCCATACAGACCCCCACAACCACAGCCCACGGTTGTCGGGAAGAGACCCGAGCATACAGCCTGGGTGGCCAGGATGGGGGTGGGGAGCGAGCGAGCGCCCCCCCCCCTCCTGAACCATAGCAGGCCCAATGCCCTCAACATGGGGGGGATGGGGCGTGCATCGCGGTGATCGGGGATGACACGTATCCCTTGGACACAGCCCATCCCTGATCAGGGTAAACAGCCAATGAAATTGGGCTGTGTCCAATTACAGTCGGTCACAAATCAAAACATAGACAGCCGTTCGTAATGATCCGGCTTCTTCTCCTCACACACCGATCGTGTGAGGAGGAGAGTTAGGATCAGTGAGTGAGACATTTTTGCCTGTATTATTACACATTAATGTGCACCACAGCCCCCCCCCCCGCCCCCAATAAAGAGAACCTGTCACCATCTAGATCTGTCACCGTACATCTGGATCTGTCAAAGCACATCTGGATCTGTCACAGCACATCTGGATTTCTCACAATACATCTGGATCTGTCACAACACATCTGGATCTGTCACAGCACATCTGGATATGTCACAACACATCTGGATCCGTCAAAATTTGTCACACAGGCCCACCATCAGTGACCACATTTGGATCTGTCACAGCACATCTGGATCTGTCACAGCACATCTGGATCTGTCACAACACATCTGGATCCGTCAAAATCTGTCACACAGGCCCACCATCAGTGACCACATCTGGATCTGTCACTTAGTACCGCCATCAGGAATAATATACACTAATTTGGGCTAATTTTATCAAAGATATGTAGCAGTATAAAGTTTGGCCCAAATTTATGAAGAAAAATTACTTATTGGCAACATTTTTTAATATAAACTAAAAAAAAAGTGTTTTTTTTTTTTTTCAAAATGTTCGCTCTTTTTTTTGACCATATCGCAAAAAATAAAAAACCAAGCAATGATTAAATACCACCAAAAGAAAGCTCTATTTGTGTAGAAAAAAATTATAAAAGTTTTGTTTGGGTACAGTGTATCATGACTGAGTAATTGTCAATCAAAGTGTGGGAGCAGTAAAAGATGAAAATTAGTCTGGGCAGGAAGGGGGTATAAGTTCCCTGTATTGAAGTGTTTAAAGGGTCTTGTGGCATTAGGAAGGATTTACAGTTAACTACTAATTCTACTACTACTACTGCCTTAAAGCTAAAGTCTACTGTTTGCTACAAGCACAGACTTTATTATAGTGTGTCCAAAAAAAATTCTTACCATCCTCATCTTGTACTTAGTTCCTGTTTTTGGAGTATCCCACTCAGTTCCCTCAACCCTATCCAAGTTCTCCAAAAATAAAAACAATACTTCTAAACTGATCATTGAAGAATCGTGCGAGTGAGCCTGTGCACCTGGCTGCGGGGTAAAGTACAGTACCGGGTTACAAACAAGATAGGGACTGTAGGTTTGTTCTTAAGTCAAATTTGTTTGTAAGTCGAAACAGGTACTTTTTTTAAGTTTAACTCCAGCCAAAAGAATACTTTTTACGTTTTTTGGATAGCATAGGGAAGGGTTAACACCCCTGTACCATTTATTTTGCTGTCAGTACCCTTGTTCAGAAGATTTTGAAAAAAATTGGGTTGTTGTGGAAACAAGGATTAGTGATAAAGCTTCGGTGGAGACACCTTTTTCCCATAAGAACTCTTACAGTAGTGAATTTCTCTTCCTAGGGCTAGATTTCTCCTCACTTCCTCTTGTCTCTCTTCGTTTGTAAGTAGGAGTCGTTTGTAAGTTGGATGTTTATAACCCGGGGACTGCCTGTACTTGAGGAGGACCTGAGCAATATTCCTGCGGCTCCTATGGGAGTAACACTACAGAAGTTAAAAATGTGAGGCTTGAAGGTTAAAATGATTTTAAGGATTCCAGTTTTAAGGTAATTTTTTGGTGTTAGTGAGTGTTACATCAAGCTTTAAATGTTTGTGGGAGGTTAGGTGTTGAGGGTTAGTTTCAGGGGTAAAGTTTCATGTGGATTAAGTGTTAGGGTCAGTGTAAAGGGCTGCATTGAGATTAGCTACCTAGTTGTGTCATTCATTTTTTTTTTCACTTTTTTTAGAAGCCGTTAATGATGAACCAAACCATAGTCAGTACTTTCAATAACATCACCTACATAAACAGCCAATACCTACAAATGCATCAAAATGTACAGACTGGTTTCATCGTCATCATCATCTTCTGCTTCTGTTTTTTCATCTACTTCATCCTAGTTCTTCTAGCGGTTTACTTCACCACTCCTCACGTCCGGGAGAATGCACGATACATCCTTTTTGCTCATATGCTCATCAACGACACGTTGCACCTCAGCCTTGGGCTCTTCCTGAGCTTGGGCATTGGACTCCTAATATATATTCCTTTACCCATCTGTTACATTCTGGTGAACTTTGCCGCAGCTACATTTCGAATCACTCCATACAACTTGGCCATCATGGCCCTGGAACGATACGTGGCTATTTGCTTCCCTCTCAGACACGTCATGTTATGTACAGCTCGGAGGTCATATGTTGCTATTGCAGCAATGTGGTTTGTTGGGTGGCTTCCCAATGTTGCTGATTTTATAGTCCTCATTTCAAATGTTGGGATTAAATATTTCTCCCTAAATCTACTTTGCAGGCAACAATCATTACTTGTCCTACCAGCCCAAAACACCATACAATTCTCCACCTTAATTGTAAGTTTTATCCTTGTGTCTCTGGTCATTCTCTTCACCTACATTAAGGTTATGCTAATAGCTCGAAAAACTGGCTCTGGGAAGTCTTCGGCCTCCAGAGCTGGTAGAACATTGATCCTTCATGCAGTTCAGCTCTTTCTATGCCTGCTCTCTCTAACTTCTTCATTTTCAGAAATGTACCGTGGGGATTATAACTTTTTGGTGAATATGCTTAATTTTTTGATGTTAATGTATTTGCCAAGACTTCTCAGCCCTCTTATTTATGGCATCAGAGATGAAGTATTTAGTAAAAGCATTAAGAAGATGTATTCGACCAACAAATAAGCTCTGTGCAAACCTTAATTCTTGAAGGGTCCTAACACTTATACCAGTTATTGTCCAAGAAATGTTATTTTAGATTTTCTCTACCAATCATTGTCCTGTGTGCAGGCCAACTTTGATTTTCTTTGGCGAATGGTTTCACAATGACTTCAGTTGCCCCTTGCACAATCTGGACCATACATCCTTATTGGTTAGGAGGAGTACATGGAAGCCTATTCTTTTGCCTATAGAATAGAAATAAAAGTGTCTGGTGATCCAACCTGCTCATGTATGCGCCAACAAAAACATAAATAAACCCACTGAGGTCACTTTGAATAGCCAGCTGATGTTTTCCATTTTTTTGGACATGTTCACATACTATCTCATACTGGTTCAAAAGCTTATGAACCTTATTTATCTTCCATCTCTATGAAAACCATGATTTGTCTAATATTTTTTCTATGACAGAAAAATGATCCCCCTGCAATGGAAAAGATACAATCCCCCTGGCATTAGTCAAAATAAATAAATTATTATATAGTATTTATATTGCGCCGACAGTTTACGCAGCGCTTTACAACTTGAGGGTAGACAGCACAAATACAATACACTTTAATACAGTAGGAATCAGAGGGCCCTGCTCATTAGAGCTTACAATCTAAGAGGGACTGTCAAGGGATACAACAGGTAATAACTGTGGGGGATGGGCTGATGGAGAAAATAAAAGTACAGTTGTTAGGTGGATGCCAGATAGGTTTCTCTGAAGAGATGAGTTTTCAGGGATCGTCTGAAAGTAGACAAAGTAGGAGATAGTCGGACAGATGGAGGTAGAGCATTCCAGAGGATGGGAGAAGCTCGGGAGAAGTCCTGGAGGCGAGCATGGGAAGTGGTTACAAGGGAGCTAGAGAGCAGGAGGTCCTGGGAGGAAGGAAGAGAACGAGTTGGTTGGTATTTTGAGACCAGATTAGTGATGTAGCTGGGCGCCAAGTTATGGATGGCTTTGTAGGTTATGGTTAGTAGCTTGAATTTAATTTGTTGGTTGAGTGGCAGCCAATGGAGCGATTGGCAAAGAGGGATAGCAGACACAGAGCGGTTTGCAAGGTGGATGAGCCTGGCAGCAGCGTTCATGATGGACTGAAGGGGGGATAGTCTTTTTAAAGGTAAGCCAATGAGAATGGAGTTACAGTAATCAAGACGACAGATGACCAGGGAGTGGATTAGAAGCTTTGTGGCATCATTGGTTAGGAAGGGACGTATCTTGGAGATGTTGCGGAGGTTGAGGCGCAAGCTTTAGACAGTGACTGGATGTGTGGCTGAAAGGATAGGATTATACCTAGGATCTTGGCATGGGTGGACGGGTTGATAGTTGTGCCGTTGATGTTGACATGATGTTGAAATCAAGGGAAGAGGACCGTGGGGGAGGAAATATCATGAGCTCGGTTTTGGATAGGATGAGTTTGAGGAAGTGATGTGACATCCAGGCTGATATGTCTGTTAGTAAGCTGGTGATGCGTGAGGAGACTGAAGGAGTGAGCTGAGGGGTGGAGAGATAGATTTGGGTGTCATCAGCAAATATTAAATACAGATGCTCTCCCCTGCCTTCTTGAAAGTTCTAGAACACAGG
Organism: Pelophylax lessonae; assembly: GCF_965119305.1. Lineage (NCBI taxonomy): Eukaryota > Metazoa > Chordata > Amphibia > Anura > Ranidae > Pelophylax > Pelophylax lessonae. Next base: position 719,932,136 of record NC_138769.1, on the reverse strand, counting down.
GAGTGGAGCAAAGCAATAGAGCAGCATGAATATTTATGGTGCTGCAGCCAATCCATGGGGATGTGGGCCCAGAAGGCTGAAGAGCACATAAATAGTTTCAGCTTTAGAACAGCAGGGTCTTCCTGTTATGGGATTCCACTTGTCTGTGACCCAAGCCATTCTAATGATTCCAGCTGTTGGTCACGTGGCAGAGCCAGGGGGTCTATTCTATACCTGGAAGTATTTCTGACACCCCTAGATTTTACCTAAGGATCCAGTCAGCACAGTTTCACTAGAAGGCACATGGAGGAAGCTGATTCGGCACAGCTGCTCCCCTGGCCTCATAAATACTACTCCATTACAAGATCCTGGTGACTGTGTACTATTGGGATAGCTGTGCCGAGTAGTTCCTCTCCTCAGGGGTTCATACCTCTGGCCTCCCCTAGCCTCCTATGGAAGAACTGTCTGTACTCTAAACTTAGCAGATCTTTTCTTGAAGACTTTAGCATTGAGAAATGAGTCCTCCTGTTACTGTTAGTGGTCCTGGAATATCCCACACCACCCTGCACCTTTTCCAAGTTATTCAGTAATAAGTCACAAAAAGACACCCCCTAGACTGCCCCCATGTGTCAGTGTGCTTGAACTGTGCTTTGTGTGTGCTGATGGCCTCTGTACTACTGAGGGGGAACCCGTGTTATTATCATCATCTAGACTGCTTCTATCAAGTAGGGTGGCTGTGCTTTGTTATCATCGTCAACCAGTGACCATTATGAGGGTACTGCTACACATGGATAAATATACTGCTAGATAGAGATGTGCACAACAGAAAAAATTGTTTTATTTCATTTCAAATTCTTTTGTTAAGTTAATCATTTTGTTATGGTATATTTATTATCTGTGCCAGGACAAGATCATCTAGTGCCCAGGGCAAAGATTCTAAATTGCACCCCCATCCTTCATTATGTATGAGCTTATGAGGAGCAGGAGGGGCTGACAGAGGTAGTGATGCTGCTGTCACTACTCCTGTCAGCCTTATAGTAGAAGGAGCTTGCAGCGGCCCCCAAGAGGAGGAGGAGGGGGAGAGTGAGCACAGCCTGCACCTGCTCCTGGCTCTCTCCAACTCTCCTTGCGCTATCAGAGCTGGGGTGACAGAAGTTGTGATGCCGCTGTCATTACTCCTGTCAGCCTTATAGAAGAAGGAGCTTGCAGTGCCCCCGAAGAGGGGGAGAGAAAGAACAGCTGGCACCTTCTCTTGGCTCTCTCCACCTCTCTTCGCCACTTCCAGCGCTGGGTTGACAGAAGTAGTAATGCCTCTGCCATTACTTCTGTCAGCCTTACAGTAGAAGGAGCTTGCAGCGCCCCCCAAGAGGAGGAGGAGGAGGGGGAGAGAGCCGAGCCTGCACCTCCTCCCGGCTCTCTCCACCTCTCCTTGCCGCTTCCAGCGCTGGGCTGACAGAAGTAGTAATGGCCCTGTCATTACTTCTGTCAGCCTTACAGTAGAAGGAGCTTGCAGCGCCCCCAAGAGGAGGAGGAGGGGGAGAGAGCACAGCCCGCACCTCCTCCTGGCTCTCTCCACCTCTCCATGCAGCTTCCAGCGCTGGCTGACAGAAGTAGTGATGCCCCTGCCACTACTCCTGTCAGCCTTACATTAGAAGGAGTAGTGATACAGTGTCACCACAAGATGGCCCTTGTGGACACTTTTAGTATATGTGCCACGTCCCAATTAATCAAATATGGAAAAAATAGCTTTTGCTAAAGAAGTGGACTTTTTCGGCACAGTAATTGACACTAATGTCATACAATGTCATAAAAAATTGTTATTTATTGATAATTCATTAAAAAAGTTTATAAGTATACATACATCACAATAGTACACATAAATGTATTGTAATTGAGCTAAAAACAGATCATAACATTACAATCATGGTAGTGTGGATATCCCTCAATCACCGCTATATTTTATGATAATCCTATGAGAACCTGATACTTGATTATAGATCATGGTATATACAGGTATGTATCCGGTGTTGAGGGAGCCACTGTAGAATAGATTTCCTCTACATGTTTCGCGTTCAATCTAGCGATTCTTCAGGAGGATGTAATTAATAAGAGAAATATAAGATCTGAAGAAAAAAGAGGAAAAGTGCATGAGTACCATACAACATATCCTAAGTTTATGCAATCCATCATAGGACATAACCAAAAAACCATCTGTTCGTATTCCTTCAATATTAATAGGTATGTTGTGACAATATATAGAAAGAAATTTTATTTGCTTACCAATGTATGGTGTATGACTCCCAATAACAACAGGTCACAATATAGACCCAGATTAAACGATTTGTATTTGCTGAGTGAATGGACATCCAAAGCTATAAGTAGATAGAGGTGGGAGGGCATTTAGAGAGAAATATTCTTTATCTTTTGCAATTCAAATGGGCATGAAATCTACTATATTTATGTACCGTCTATAGAAAAGACGATCTAGTGAAACAGTAGTATGTTGATCAGATTATATCAGAAAAAAGGATACATAAGAAACACCACACTGTTCTCTGCTTTCTTACCTATGATATGCTCTTTGATTAGAATGTGACGTTTGTTCACATGGAAAGTAATTAGTTTATGCCAGCAATTTTGTGTATTTCAACAACTTGGACACTTGATAGTATATGGGACGTAGATGAAAAAGGCGCTGGTGATCTTTTATATTTACTGGAATAAAACTTGTTCAGGGTAGCACGTGTATTAAATATGTATTAAAAGTGCTTATTAGTGAATAAATTATTATAATTAAAGGTAATAGATATATTTTAAAGTGCACAACTCAAAATTAAAAAATATTTCTGTTGCTTATTGGTAAATAAATATATAAATAGTTATATATAAATAAATAGATAAATAAATATATTGTACATACAACAAGCAAATCAATTATATAAATATATAATATTCCGTGCAGCAAGCAAATAAAAGTGCTTAATAGTGCGTGCATAAAAAACTCATCAAATATAAACAGATATATTCGTGCTCTCCAGTGAAAAATAATTATATAGCAAGTGTCTCTGCAATTCGTGCAAAAAATATGCTCCTTAAAGTGCTTCAGGTGATGGGGTGTGACACACGTGGCCTCTTACCAGCTTCCAATGAGTCACAATGACTCCCAACGCCTGTGATCCCTTTAATTGGGTGGATCAGACCTCTCCTCGATATCTTTTGGGATGGATATCTGCTCCTACATTAGGCATGTATGGACCATATAGTCCGCATAAAGATAAACAAAAAAAGCCTCCAATAGTGAAATATTGTATGCTTTATTTGAAAATTAATAAAAAGGTATACAGTTGGTCCCTTACTATTAGTTGTGCCCTCCTGGCACTGGGCAATTCGGCAGTACACAAAATCTTTCAGTAGTGGGGAATCGTATCCGAGGATCTGCAGCTTCCTCTTAGTTTTCCTCTCACTGTGCTGTGTGCGGCGGTCGGCGAGCGTCCCTGCCTCTGCTACGAATGCCTGTGTGTTTTGCTTCCGGGTTTGTCTGACAAACCCGGAAGCAAAACACACAGGCATTCGTAGCAGAGGCAGGGACGCTCGCCGACCGCCGCACACAGCACAGTGAGAGGAAAACTAAGAGGAAGCTGCAGATCCTCGGATACGATTCCCCACTACTGAAAGATTTTGTGTACTGCCGAATTGCCCAGTGCCAGGAGGGCACAACTAATAGTAAGGGACCAACTGTATACCTTTTTATTAATTTTCAAATAAAGCATACAATATTTCACTATTGGAGGCTTTTTTTGTTTATCTTTATGCGGACTATATGGTCCATACATGCCTAATGTAGGAGCAGATATCCATCCCAAAAGATATCGAGGAGAGGTCTGATCCACCCAATTAAAGGGATCACAGGCGTTGGGAGTCATTGTGACTCATTGGAAGCTGGTAAGAGGCCACGTGTGTCACACCCCATCACCTGAAGCACTTTAAGGAGCATATTTTTTGCACGAATTGCAGAGACACTTGCTATATAATTATTTTTCACTGGAGAGCACGAATATATCTGTTTATATTTGATGAGTTTTTTATGCACGCACTATTAAGCACTTTTATTTGCTTGCTGCACGGAATATTATATATTTATATAATTGATTTGCTTGTTGTATGTACAATATATTTATTTATCTATTTATTTATATATAACTATTTATATATTTATTTACCAATAAGCAACAGAAATATTTTTTAATTTTGAGTTGTGCACTTTAAAATATATCTATTACCTTTAATTATAATAATTTATTCACTAATAAGCACTTTTAATACATATTTAATACACGTGCTACCCTGAACAAGTTTTATTCCAGTAAATATAAAAGATCACCAGCGCCTTTTTCATCTACGTCCCATATTCTATATTGTTTTCACAATTAAAAGGGCAGCAGGTTCAGATATATCTTTAAAAAGAGCCAGGCGCCTTCCTATAATTTGCACTTGATAGTATATATTTGTCCTGTTCTAGAAAAAAGATATGCAATGTACTATATATGTGAAATGCATACATAGCAACGCCCAACAATAGGGCACCGCTATACAATAATAAAAATTATGTATATTTTTTCATGTATATATATAGGCATAGTTAGCACATGTATGTTCAATTCAAGTACCTGTCCAGTGTGGAGTATAATTACTCCCCCAGCCCTTGGAACATAGGACAATATTTCAGCGTTCAGTGGAAATACCAGTATTTATCTGGGTATGTCTATTGTGGTTCCGCAGGACCATCCACGGTGCAAGAACCGCACCTGCGACACTGTAGGAATAAATGATAGTACTATCAAGACCATCATATAGTTAATTATTTGCTTAATATAATAAAATGTAGGCACAGGTGGGAAATACAATTATTCCCTAGTCTGGCCACTAGGTGGCGATCTCTATTTCAATTGGTTTGCATGTAGCTTACCTTGTGTGCAGCGTTTGCGAGAGCTAGCCTAGTCCCATGAGGCAGAGAAATGGTTGTGTCTCTGTTGTCATTCAGGCAGACTAGAGCGTCTGCCTGGCTGCTTAAATGTCCTCCAACTGTGTGACGTTTCCCGTTGGTGGGCGTATTGACGTCACACAGTCCAGCTGAAGGGTGCCTCCCATCTGATTGCCACCACTGCGCATGTGTATACATGCCGTTCGGGATCAGAAGGGAGAGCACGTCTGAGAGGTGGGTGGAGACATAGTAGGTGTCCGCCCCGTTGGTCAGACCCAGACTGGCGCCGCCTACTAAACCCCGGATGTGACAGCTGCGGTAGTGTCACCGCAATCGTCCCGGTGCAACGTGAGAATTACCTACCCCGTGAGAAAAACCTACCCTCGTCACTTCCGGCCAGGAACAGCTGAGCAGCGCAGCAGTGCGCATGCTCACAGCCCCGGATACCTAATGGAACAGCTGAGGAGCTGACTAGTGCGCATGCGCACTAGTATGAAAAGATCACGGGGTACCGTGAAAAAAAACCTACCCACGCCGCGGTTACATAAAACAGCTGGGCTGCAATACGAGTCATCTCCGCTCCTGTCCCTGTCACTACCCTGATCTGGGCTACTAAATATAAAAGCGGCTCTCGGCTCCGTCATTTATGTTTTCATACAGCCGCAGCCGCTTTTATATTTACTAGCCGAGAGCAGGGAAGTGACAGGGACAGGAGTGGAGATGACTCATATTGCAGCACAGTTGTTTTAATGTAACCGCTGCATTACATACAGTGCCGCGCACCGGAAGTGACGAGGGGTAGGTTTTTCTCACGGGTAGGTAATTCTCACGGAACACCGGATCGCATCCAGGGATCAAGCAGAATGGAGCCTAGAAAGAAGGGGACAAGGGAAAGAGGAATGGCGCCGGGCCAGTCAGTCCCTGGCAGCGATCCCCGGGAGTTTTAAAGTGACAGCGCTTTCAGCCGCACCTCACTACAATGGCAGCCAGGGTGTGCATCAATCAGCACTGCAGATTAAATTTTGATAAATATATAATTCCGGAATATGTATGCAGCAACGGCGAAGACAAACATTAGTAACAACACGACAAAAACAAAAACAAAAATATATAAAACAACAATGCAGGCAAAACCAGACAGAAGAAATATATTAATTACAAAATACATTCATATATATGATATATGTGGTCGATAAATATCGAACAATTTACATATTTTAGGGTCAAGACTTTTTTAAGGGAATTAACCTCTATCAATCCGCTAACAGATATTTAAAGGCACATATATTAAAGGATAAGCACGAATGCAACCTTATACATAGCCAGCGAAAAATTACATTAGAAGGAGCTTGCAGGGTCCCCCAAGAGGAGCATGAGGGGAAGAGAGAGCACAGCCCACACCTCCTTCTGTCTCTCTCCACCTTTTCTTGCCACTTCCAGCACTGGGCTGATAGAAGCAGTAATGCCGGTGTCACTACTCCTGTAAGCCTTATAATAGAAAGAGCTTGCAGCACCCCCCCAATAGGAGGAGGGGAAGAGAGAGCACAGCCCGCACCGCCTCCTGGCTCTCTCCTCCTTTCCTTGCTGCTTCCAGTGCTAGGCTGACACAAATAGTGATACCGCCGTCACTAATCCTGTCAGACTTATATTAGAAGGAGATTGCAGCGCTCCCATCCTTACAATACATGCTGTACCCAGGGCAGCTGTCCTTTCTGCCCACCACTTTGTCCCGGCCCTGTTCGTTATGTTAGAATGAGTCTTTTTGAAATTCATGCTTTCATACTTTGGGACTTGTTTTGTATATTCATTGTTTTCAAATCAAATGTATTTATTTGAAATTTTAATTTCGGAAGGGGGCCTTATTCGTTCTCTTTTATTCTATTATATATTTTTATATTCTATTTTTTTCTAATTTATTTTAATTTTTGTTCTATTATTTTATATTTTATTTTCTATACTATTCCTTTATTTTCTTTTCTATTCTATTTTTTTCTATTCTACTCTATTACTTTCTATTCTGTTTTATTCTACTCTTTTCTATTACATTCTATTTTTTATTTTCTACTCTATGCTATTCTTTTTTATTCTATTCTATTATATATTTTTATATTCTATTTTTTTCTAATTTATTTTAATTTTTGTTCTATTATTTTATATTTTATTTTCTATACTCTTCCTTTATTTTCTTTTCTATTCTATTTTTTTCTAATTTATTTTAATTTTTGTTCTATTATTTTATATTTTATTTTCTATACTATTCCTTTATTTTCTTTTCTATTCTATTTTTTTCTATTCTACTCTATTACTTTGCCCATGGACTTTTAGGAGTGGTGCTATATACAATAATACATTGAATGTATAAAAAAGTTACAAAATGTATTTCAATTCACATAAAAACCATACACTTCCACATTAAATTGTGTCAAGATAAAAGTATAGTTTCACCAATGTACATTCTAAATGCCAACATATTAATTTGCAAAAGCTGTGATCTCTATGCATTTCGCATGACACTTTATCAGGAGACAGCTTGGTTTATGTGTACATCTGTGGAAAGACCATGTCATACAAAGTAAAATATACAAACAGTGAATTATATTAGAAAGTACGTAAATTTTCATAAATGGAGTCCACTGATATATACAGGGTATACTCACATAGAGGTTACATTTTTTTTTCATTCACTTACCTTGTTTTTAAGAAAATATACTTGCCTTCCTTCCTCTTCCTCCCTCTGCGGACACGGCTGCCGACGTCACTTCCTGCCTGCATTGAATCCTGGGAGCTGAACGTCATCGATCCCAGGAGTCAATGCGCCTGCACCGGCCCTGCTTTTCACTTCCTGTGCAGGCGCGTCATTCCCTGCTGAGCAGGGCCAGTGCAGGGCATTCTGGGACTCCGACGTCACCAAAGAGGACACCGAAGAGGACGCTCCAGCTTCAGCTGCCCACACCTGAGATGGCAGCGCTGGACAAGCCATTTTCAGGGTAAGTATCTCTTCTAAAAGGTAAGTGAAACGGGGGACAGTTTAGAGGCTATCGTTGCTTAAATACACTAGCCCTGACTGTCCCGGGGGTATTTTTATCTAAAAAAATGTTTTCAGGGTGGAACTCCGCTTTAAATAGCATAGAAATCAAGACCATATAATAAAGGCCAAAAGAAAATATGTTATATGAATAAAGCCGGCACACGAAAAGTCTTCTTCCAAGTAAAATACTTTATTCCAACATGGATAGCGGTGACAACATGACAAATGCTGACGCGTTTCGGCTTTACGCCTTCCTCATAGCAAAAGAAAATTATATCTGGATCTGAATGCTGTGAAAAAGAAGTGTATATCTTACATGTACTTCCCACCGGGCAGAGTAAAGATAAGCCATGTCAAAGAAGAGGATAATAAACAAGGGTGCAAAAAAGACAGATTACCAAAATAAAACCATACCTTGTTTGGACAAAAATCAGTGAGATGTTCAGGAGATGCAGCAGCAGAGAGAAATGCTGCACATCCAGATAATTAGACAAAGTCTGCATACAAAGAGCTCCCTCTTATACCCTGGACCCTCCAAAAATGGGCCACCCAGCATCATGCATTGGCTGGAAACTGAGGGGTAAGCTCCACCCAACAGTCCGCCTGACACAATGGCAGCGGATCATCGCCCTTGACAGCGGTATGTGCACCATTCCAGGCTGGTGCCAAGACGCGTCACGTGCATGCGCAGGACGATGGGATGGCCCAGATGCGTGACGCCCAGTCTAGCAGAGAGGGAGATTATGGGCTCAACTCCCAACAAACACTGGAACCAAAGTAGAATACAGGGAGAACCCCCGCTGTGAAGTTTTTCAAAGCATTGGGTTCCAGATATCATTTTCTTTTGGCCTTTATTACATTACAGTGCCTTGAAAAAGTATTTATACCCCTTGAAATTTTCCACATTTTGTCATATTACAACCAAAAACATAAATTTATTTTATTGGGATTTTATGTAATAGACCAACACAAAGTGACACACAATTGTGAAGTAGAAGGAAAATGATAAATGGTTTTCAACATTTTTTAAAAAAATAAATATTTGAAAAGTGTGACGTGCATTTGTATTCACCCACCTTTACTCTGATACCCCTAACTAAAGTCTAGTGGAACCAATTGCCTTCAGAAGTCACCTCATTAGTAAATAGAGTCCACCTGTGTGTAATTTAATCGAATTATAAATACAGCTGTTCTGTGAAGCCCTCAGAGGTTTGTTAGAGAACCTTAGTGAACAAACAGCATCCTGAAGGCCAAGGAACACACCAGACAGACCAGGAATAAAGTTGTAGAGAAGTGTAAAGCAGGGTTAGTTTATAAAACATATCCCAAGCTTTGAACATCTCACGGAGCACTGTTCAAACCATCAATAAAAAATGTAAAGAGTATGGCACAACTGCAAACCTACCAAGACATGGCCGTTCACCCAAACCGATAGGCCGGGCAAGGAGAGAATTCATTAGAGAAGCAGCTAAGAGGCCCATGGTAACTCTGGAGGAGCTGCAGAGAGCTACAGCTCAGGTGGGAGAATCTGTGCACAGGACAACTATTAGTTGTGCACTCCACAATTCTGGCCTTTATGGAAGAGTGGCAAGAAGAAAGCCATTGCGGAAAGAAAGCCATAAGAAGTCCTGTTTGCAGTTTGCAAGAAGCCATGTGGGGGACACAGCAAACATGTGGAAGAAGGTGCTCTGGTCAGATGAGACCAAAATTCAACTTTTTGGCCTAAAAGAAAAACACTATGTGTGGCGGAAAACTAACACTGCACATCACCCTGAACACACCATCCCCACCGTGAAACATGGTGGTGGCAGAATCATGTTGTGGGGATGCTTTTCTTCAGCAGGGACAGGGAAGCTGGTCAGAGTTGATGGGAAGATAGATGGAGCCAAATACAAGGCAATCTTGGAAAAAAACCTGTTAGAGTCAGCAAAAGAGTTGAGACTGGGAGCGGAGGTTCACCTTCCAGCAGGACAACGACCCTAAATATACAGCCAGAGCTGCAATAGAATGGTTTACATCAAAGCATATTCATGTGTTAGAATTGCCCAGTCAAAGTCCAGACCTAAATCCAATTGAGAATCTGTGGCAAGAAAATTGCTGTTCACAGTTGCTCTCCATCCAATCTGACAGAGCTTGAGCTATTTTGCAAAGAAGAATGAGCAAAAATGTCCCTCTCTAGATGTGCAAAGCTGGTAGAGACATCCCCAAAAAGACTTGCAGCTGTAATTGCAGGGAAAGGCGGTTCTACAAAGTATTGACTCAGGGGGGTGAATACAAATGCAGGCCACACTTCAGATATTTATTTTTAAAACATTTTGAAAACTATTTATCATTTTCCTACCACTTCACAATTATGTGCCACTTTGTGTCGGTCTATCACATAAAATCCCAATAAAATACATTTACTTTTTTGATAGTAGCATGACAAAATGTGGAAAATTGAAGGTGTATGAATACTTCTTCAAGGCACTGTATATGGTCTTGATTTCTACACTATTTAACCTCTATGTGAGTATACCCTGTATATATCAGCGGACTCTATTTATGAAAATTGACGTACTTTCTAATATAATTCACTGTTTATATATTTTACTCTGTATGACATGGTCTTTCACAGATGTACACATAAACCCAACTTCAGCTATCTCCTGATGAAGTGGGTGCATAGAGATTACATAGAGAGTAGAGCTTTTGCAAATGAATAATGATTTACCAACTATGTTGGCATTTAAATGTACATGGGTGAAATTGTACTTTTATCTTGATACAATTTAATGTGGAAGTGTTTTTATTAGATTTAAATCTTTTATTTTATTTTACTTTAGATACAAAAAAAAAAACAAAAGAAATATGACATTACAGAGACATCGACATACACAAAACCATAAAAATATAAAGATATGGTGTTTCCAGTATATACATAGCCATACAACTTTTTTTTTGAATACTCCTAGTCTTAAGGCCCCTCGAAAGAGGTAGAAATATCCCCCCCCCCCCGCCCTTTTTTTCCCCCCTTTTTTTCCCCCTTTTTCTTTCCCCTGTTTCCTCTTCCTTTTCCTCCTCTTCTCTTCTCCCTCTTTTTTCCCTTTCTCTCCCCTCTCCCTCTCCTCCCCTGACCCTCTCAAACCCACCCACTCCACTACCCTAAAAACTTTAAATTCGTGCACTATATATGTACTGTTCAATAGGGTGGAATTGGGTAGATAACTTGGGTAGTTATTTTAGGATACACCCCTTTATTTTAATCACTAATACATATAGGAATTTTGTAATTTTTTATACATTTTTTATACACCTAAAGGTCCAATGGGCAATGTGCTTTCTTGTTTGTTCTGGTATATTGGGGACTGCTTAGGTCTGAGCATAGGTGGCCTTTTTCTCTCTAGCAGCTAAAAATACTGTAGCTGTTGTTAGGACACTTACCTGTCCGATGTCGGCGCCCTAGCCGATTTTCTAGTCGGCTCTCGGATGCTGCTGTCACCGTTCATTGTAAGGGAAACCAGCAGTGAAGCTTTGCGGCTTCACAGCCAGTTCCCTATTACTCATGCGCAAAGCGTGCTGCGCTTTGTGAATGGACCAACGGTGGGAGAAGGAGGAGGGGAGCCGAGCTTCTGGGGGACCTTGCCATGGCGAGATCACCCAGAAGTGGGGATGGTACCTGTCAAAAATAGTAAAAGCAAAAAAATCAGCGCTTAACTCTAAATGAGGTGGACCACTCTATGTGTCTTCAGTACTAACTACTCAAAAACCTTAAATGTCACATAAATCCAAAAAACCATATAATTATGCAATTGAACTTCTAAAGGCGGATGTGAAGATGTGTAAAATCCAAGTAAACGTGATAATAAAAAACAATAAAAGAATATTTCTCAAAGTGATGTGTGCTTAATCCAAATGTATGTGATGTTTAAGAAATAGCTGACAGGTGGAAAATAAATAATACCTGACAGGTGAAGGGTAAAATACACAAAAAGATGTCTACTCAATATGGTGACAGTGAGCAAAATAATTCATGTAAGAATAAATAAATAATATTGTTCAAATAACAGTAAAAGTGATCTCAATCCAAATAAAGGAAATATCGACCGCCGGACTAAATCTTTAAAAGTGCAACTGTGCTAAACATAAGGTGCATGTGTGTCCATACATAAGGCTTCAATCAGTCCAATCCGGTCATTAAAGTGCAAGGTGCCTTTTGAAAAAACTACGGGTGTTCGTAGCGCAACGCGTCAGGGACAAAGCCGCTTTGACGTCACTTCCGGTCTTCGGCCGAGACCGGAAGCTTCGGAGCTCACCGCATCGGCGGATGTATTGGAGATTGTTTCTGCACGATTGTAACTGCACTGATGTAAGCAGTTTGAAACTTGTTTGAATTAAAAATATATACCTAAAGATACTACACCATGAGAGCCTCTCTTGTCTAAGAGTTAGATAAACGGACTGAGACAAATTCGTGGGGACCCATTCTGAGACATAGATCCATAAACAGCCGGAGGGAAATTAACGTGTGTCCGGAAAATATCAGAAGCTGGGATAACAATACTTAAACGCTCTTGTTGAGTGTTGTGGAGGTGAGCGGCCACTGCACCTGGGTTTGGATTGCGAGCTCACCGGGTCACATCCACTTTGCTGTGTTTTGGACTTCACTCATTGTTTGCACTCGTATTGATCACTTTATTTCAAGGCACCTTGCACTTTAATGACCGGATTGGACTGATTGAAGCCTTATGTATGGACACACATGCACCTTATGTTTAGCACAGTTGCACTTTTAAAGATTTAGTCCGGCGGTCGATATTTCCTTTATTTGGATTGAGATCACTTTTACTGTTATTTGAACAATATTATTTATTTATTCTTACATGAATTATTTTGCTCACTGTCACCATATTGAGTAGACATCGTTTTGTGTATTTTACCCTTCACCTGTCAGGTATTATTTATTTTCCACCTGTCAGCTATTTCTTAAACATCACATACATTTGGATTAAGCACACATCACTTTGAGAAATATTCTTTTATTGTTTTTTATTATCACGTTTACTTGGATTTTACACATCTTCACATCTGCCTTTAGAAGTTCAATTGCATAATTATATGGTTTTTTGGATTTATGTGACATTTAAGGTTTTTGAGTAGTTAGTACTGAAGACACATAGAGTGGTCCACCTCATTTAGAGTTAAGCGCTGATTTTTTTGCTTTTACTATTATTGTGATTAGTGGGGACACTATCAAATTAGCTGCTTGCTCGGAGGAGTTCCACGTTTGATTTCGGTTTCTGTTTGCAGTTTCCTTGGTGTCGTTTACCTCTGTTTAGCGCATAAGTCTAATACACCAACCTGTCAAAAATAGGTACCTTCTCCCCCCCCCCCCCCCTTCCCCAGAAAGATGCAAAATGTGGCCACTGAGGGGGGAAGGAAGCAAAAAAAAAAAAAAATTGGAGCTACCCCTTTTGGGTGGATCTCCACTTTAAGTAGGAATCATCAACCTATTGATTTCAAATTCATTTTCAATTTTGAATTCAAATTTTTTTTCAAATTCGGATACTTTGTTTTATAATTTATTTTAGATTCATTGAAATTTGTTACTATTGTGATTTAGAAATGCGGATACATCCAAATCTCCAAATAACTAAAATTGTGTTGGAATTTAATTTCGTAACGAAACGAATTGCATATGTCTACTGCTAAATGGAAATTAAAAGCAATGAGTTTACTGTGTGTGTGAAATGTTGGAGAAATTCTAAAAAACTAAAAACTAACTGGAGTTAAAAAGTTCAAAACTAATTTTAGAAAGTATTATTTTAACGAAAGAGTTGTTGATGCTTGAAATAAACTTCCAGCAGAGGTAATGAGACAGTCAGCAGTAAAAAGCTTCAAACATGCTTGGGACAAATATAGATCTATACTCAGACAAAAAAGTAAGCGAAAAAAAAAAAATGGGCAGACTGGATGGACTACTCGTTTTTTTTTATGTCACATTTCTATGTTTATAGAGTTTACTGTGTGTGAAATGTTATAGAAATTATATCATTTTTATCCTACCATCTCCTGTTGGATTCCATTATTTTATAGTATTTAAAGTTGAATTTTGTATACCTTGAGAATGCAAAAATAAACACCTTTTAAAAAAAGAAAAATGTATTTCTGCACACAACGACATAGTTCACAGAGACTGTCATTAGCTCCCTTGAAGACCATCCACCTCAGCCTTTTTTGGAAAGTAGACAGTACAAGATGTTTATTAAGAGGCATGGTGAGTTTTTATAGCTGTCATTTTTTTGTCACAATTTTTTTGAAAATTAAGAAATTAAATACAATTTGCTTTTTTTTTCCACAAAAGTTGTAATTTTAACAAGTTGTCTCACGCACAGCATAGGCATACTTACAATTACACCCCAAAACGTGTTCTTCTACTCCTCCCAATTATGTAGATATCACATGTAAGATTTTTTTACAGCTTAGCCACAGAGGGTTCCAAAATCCAAGGAGCACCTTCAGGCTTTCTAGGGGCATAAACTATGCATCTTATTTCCTGTCTACCTGTCACATTTTTGGAGGCTCTGGAGCACCATGACAGTGCAAACACCCATAAAACGTCCACATATTGGAAAGCAAACACCACAAAGTGCTTTCTAAAAGGCATAGTGTGTCTTTTGAAGATTTTATTTTTTTGCCACAAGTTTTTGAAAAATGCAGAATGAAAATGAAAATTTGTTGAAAAGTTGTCAATTTAATAAGATATTTCTCACATACATCATGGGCAAAGTTATAATTAAACCTCAAAACACATTCTCTTGCTCCTTCTGAGTATGGCGATACCACGTGTGAGACTTTTTCTGTGTTTGGAATAATTATATACCGGACATTGTATCTTGTATATCACACAAATCAACCAATTGTATCAAAACCAATGTACTTGAATGGTTGCCTCTATAGGAGTGGTCAGGGAATAAAGCTTTGTGTAGCATCACCTATAGCAGTCCCAGTTCCTATAAGCCAAGCAAGCCTAGCCTACTGGTACGTGACTGCCCCATGTTTACCGGTCAGGAAGAACAGGAGGCCCAAGAAAGGAAGAACAAAAGAGTCCATGTGGTTCCAGGAGTGCAGTTGTCCACAGGGGATGGTTGGGACTGGTGTCTCACAGTAACATAGTCAGCAGGATGTGGAGATGGGTAATTTGAGGCACAGGCAACAGGCAGAAGACATCAGACATGGTCAGCAAACAGACAAAGGATTTGTCCAGGCAACAGGCAGAAACGTAGTCAATAAACAGGCCAGGGATAGTACATGCTGTGGCCGAGGTCCTTTGCTGCACAGTTGTGGCAGGAGTTATACCCCTGTACTCCCACTGATCATGACCCATTCAAGTGAATGGGGTTGCTTGTACGGGGTCCAAAGGGTTAAAGCAGGTCGTGAGGAGGAAATACAATGCCTCCTCCCTGCCTGTCAAATGCTCTCTGAAGAGCTATCTGAATATAGATGGTTCTTCAGAGAGCAGCTGAACAAGTCCTAAAGGTGACACTGGCGGAGATATACTAAAACTGGAGCACTCAGAATCTGGAGCAGGTGTGCATGGTAGCCAGTCAGCTTCTAACTTCAGCTTGTTCAATTAAGCTTTGACAATAAAACTTGGAAGCTGCAGAGCTTCAGCAGATTTTGCATGCTCCAGTTTTAGTAAATCTCCCCCACTGTGACTGCTGTTGCCGTAAACAGGGCTACTGTAAGTAGTATGGCAGTGATCAGGCTACTGCAACTGGTGTGTTGGTGATCAGGGCCACTGTAACTGATGTGGCAGTGATCAGGGTCACTGCAACTGGTTTGGCGGTGATCAGGGACACTGTAACTGGTGTGGTGGTGATCAGGGCCACTGTAACTGGTTTGGCGGTGATCAAGGCCATTGTAACTGATGTGGCTGTGATCAGGGACACTGCAACTGGTTTGGCGGTGATCAGGGCCACTGTAACTGGTGTGGTGGTGATCAGGGTCACTGTAACTGGTTTGGCAGTGATCAGGGCCACTGTAACTAGTGTGGCTGTGATTAGGGACACTGCAACTGGTTTGGCGGTGATCAGGGACACTGTTGGTGTGGTGGTGATCAGGGCCACTGTAACTGGTTTGGCAGTGATCAGGGCCACTGTAACTGGTGTGGCTGTGATTAGGGAGACTGTAACTGGTGTGGCAGTGATCAGAGACACTGTAACTGGTGTGGCGGTGATCACGGTCACTGTAATTGGTTTGGCGGTGATCAGGGCCACTGTAACTGGGTGTGGCTGTGATTAGGGACACTGTAACTGGTGTGGCAGTGATCAGAGACACTGTAAATGCTGTGGCGGTGATCAGGGTCACTGTAACTGGTGTGGCGGTGATCAGGGTCACTGTAACTGGTGTGGCGTGATCAGCATACCCCTCCTAAATGCACATTACAGTAAAGGGGTACACTATTATAGGGAACTGAGAGTCAACTGGAGAACAACTGGCTCTGCCCCCCCCCCCACCCCAAAGCACCTTGTGCGACAAGGGCCTCTTCCTGACAACCCTGAGGTGTGGTTATCGGGGTCCTCGGGCGGGGGGGCTTATCGGAATCTGGATGCCCCTTTCCCAGATCCCGGTCCCCCCCCATGTAAATCGGGTATATAGGACCCCTACCCATTCACCAAAAAAGTGTACAAAAGTAATAACCACACGAGACAAATTTTGACAAATCCTTAATTTAAAAAGATAAATAAAAATAGCATCCCTTAATGTAAATTCATCATCAATCACATCGCCCGCCCGACCCGAAAAATAAAAAAAGTGAAAAACGCTCCCGCTTCCTGGGAGGCCTCCTGCCGAATGCCTCCTCTGCGCTTTGACAGTTCTTATATAGGTAAGGGGCAGGGCCACCTGGCTACATCACCCGGTGGCACTGCCCCTTCTGATGTCATATACCCAGCATGCACCAGTCTGTGAAGTCAGAAGGGGTGGTGCGACCGGGTGACATAGCCAGGTGGCCACACCCCTTATCTATAAGACATGTCAAAGCGCAGAGCAGGTATACGGCAGGAGGCCTCCCAGGCGGCTAGAGCATTTTTCTTTTTTTTTCTTTTCGGGGCAGGTGGGCAGCGTGATTGACCATGGATTTACATCGAGGGACACTATTTATTTATTTTTTTTATCAAAAGCATTTGTCATAAATTGTCTGTTTATTATTTTTTTACACTTTTTTGGTGAATGGGTAGGGGTACTATGTACCCGATACCCATTCACACGGGAGGGGGCCAGGATCTAGGGGCAGACCCCAAAAAAACACAACTCCGCCTGCTCCAAAGCACCCACTCCCCCCATGTTGAGGGCATGTGGCCTGGTATGGTTCAAGAGGGGGGGGGGCTCTTGCTTTTCTCCCCCCCCTTTCCTAACCTGCCAGGCTGCATGCCCGGATAAAGATCTGGCAGGGATTTCGGGGGGGCCCCCACGCCATTTTTGCGTGGGGTTTGTGTGGACGAAAATGCCTCAGAGGTCAGAAGAGAATGGGCAGACTGGTTGGAGATAATAGTAACCCAAATACCACTCGTTACAACCAAGGTATGCAAAATACCACCCATGAACGCACAACATATCGAACCTTGAAGCAGATGGGCTACAGTAGCACCACACCTGGTGCCACTCCTGTCAGCTAAGAACAGGAAACTGAGGCTACAATTCACACAGGCTCACCAAAATTGGATAATAGAAGATAGGAAAAACATTGCCTTGTCTTATGAGTCTTGATTTCAGCTGTGAAATTCAGATGGTAGAATGGTCAGAATTTGGCATAAACAACATGAAAGCATGGATCCATCCTGCCTTGTATCAATGGTTCAGACTGGTGGTGGTGGTGTAATGGTGTGGGGGATATTTTCTTGGCACACTTTGGGCCCCTTAGTACCAATGGAGCGTCGTTTAAACGCCATGGCCTACCTGAGTATTGTTGCTGACCATGTCCATTCCTTTATGACTACAGTGTAACCATCTTCTGATGGCTCCTTCCAGCAGGATAATGCACCATGTCTCAGATAATCTCACCACTGGTTTCTTGAACAATACATTGAGTTCACTGTACTCCAATGGCCTCCACAGTCACCAGATCTCAACCCAAAAGTAAACCTTTGAAATGTGGTGGAACAGGAGATTCGCATCATGGATGTGCACCCGACAAATCTGCAGCAACTGTGTGATGCTATCATATCAATATGGACCAAAATCTCTGAGGAATGGTTCCAACACCTTGTTGAATCTATGCCACAAAGAATTAAGGCAGTTTTGAAGGTAAAAAGGGGTCCAACCCGGTACTAGCAAGGTGTGCCTAACAAAGTGGCCAGTGGGTGAATATACAGTGCATCCAGAAAGTATTCGCAGCTCTTCACTTTTTCCCCATTTTGTTATGTTATGGCCTTTTTCCAAAATTGATTAAATTCATTATTTTCCTCAAAATTCTACAAACAATACCCAATAATGACAATGTGAAAGTAGTTTGTTTAAAATCATAGGAAAGAAGACCGCCAAAGCCGACACCTGGCCCTTGATGGTACTCAAGGCCAACTTATGTTCAACCCCCCCATTGAAGGTAGGTTAAGACCTGAGCCATCGAGAAGGAGAAGGATGAACCCCAAGCGACTTACACCACGCAATGTACGTCTTCCATGTACGATGGTAGATCCTTCTAGAAGTAGATTTCCTAGCTTTCAACAGTGTAGGAATCACTGATTCAGATAAACCTCTATCCTTCAGCACCTGGCGTTCAACAGCCAAGCTGTCAAAGCCAGCGACTGTAAAGCAGGATGGAAGATCGGTCCTTGGGACAGCAGATCCACCCTGAGAGGATGCTTCCAAGTAATGTCGGCGACCAGCCATACCAAGCCCGACGAGGCCAGTCCAGAGCCACTAAGATGACCAGAATCCCTTCTACCTCGATCCTGCATAGAAGTCTGGATTAAAGCTTGAAAGAAGGGAAGGCGTAAATCACCCAATATTGACCCCACAGGCCACCAGCATGTCTGTGGCATCCGCAAGAGGATCCCTTGACCGAGCCACAAAACTCAGCACCTTTCTGTTGAGCCGAGATGCCAACAGATCAACCTCGGGGGTACCCCACTGGAGACACAGCTGATGAAACACCTCTGGATGAAGGGACCACACCCCTTGTTCCAACGCCTGCCTGACTGAGGTAATCCGCCTGGCAATTTTCCACCCCGGGAATGTGTATGGCAGGGAGGGCTGTAACTAACCGTTCTGGCCACCTTAGAAATCCAGCTACCACCAGAGCCACCAGGACACTTCTTGTGCCCCCTTAGTGATTGACATAAGCCACTGCCGTGGCATTGTCCAATTGAATGTGCACTGGGCAACTCTGCAGATGATCCGTCCAATGATCCAGACACTGTCTGATCGCTCGGAGTTCCAAAACATTTATTGGTAGTCTGGACTCTTCCAGCATCCAGATTCCCTCAGAATGCTTGCTGAGGACGCCTCCCCAGCTGACATCTGTGGTGACCCCTGTCCAATACAAGGGGAGGAAGGATTTTCCCAGCCGAAGCTCCAGAGAACAAAGCCACCATATCAGGGACTCCCTCATTTCTCCTTGATCAACATGTACAAATACATAAGGGGTCCATATAGTGAACTTGGTGTTGAGTTGTTCACTTTAAGGTCAACACAGAGGACAAGAGGGCACCCTTTATGTCTAGAGGAAAACAGATTTTGTCTCCAAATACGGAAAGGTTTCTTCACCGTAAGAGCTGTGAAAATGTGGAATAGACTCCCTCCAGAGGTGGTTCTGGCTATCTCACTAGATTGCTTTAAAAAAAAGCCTGGATTTTTTCCTGGGTGTACTTAATATAAGTGGGTACTAATATATATAGGTAAAGTTGATCCAGGGAATATCCCTTTTTTCTATTGGTTGAGCCAGATGGACTTTTTTCAACCTGACTTACTATGTAACTATGTTCCCTTTGCAGGGTCCTCGTATGGAACTGTGCAAACGGAACCGCCTCGAAGGTGGACATCCTTCAGGCCCAGCACCCGCATGCAAGGACAACCATCTGTTGGACAGCAGGAGGCGGATTGTAGCCTGCAATTTCTGGAGTTTGTCCAGAGGAAGGAGCACTCTGGCTAAGGCCGAGTCCAGAGTCAGGCCCAAATAGACCAGCTTTGTGGACAGAGCCAGAGCAGACTTCTGAAAATTCAGAATCCAGCCGAACTCCCGCAGAGTTCGTATTGTGATCTCCAGGTTTTCCACCAGAGCAGGGGAAGACTCCGCTCACAGAAGGAGATCATCCAAGTAACCCAGTACCATGATCCCCCATTGGCGTAGCAAAGCTAGCACCGGGGCTAACACTTTTGTGAAGACCTGAGGAGTAGAGGAGAGACCAAATGGTAACGCCACAAATTGATAATGCTCCTCTCCCACAGCAAAGCAGAGAAAACACTGGTGACTGGCACATATTTGGAATGTGATGGTAGGCATCTTTGATATCGATAGAGGTGAGGAAATCTCCCGGAAGCAGGGATGCCACCATTGTTTGAATGGATTCTATTCTGAACGTTTGTACCCGCACAAAGCAGTTGAGCACCTTGAGGTCCAGGATTGGACGTACTGTGCCTTCCTTCCTGGGGACTGTGAACGGGTTTGAGTAAAAACCCTGAAAACGCTCAAGTCAGAACCGGGACAATCACTCAAGTCAGAAACAGGTCTTGTACCGCCCCAAACAGGCTCTGTAAGTGGTCTGGGGTCAGGCGCAAGTTGGAAGGAAAAAACCTTGCCGGGGAACAAAAGTGAAACTTGATCTTGTAGCTGGACTGAATGACTTTGTAAACCCACTTGTCTTCAACAGGGAAGTCCACAGATACGGAAACCGGCAAAGATGTCCCCCATCCCTGATACGGGTGAGGGTGCACCTTCATGCTGAAAGAGCCTTATCCAGAGTCTGGAGAAGCCTGATCTTGGCTTGCCAGACCAGGCTCATTTGGATCCTCTTGAAGAGGCCCTGAAAGGCTTTGAGCCCTTGTCAGTCGACACTGAGGGACGAAAAAACTTCTTATGAGCTGAGAAGGAAGGCCCACGTCTACGATGAGGCTCCTTGCCCTTAGTAGCCTGCGGAAGAAAAGTATTCTTCCCCCCTGTGAGACCTTTAATGATGTCATCCAGGGTAGCTCCAAACAGAAGATCTCCTTGGAAAGGAAGTTCAATCAAGGCCTTTTTTGAAGTTTGATCCACAAACCAGCACTTGAGCCAAAAGACACGCCGAAGGACCACCACTAAAACAGAGAGGTGAGCCGTCAGAGGAGCTGCATTCAAAGAGGCATCACAGATAAACTGCAGCCCCTGGACCAGCTGGTCCATTAGCTTGGCAAAGGCAGGAGGGAGCTGTTCATCCTCCAGCTTAGTCCACTCGGTCAGAGTCTGTGACAGTATGGCAAAGGTAAATACTAGCCTCATTGCCGAACCAGCCAGAGTGTACATGTTGCGGGCCACAGCCTCCTCCTTCTGGTCAGGCAGATCCTTAAAGGCAGAGGACTCTTCAACCAGAATCATGGTTGCCTTGTTCAATCTGGAAACCGGAGGGTCTACCACTGGTGGAAAAGTCCACTTCTTAAGAAGGGACTCCTCATAGGGGTAACGCCTAGTAAAGCGCTTAGGAACCCCACAGGGATGCTTTGTTCCTCTCCATTCTTTTGCGACAATTCTATCAAAATAGGCAAGGAAAAGGAAACACCTTGTGAGTGCCAAAGGGTACCTGCACCTCCCTCTCAGCTTCAGCTGTGTCCTCCATCTTTAGGGTCTCACGCACAGATACTGTACAATCAGTGCATCCACCAGCGCCTTTTCGTGGGCGTTCGCAGACGTGGAAGAATCATCCTCACTATCAGAGGATTCCAGGCACATGGTTGCAGACCCAGCAGGGTGACCCATGTCCGCAGCAGTTGAATCAGATTCAGGATCTGATGAAACAGATGAGGCAGGGGAAGGTGGGGGGTGCTTTCTGCTAGCTTGTCTCCTGAAAGCCCCCTCCACCTGGGATACAAGGGACTCCAGGACCGCCCTCAGTGCATGGAGGGATGGTTGGGACCTGGCGGGACCCGCAGCCTCAGAGAGGGGATCAGGTGGGGAAATGTGCTTCAAAAACTCAATGAGTCACCAGGGGGACCCCACAAAAGGTGTAAAACATTGCTAAGGGACAACCACTGCTGGCAGCACCACCCGGTCGCCAGGCACAAGGCACCAAGCGATCCTCAGCAGAGAGGGAGTGGACCCCACCAGACTCACCACCAGCAGAAACAAGCACCTGCAGCCACCAGGATAATGCACTACACATGCGGTGATCAGGAATAAAAATCATCCAGGAGTCAGCACCAGGGGATGAGGAGGGGCTCCCACTGCCGAAAATTGCCACCCACAGGGCTCCTGTGTCATGGACGCCGCTATTTTCAATGGTAAACCACAGCAAAATGGCCACTGGACTACACAAACATGGCCACCGTGTATAGGAATACACAGACTACAACAAAATGGCGGCCCAGCGTGGCAACAGGAGGCATACAGGGACCCAGGTGGGAGACCAGGCATCAGGGACAGATCCAGGCTGGATGGGGAGGCCCTGGCAGGAGCCCCCACCAGGTACAAGCCCCCCACACAGTTGATAATTCAGTCGCAGGTGGTGCACCCCCCCTTCCCGGCCCCCATCACTAGTAAATGCCCTGCCCCCACCCCAGGAACAGTGGCCAGACCACCTAAACAGCCCCAACATATGTGGAGGTAAGGGGGGGCAGGTGAGGGACTCAGCAAGGGGGGGTGCCTGCGGTAAGGAGGGGAACCTGGGGGTCTAACCCTCCAAAGGAGGGGCCCACGTCCACCCCAAAACTCTCCAGGGGGAGAGGGGGGACAACTACTCACCAAACCAGGAACCAGGCGGGCACCGCTCCAGACAGAACCCCTCTCCATAGAAATGGTGGGCTGTCAGCCAGGAGGAACGCTGCGACTCGGCTGAGACCCAGTCGTATGTGACCTCGCGAGGCGTTTAACTCTCAGGCCAGCCCCCATCCAGTGGGCTATGTCACGGCTGATCTAGCGCAGAGCTGAGGTCTGCACACGCTCGCTGGACAGACTGGGGTGACCACTGGATCTAGATTATCCAGCCCGTCGCCCAGTCCAGCAGTTGATTGTAGGGTAGCATAATAGTAGTTTTTGGATATCTGGTAAACCCATACCCACTAGTGATTTATTGGTGGTTAATATTCCTTCCTAAGGCAATGGGACATAATACCTGAAATGTCTCCCTCTCCAAACTTCATTCCTATCCAACCTAGAGGTACATCTCAATATGACTGGCAAGTTGTAACCCGAAGACGCCCTCCACATAGGATGAGACATGAAGCGGGTCACTCTCCCACCCCTCGACATTCCACCTAATCTCAGCGGTTCTTAGTGGATCTTCCACCATACCCCATGTTCCTAAGGATATAGTTAATATATCCCTGGTTCTGTTCCTAGTTCCTATTTTTGCTTTTACTTTTTTCTTTGCTCTTTTTGTTTTTGCTCATTGTTTTAACACAGCATACCTTCCACAGTCTGCATGGGATTCCTTACAGTCCACGCTCATCCCAAGTGACCTAGGACTTGACGCTCATCTACACAATCACCGGACAGCAACGATGAGGACTTTCCCACTGATAGCCTTGGATCCAAGTAAGGTCACATTTTCTCCTGCACAAACCTTTAATCCATCTTTTTGGTGATGATTACATGCTTATCACTCAACGCTAAGGGATTGAACCATCACGCCAAACGCCGCTCCATGTGGCAGGAAGCCCTCACACATAAAGTGGACATCCTATGTGTTCAAGAAACACCCTTTGAAGCCTCTAAAAGTCCTACGTGCTCCAATCATAATTTCCCCCATGTCTTCCTCTCCTGTGCAAGCAATAAAACAAAAGGAGTCTTAATTGCGGTGCGGGATACAGTTAGTTTCCACCTCCATAGCTCCACCATTGATGAAAACGGAAGATTCATCATACTGACATGTGATATCAACTCCAAACCTTACACGATTGTATCCTAATGTCCACCAGATCTGTTTCCTCAATAAACTTTTCAAAAGAATACAACGTCTTAAATACGGTGGAATTAGTGTTTGCGGGATTTCAATGCTGTACCTGATTCAGCTCTGGATGCTTCCAAAGGCCCCTCTAAAGGTCGCCAGGAAATTGGCAGTCTGCTCCACCGAGAGGACCTATTTGACGTCTGGAGATGTAACCATTCCAATGAGAAAGATTACACCTTCTTTTCTCCCAGATACAACTCGTACTCCCGAAAAGACCTGTTCCTAACAGACAAATGGCTGCTCCAGAAGATTGCAAGTTCACATATCTTCGATTTTACATGGTCCGACCATGCACCCATTCTGATCTCCATTTCTGATGGTCCAGAGGGGAGTAGTCCCAACCAAGTTTGGCGTTGTAATACCAAACTATTGCAAAACCCTGAATGTATTAAGAAATTATCTGCTAATCTTACTGAGTACTTCCGCTTTAATGCCCCCTCCACTTCTGATGCTTTTACCTATTGGAACGCCCACAAGGCTTATATTAGGGGCATGTTGCTGCAACAGGGGGCCAGATTACGGAGATGCTATAACTCTCGCCTTGACTCGATTTTAGATTATATTCATACGTACCCTAGAACAACAGAACAAACTGAAACCGTCTGTGGCGCATTCACAAACTCTTCTGCGACTGCGGGAGGAACTCCGTCTCCATCTTGCGCAGAAGTATGACACGCACCTTAGACAATTGAAACTCACAACATATGCTAATGTCAATAGAGCTGGTAAATACCTGGCTAATCGCTTGAAAGCCGTTAGGACTAAAAACAGGATCGAATTTCTTATACATCCCTCATCTCAACAAAAAAATTCATAATCCCCAAGATATAGCAGACCACTTTGCCGAATATTAAGGTACCCTATATAACTTAGGAAATGATAATATTATGTCTCATCCTACTGAATCCCAAATTTCTGATTTTTTGAATACTCTTAACCTTCCTTCTTTGACCCCGCATCAATCGCAACTACTGAGTGTCCCCATTTCAGAGCAAGAAATATGCAGAGTTATAGCATCTCTCCCACAGGGTAAATTCCCTGGCCAGGAGGGACTACCCAATGAGTATTATAAATCTTTTTCTACGATCCTTGCTCCTTATATGTCATCCGTGTTCGCCCGAGCGGCTGCCTCTTTCGCCTTTCCCAAGGAAATGCTGGAAGCCTAAGTGGTAACTATTCCCAAACCAGGGAAAGAGCCTACTACGCCGGCTAATTTTAGGCCCATATCATTTTTAAATTCAGACTATGCAAAAATTCTTGCCCTTAGATTATCAGACATTATTCCACTTTTGATCAAGAATGACCAACAAGGATTTGTAAAGGGGAGGCAGCCCTCGGACGCAACCCGAATAATTTTGAATGTGATACATCATGCAGAAACCTCTCGAAAGCCTTCTCTGTTGTTATCCATTGACGCAGAGAAGGCGTTCGATAGGGTGGAATGGCATTACATGGATATGGTGTTATCCTGATTCTGGTTTTGTGGGGAAATTAAGTCTGCTATAATGGCCCTGTATTCTTGTCCGTCAGCCAGAGTATACACATCTGGTCTCCTATCTAAATACTTTCTAATGGTACCCGCCAAGGGTGTCCGCTTTCGCCCATTATTTTCGATCTCATGATTGAGCCACTGAGTCCATTCGCCAACACCCCTCAATATCTGTTTTCCAGATTGGAGAGGAGAATCCTGTGGTCAGTCTTTTTGCTGACGACTTAATCCACCTTTTGACTGAACCTGAAAATTCCCTACCTGCATTTACTCAATGTTTTCAGCTCCATATCCTATTATAAAATTAATTATTCTAAATCTCTTATTCTTGACTTGGGAACGGCCCCTAAAGTGAAACTCAAGCTTCAGTCTTCTTACCCATTCACATGGGCGAAAGATGGGATGCCCTATTTGGGGATTACATTAACCCCCAAACTACACCTAATGGCCCGCGCGAACTACGAACCTTTGATAACTAATATTCACTTACAACTGAATAACATGACATGCTTTATTATATCATGAGTGAGTAGAATAGCGGCATATAAAATGACTATACTCCCACAGATCCTGTACTTCTTTTTTTTTTTTTTTAACAACATTTTATTGAAACTTGTCAAAGGCAGTACAGAAATACGATAGTGCAATATACAGTGCAACAAATCAAAAATGATAGAGGAAATCCAGCACCTGAAAAACATAGCTAGGTGAGGAACAAGTCTCAAACATTTCTTTTCTAGAACAAAAAGTACCACAGTGTACAAGTGCCCGACCCCATAGGGCCAGACATGCAACCACAAGTAAGGGTGGGGGGGGGAGGGTAGACAAGGGTAAGAGAGGTGGGGAGGGTAGGGGGGGGGGGTAGAAGTGCTTGAAAGGACCAGGAGTATGGAATATGAAAAGTAGGATGTAACAACACATGTTAAAGCAATATATGGAGTCATGTCGCTGTCAAAACTAGGAAAATACATACATACAATAAGGTAACATCAAAGTAGTGTGTAGTTCCCAGTCATAGGTATCAACCAGTCATTTCAATCGGAATGTGTAAGGGCTAGGTAGTGAGCAGTGAGTACGATAGCTGAGTATGCAGATCCCCCTTGGCAGGGGGCGTTGGAAAGAGGCCAGAGTCTGGTCTGTGTCCATCCCACTTTTTCAGAAGTTTGGAAGAGTGCCGGTGAGAGCACATAGACGCGTCCAGATGTTCCAGTTTCCAGAGTGCAAGAAGATCCGCTCTAATTTCCGCAAGAGTGGGTGGAGAATATGGCTCTGCGAGCAATCATATAACAAGTGGAGAGCCAGGGTTTAAAGTGTAGCAGAGAGGCCCTGCGATGGGGAGGTATAGTACTGAGTTGTATGTCCAAGTGGCCAAAGAGCAAAGCATAGACATCCTTAGGGAGAGTACAGTTCACCAGGCGGGAGACAAAGAGAATCAGTTTATCCCAGAAGGTAGATATAGAGGGACATTCCCAAAACTTGTGAAGTAGAGTAGGGTGAAGAGACTTACACAACGTACAGTAGTGGCGTAGGTGATCCGGTGAGGCACGGAGATGGGGGAGATAGGCCCTGTGTAAGATTTTAAATTGTTGTTCCCTCCAGAATTCATTTTGGATATGATGACACGTGTAGAGATAGCCTTGTAATGCACATTGTTGAGCAAGAGGTGAGTTCAGTGCCTTGTTCCAAGGCGATGCAATTTGCGAAGCAATTGAGCAGAGACTGTCCACATTGAGTGGATGATATAGGTGTGAAATTTTATGTTTCTGTGAAAAAATCCAGGTGTCCAGTTGAGATGCTTTGAACCTCAAAGATTTGGAGGGGCAGAGAGAGTTCGTAAAACTAAGACATTGCTGTACAAACAAGTGGTGTTGAGGGAGGACTCCATAGAGGTTAGAGAGGTCCGTAAGAGAGAGGGGGGTTTCCGGAGATAGGGTCATATAATTGGGAGAGTTTGGTCAACCCCCTTGAAGACCAGGTAGAGCAGAGGTGTTGATGATGGGCTTGGGGAAACAAGGGGTGTCCCTGAATGGGCAGGAACTGGGAAATGTTCATAGGGACGTGTAGCTGTTTACGAATTGCCCTCCACGCCGCAATAGTATCCTTAAGCAACAAATTGGCTCTAAGATGAGATGGTAGATCCCTATGAGCACAGTGCAGCAGAGAGGTCAAATCGTAAGGAGCCACCATTTGTTGTTCCAACTCATAGTTAGTATATTTAGATTCTTGTCGTATCCAGTCCAGGCATCCCCGTAACAGGCTGGCCAGGTTGTATAACCTAATGTTTGGAAGTCCTATCCCTCCCTCCCGTTTCGCGAGAAATAGTTTGTTGAGGGCTATCCTAGAGCGGCGGCCGTTCCACAGAAAGGAGGTAAGGGCCTTTTGCAGCCTTTGAACATCTTTGTGTTGTAGAAGGAGCGGGATGGTTTGTAGAGGGTACAACAATTTAGGGAAACCTGACATACGAAAGAGGTGGCATCGTCCAAAGAAGGATATGGGGAGGGATTTCCAGTTGGAAAGGTCGGCAACCAATCTATCGATAGTGGGAGATAAATTGAGCCTGTAAATGGAGGAAGGGTGGGGACCTATTTTAATTCCCAGATAGGTGATATGGGTCTTGGCCAATTTAAGTGGAGAAGAAGAGGCCCAATGGGGGGTCCTAGTCGTATTCAGAGGCAAAATTTCGCTCTTTGAAAAATGTATACGTAGGCCAGAGCAGTTACGAAAGGACTCAAATATGGATTGAATAATAGGGAGGTCGTGGGGGGGGTCCGAAGTGAAAACAAGGACATCGTCCGCAAAGATTACAGATCGGAGCTCTATGTCTCCCCCCTGGATTCCCCACAACTGTGTGTGGGAGGTGAGAATCCTGGAGAGGGGTTCTAGTGCCAAGTTAAAGAGTAAGGGGGATAGGGGGCAACCTTGTCTGGTTCCTTTGAATAAGCGGAAGGGCTGGGAGGAGAGTCCTGCGGCCACAATCTGGGCAGAGGGGGAAGCATACATTGCTTGGATCAGGTGGAGGAAAGGGCGGTAAAGCCGAATTTTCTCAGGACCAACTCCAGCCAACGAAAACTGACATTATCGAATGCCTTTTCGGCATCAAGGGTGATAATGGCAGAATCCAAGCTAGGGTCAGCTCTTGCCGTTTCCAGAGCAACCAGAACCTTCCGAATATTCGAAGTGGCCGAACGTCCTTGTGTAAAGCCTGACTGGGCTGGATGAATGATAGTAGGGAGGAAGGATGCCAATCGGTTTGCTACCATTTTAGAGAGCAGTTTGGAATCTAGGTTTAGAAGAGAGATGGGGCGGAATGAGCCAGGGTCCAAAGGGTCTTTTCCTTTTTTGGGGATCAATTTAATATGGGCCTGGAAGCCCGTGGGAAGATAGGGGTTCCCCCTGCCAAATATGATTAAAAGCCGCGCAAAGGGTGGGAGCTATGGAGGGGGCCATAAGCTTATAAAAGTCGGAGGTGTAGCCATCCGGACCGGGGGACTTCCCAGGGGGCAGCGCTTTAATGGAGGCTAGGACCTCCTCTACCGAGAAAGGGGCGTTTAGGGACTCTAGGTGATCTTCCGAGACCTTAGGTAGTTGAGCTGAAGTAAGAAATTCAGAGGCCGCTTCCTCATCTATAGGATCGGGACTATAAAGCGTGCTATAGAACTGCTCCAAAACCTTGACTATTGCATCTGGGGAGTCCACTACTGTGCCTTGAGGGTCCCTGAGAGCGGGAATATGTGTCTGAGTGTGTGGAGGCTTGCAGAGGGAGGCTAAAAGTTTTCCCGGCTTGTTCCCATACCTGTGAAACTGCCAGTTGCGGAACGAGGAGTGGAGGCTCTCCTGCGCCTCGGCCCACCGTTCAAATCGAAGCTTAGCTTCTTTCCAGTTTTCCCTGTTGAGAGGGGTATTGGTCCGGTTAAGTTCAGTCTGCGCCTGCCGCAGACACGAACTGGCTGCCTGATAGGCTGTATTTATCCTCTTCTTGTAGGCCGTAGCATAGGAGAGAACCCGTCCCCTCAGAACGGCCTTACCAGTCTCCCAGAAAATCCTGCCATGTGTCGTGCAAAATGGTACTAATGTCCTTATCTTTTGCAAGATAGGAAGGGAACCTCCACGACTTCTTGCCAGGGGCAGAAGGCGTGAAGGAGATCGTGACCGATACTGGGGCATGATCCGATATCACTATATCGTGAATGTGGGAGTGAGATGTATAGGGTAGCATGGGATCATTTGCGAACACATAATCTAATCGGGTCAGCGTGTTGTGGGGGTGCGAGAAAAATGAAAACTCCCTGTCTATCGGATGGGACAATCTCCACGTATCTGTGAGGGAAAGGCTAGTGGCAAAAGAGGACAGAGGGGTGGGATGGGGGGTCGCCGAGGTACGGGGAGGAACAGAGTTTCCTGCCCTGTCCTCGTGAGGGTCCATACACTGGTTGAAGTCCCCCACCATCAGCAGTGGAAGGTGGAGGTAGGGTGCGAGAATCGGTGTGAGGGACTGAAAAAAGGATTTAGAGGGGGAATTGGGGGCATAGATACCCACCAAAGCCCACGTCTGTTGGAGTGTTCGTAGCTGGAGTACAGCGACACGCCCATGCTCGTCGTATTGGGAAGAGATGAGGGCACTAGGATTGCGTTTGTGTATCAGAATAATAACTCCGCCCTTACCTTTGACTGCAGGGGAACCAAAGACTTGACCCACCCATAATTTTTTCATGCGATGAAAATCTTCTTCACGCAAGTGTGATTCTTGTAGGACCGCCACGTCCGCCTTCAGGCGTCTGAGATGCCGAAGAACGGCCATGCGTTTATGGGGGGACCTGAGGCCCTTAACATTCCATGTTACCAACGTCATATGAGGGACCGGGACTGGGTACGACTAGACAGAGGATAAAAACACCTAAAAAGAAACATGGTTACAACAACATGACTCCACACTGCATATTCCATGAGACAGAAAAAAAAAAGAGGAGGGGAAGAGAGACATGAGGATTGGCAAGGGAGGAGGGTCAGGGGGGCCCTAGCAGAGCCCAAACACAGTTGTCCCGAAGGACACAAGACAGGAAGCCCGTGCTTCGCTTCTTTCCACATGTAGCAGAGATCATCGTGAGGAACAGTGTTACCAGAGTATTATGCTTGGAGCCCTGGATAGGGATAGGACCGTAAACCGCAACCCCCAGGAGAACCATAAAGTAATGTTAGCGGGTGTAAACGGGCAGGAAGCAGATTCCGGTGAGACTGTGCTCTGATGACAAGAAAGTCATTCTCAAAAGTAACTCTAGGGGAGCACCTGAGAATAGCCTTGCCCCTTCAACCATGAGAGAAAATAAAATAGTGAAAACATCAGAAGCATGCGGTGAACATAGTCAAACTTATATAACTAACTTTTCAGGTGGTACAAAACCACCGTAACCGAGGGAACGAGCTGTGAGTGAACCCACAGACAGGCCATGCCTAAGCATGAGGTGAAGATACTCATCATAGATCTGGTCAGCGGGTGCGAGATCTGGACCTGTGGTCTGAGAGCCTTTGTTTCTTGGCCGAGTTCCTCCGTGGACTTCTTTGAGCCCGGTTTCCTGGAGAACGTTGGGGGTGTTGACCGGAGGAGGATTCAAGTGTGATATGCAGAGCGGATTGGAGGTAATGGGTGGCTTCCTCTGGATAGGTAAAGGACTTGATTTCCCCAGTGGAATCCGTTATGCGGAGCGTTGCAGGATAAGTTAAAGCAAACTTAATTGACTTGGCATACAAAGCTTGACAAATCGGCTGGAACGCTTTCCTGCGTTTTGAGACTTCTTGTGAATAGTCAGCAAAGATGAGCAGCTTGTGGCCATCAATTTGCAGACCCTTGGAATTGCGGAACGACTTCAGAATTTGTTGTCTGTCAGCATAGTTTAGGTATCTGACTATGATGGGATGTGGTGTTCTCCTTTCATTAGAGGGGGGGCCGATCCTGTGTGCCCTTTCCACAGTGCAGGGGGAGATGATCCCCAGAGCTGCAGGGATGCGAGCCATGCAGATGTCTGTGAGGGAGTCTGATTGGAAGGATTCAGGCAGACCAATCACTCTCAGGTTATTCCTTCTGGATCGATTTTCCAAATCGTCCAGCTTCTCAAGGATGTATCGCTGGGTTTGTCTTGCCTGCTGGTCTAACGAGAAGGAGCCTTGCACCTCCTCCTCAATGTCCGAGAGTCTGTGCTCCAACTCTGATAATCTATGGGAGTGTTCCCCCAGCTCCTGCCGGAGCTGAGCCATCCCCGTGGATATGGCCTTGTCCACCGCCGCTGTTATGGTCGGGGACAGGAGCGCCGCCACCGCCTGGGCAAGAGAAGCGACCTGGGCCTCGGGGATAGGTGAGGAAGCAGTAGTGTGAGGGGAAGAAGGAGCCGGCTGGGCCGCGTCCGCCATGTCTATGGCACTTGAGGCCTGGTCCGTCCCGGGAGACCTGATCGGCGGAGCGGCCGATGGGGGGCCGTGTAAAACAAATTTGTCCATGCCTACCACGTCCTTAGGGATATCGGGTGGTGTCCCGGGGGTCAGATGGCTCGGATGGGCTATGGATGCTGGATATTCAGATGCGATGTCTGGAGCCGCTGTTCCGCGCTGCCTGCTACATGGGCGCCGGAACCGGAAGTGATCCTGTACTTCTTTAGAGTTCTTCCCATTCCCATTCCAAAAAAGTACATAACGACCCTCACAAAATTGTTAACCCAGTTCATTTGGCTACACAAAAAAAACCAAGGTGCGCAAGGAAACATCTTATTGCTCACAAAAAAACAGGAGGTATAGGGCTCCCATATTTGCATGACTAGCGGCCTTTTTAGAACAACTGGGCTACTGGTTTAAGCTATCCGACAGACCTCGATGGGTAGATATGGAGAAGTCAATCTGTAACGCTCCAGATCTAGCATCAGTTCTATACATGGATCATCTAGTCCCTGAACACTTCCTCCCTTTCTCCACCCATGGAAGCTTCCGTAATGGCATGGCACCATGTTATGGCCAGTGCTGTTAGGGAACCCCCTATCGATATTCCACCTATACCAATACAAAAATTGGAATCCAGAATACCCTTTCTATATACTAATCCTTTACTCAGTTATGGGATCAAATTTGTTCAAGATTTTTACACAAATGGTCATCCACGTAAGTAGTCAGATATACAGGGCCGTTTTTTCCCTCCCTCCCAGGTTATATTTTGTTTGTTTTCGCATTTCACAATATTTGTCAAAATACCCCTTACCTGTTTTATATGTTTTTCCTTCTGTTTGGGCTTTCCTCACGGCTCCAACACACAGGAAAGGTGGAATCTCTCTTATCTATAATACTCTCCAATATAAAACAGAATTCCAACTTTCTGTGGCTAATCAGAAATGGAATAAAGATCTGGACTCATCATATTCATTGTCAGACTGGCAGAGGGTGATTCAATCTAACTATCGCTTTTCTAAATGTGTGGGACATTGGGAAACAATGCTTAAATTGCTTCACAGATGGCATTACACGACGTACAAACTCTCCAAATTTTTGCCCCATCATTCTGACCAATGTTGGAGGCAGTGCAGACAGGTCAGAAATTTAACCCATATTATGTGGGAATGCCCATGTTTAATGGGATACTGGAAGCTTATCTTCCAAATGATTTCCTCCTTAACAGGGATTATACAAAACCCTCCATGGGTCTGGCCCTACTCAATCTTGGGATCGATAAGCTTTCATTATCTATGAGATGAGTTATATGTCACATATTATTAGCGGCATGCCACAACATACTAGTCAATTGGGGCACTCAAAACTCACTTAACATATCAAACGTTAGATTAGAGGTTAATCGCAATCACCTGTTTGAACGCCTACTAGCAATTAATCAGGGCTCATGTGTAGCCTTCGATAACAGATGGAAGATGTGGACTGACTTTAGAGGGTAACACAACTGACTGATTACTTCACTATCCACCAGAAGTTGGCGTTTCGCTATGGTGGGGCCTGGTCAGGAAACTAATGTTCCCTCCCCTCTTGTACAGTTAGTACCCGTCGTGGGTGCAGGAGAGGAGGGGACGTCGGAGGAATGACCGGTGCACCGCCTTCCCCTTCAAGGAGATATTATCTTCCTATGTGTCTAAGAGGCTCTTCTACCACGTTCCTCATATTAACATTAGATTATGATATATTTTCTGACTGTATGGAGTTACTGTATTGTTTTTGATAACTATATCCTGTGTACCTTTGTTTTATCTGTGCATGTTGCACAATATTGAAATTGTCATGTTTTTGTCTGCTTATGTTAAACCAAATAAAAATTTATTGAAAAAAATAAAATATTTAATAGTGGCTGGGCAGTGTGTAAGCAGCTTGGTTAGGCCACAGTTTAAGAGGGAGAGATGAGGCAGGTTTTATTTTGAAACACAATTTAGAGTCTGTTACTTGAGAGACAATAACTAAAATTATTTTTAGTGGAATAATAGAGCTAGAGCACTGGAAGAGATTGCAAACATTAAGACACAATGCAAGATTTACCCTGCAGCAAACATTGGAAATTTTGCAACTGAAGTTGAATTTCAGAAACATTATTCTGCATCTTTACAGTGCAATAGGAACAGGAATAAGTCAGGATAGGTGGTATGTGCTGGTAATGGTGATATTCATCCAATTTTTTTTTTTTGGCTGGTTGACATATAAAATATTAGTCTGTAGCAGATGTTGTGTAGTCATTGGTAATCCATGATTTGTTCATTTTAACAAATGTGATCTGTTCTATGTTGTAAGGGGACAGGCAGATTTGCCTCTACATTTCAATACCTCCCACTTCTCTGAAGCTTATCTGAGACAGATCAATGATTACAGGAAAGGCCAGAAGCTCCAGCTCATGGTAAGCAAGCTCCAGCCAGTGGTCCAGCCAGCAGTCTATAGGGTCCTCACTTCAATAGTGATCACATCAGCCCTAGGCCCTAGACCCAAAATGGTCTGTAGGTCTGGCTCAGCAAGGGGCATGTCAGACCTCTACAGAGAGACCATTACTTCCCCACTGGGAACCAAACTCCCACTCTGCTCCTTGCAGCCAGTACAGTTTTCTATTCAGGATGTGGTTGCTTTTGAAAGAAAACAAACTGTAAGACCTTGTCAACCTTTGGTTTTGATGTACCAGGAATGTATTTAGCTGTTTTAAACAGAAAATTCAACTGGGCTTTAAATGATGTTCATGCTCACTCGAATTAGAATTTTTTCTTATTTTTGCATAGAGCTATGGGATTCCAAAAAATCAAGGCAAGCTTAACACTTTCTTCTATGGCGAGCGCTTCACTTCTTCAAAGCAAGATGGTTCAGCTGACCTTCGCTAACAACAAAATTGCCACTTACATTCACTTGACATTTATATCTTTGTTCACTGTTTACCTCTGCTTCTTATTTTGCTTTATTGTGGTGGTGCTCAGCACCTTCTTCACCAATCCACATCTCCGGAAGAATGCTCAATATCTTTGTCTACATGCTTGTGAATGACACGTTTTTTTCTCCTGTCTGGATTCACTTTGATGCCAGGTGTGAAATATTATCTGTACATCCCCATGCCGGTTTGCTACATTTTGTCCACAGTTTCATCAATGGCTTTTCGAGTGACTCCAACCACCCTGGCAGCCATGGCACTAGAAAAATACATAGCCATATGTCACCTCTTACGACACAAGGACCTGTGCACCCCGCAAAGAGCCAATGTGGCTTTTACCCTCATATGTAAGGCTCTGATAATTCCAAATACTGCTGACTTAGGTCTTATGACTTTGTCATATACAAGCATATTCAAAATTTCTGTCAAATGTAGAAAGGAAAACCTAATTGTGAATCCTTTTTAAAATGTTTTAAAGTCCCTTAGTCTTGCATTGTGTTTTGTTTTGGTGACCATTATGATATTATTCACATTCATCAAGATCTCAATGCTTGCTCATAGAGTTAGCTCACAGTCTTCTTGTGCCTCCAAAGCCAGGAAAACCATTTTTCTCCACACCTTTCAGTTACTCCTACTGTATGTACAATGTGTTTACTGTCGACATTTACTGAAGCTTTGCCTGCCAGTCATGCCATATTTTTACCTGGGTTCAACTTCTTTGTGTTAAGTTGCTTGCCAAGGCTTCTAAGTCCAATAATCTATGGGATCCAAGATGAATATTTGAGGAAACTTATTAAGAAGTCTGTAACAAGACCCCTTAAAAATTAGATGATAGTGAGACGTTGGTAAAATTGTAATCTTGTCCTGATTTGGCCTTAATAAGTTATATAAAACAGACTGGATCATCCGTAAAATGGTACAAAGAACAAAGCAGATATGAAAAAAATCTGGCTCTTGGTTTTTATAGACTTGACTCTGGCTGCCATGGTTCTTTTCATTCTTTCTCATTTTGCTGTCTAAGTCCCTAAAATATCAAAAATGTGCTAAACTCAGGGAATGTGAAAGAAACCTTCCTTGTAGTGGGGCTTCCCTCAAAATGCAAGGATGAAATGCTTGTTTTGCCTAGGGCAGGGGTCTTTAAAGTTTCTACAGAAAGGGCCAATTTTCTGCCCTTTAGACTTTAGAGGGGTTGGACTGTGCCAGTGGGACTAAACCATGCCCCATCTTTGGTATTAGGGGAAGAATTAGTTGGTGTCATTTAGAGGAATAGTGCCCCATTTTTGCTGTCAGTGGAAGGAATAATGCCCAATTGTTGGTGTCAGTGGAAGGAATAGTGCCCCATTGTTGGTGTCGGTGGCAGCAATAATCCTTCAAGGGCTGGGTAAGCAAAGGGCCACATCGAGCCACAGGGCAGCAGTTTGGAGACCACTGGCCTAGGGTATCTGTAAAAAAAAACTTATACTTACATTATACCTCACTTAGCTGCCAGTGTTTACCCCTTCTGTCCAACATCCTAGGTTGTGGCCAGGCTTTTGGCATGCTCACTTACAATCCAAGATTGATGGCCTTGCACTGCACGTG
Organism: Pelophylax lessonae; assembly: GCF_965119305.1. NCBI lineage: Eukaryota > Metazoa > Chordata > Amphibia > Anura > Ranidae > Pelophylax > Pelophylax lessonae. The sequence continues at coordinate 719,895,584 of NC_138769.1, read as the reverse complement.
ATAACGCTGCTACCGCCAGCTAAGGCATTGAAGAAAAAGAGGCTTCAGAGGTAACGGTCACATGACAAGAGGAGCTATGAGTTAAGGTAAGTAAATGCACCTTTTATTGGTATCCTTGACAAAAATGAGCACTTAACTTTTGTAATGCATGCTGAACCCCAATAAAAGGGTTGTTTTTTTTATATTGCTCGAGTTCAGCTTTAAACTTATACATACAAAAAACATTGTATGGAACACATTCTTTTTTTAATTAAATACTTTTTATTGAGTTTTTTTTTTTCCTTACACATATACAATGCACACATTCTATCCACTGATATTAAAGTAGCTGTTTATCCCTACATAATTTAGTTATAACAAACAATAAAATAATAATGTAGTTTAGAAAAGCACTGTGTCATAAAAATCACTGTTGTGTTTAAAAAAAATAAAACTTGTTTTTTTACCTTAAATTATTTGTTTTGTTTTAGTTCAGTGCTACAGATCTATTGCAGTCTTTTGCAGCCACTTGCTGTCTTTATGTACTCTAGAGATGGCTGCAGGGTATTTCTGATTGAATCATGCCGGCATAATATTCGTGGAGATTCCCACTTGTTAGTTTCTTTGGAGGCACTTACACTTTTCAGAGAGGCGGCAAAGTCTGACACACGCAGTGAGGGTGATGTGAGGGGAGAGCGTTCCCGGAAGTAGCGTGTGTGGGGGGAGCAGCAGCTGCAAGCAGCAAGCAGCAAGGGAGCTGTGTGGAGGAAGAGCCGCGGGTGACACGTGCGGGGAAGCCGCACTAGGAAGCCAGAAGCCGGGTGCCGGGTTCCGGGTGCGGGTGCAGGGGACCTCAGGGACCGGTGACAGAGAGTGGTGGGAGGACGGACGTGAGTAAAGGGACTGATCAGCTGATCGACTGATTGGGGGGGTAACTAAGTGACTGTGAACTGCGACTGACTGTAATCTGTGACTGATTGTGACCTGTGACTGACTGTGACCTGCGACTGACTCTGGCCTGTGACTGACTGCTGCCAGCGATTGACTGCGGCTGGCGACTGACTGTGACTGGCGACTGACTGTGACCGGCGACTGACTGTGACCGGCGACTGACTGTGACCTGCGACTGACTGTGACCGGCGACTGACTGTGACCAGCGACTGACTGTGATCTGTGACTGACTGTGATCTGTGACCGACTGTGATCTGCGACTGAGTAACTTTCTTGGAGACTGAGTAGCATGTGACTTTCTTGCGACGAGTAGCGTGCGCCTGGGAGTAGCCATCTGGCTGGGAATACCTTGCGACTGGTGAGTACCTGGGAGAACTGGTGAGTATCTTAGCGACTGGTGAGTATCTTAGTGACTGGTGAGTACCTTAGGGTTAGTATCAGGGGAGACAGAGATAGTGTAGGTAAGGAATAGCAGGTCATTACTAACTATCCCCATAGAGTAGAGGGTAATAATGTCTGACAGGATTGGGGATGCCACTCAGTGTATTTCTTGCTGCATGTATGCGTTCCTTGATGAACCAATTGAGGGTGAATACTGCTGTGCAAGATGTAAGCGACTTGTTTCTCTGGAAGCCCAGATCCTGGATCTAGAGAACAAAGTGGCAACACTGCGTAGCATCAACAACCTGGAAAGGAGCTGGTACATTACCCATCAGGTGCTGGCAGGGGCCGGCATAGAGGAGGGAGGAGTAGAGGAGATGCAGGCATCAGAGGTAGGCAGTTGGGTGACCGTTAGGAGGGGTAGAGGGAAGAGCACTAGGGAGGCCAGTCCTGAGTTGGAACACCCCAACAAATATGCCAAGTTGCATGTTGATGGGGATATCAGCTCAGGGGTGGCAGTGCTGGAGCAGGCGCCCTCCCCCAGCTGCCAGGGGAGCGGATCCAGGAAAGAGGGGGGCCGAGACTCAGGAAAGGTTAGACAGGTTGTGGTTGTGGGGAACTCAATTATCAAGAGGACAGAGAGGGTAATCTGTCGAAACTATTGTGGTAGCCGAACAGTATGTTGTTTACCGGGCGCTCGAGTTCGGCACATCGGGGATCGTGTAGACAGATTATTGGGCAGGGCTGGGGACGACCCAGCGGTCATGGTGCATGTGGGCACCAATGACCAAGTAAGAGGAAGGGGAAGGATCCTAAAGAATGATTTCAGGAACTTAGGGAATAGATTGAGGAATAGGACCTCCAAGGTGGTTTTCTCTAAAATACTGCCGGTACCTCGAGCCACACAAGAGAGGCAGAAGGAGCTTAGGGAACTTAACAAGTGGCTAAGGAACTGGTGTAGGAAGCAGGGGTTCGGGTTCCTGGAGAACTGGGCTGGCTTCTCAGTAGGCTACTGGTATAACGTTAAAAAACCCTACCTTGTGAAAATGCCCTAAAAATTCCCTAAAGTGGTTGTAAAGGCACAAGGTTTTTTACATTCATGCATGAAGGTAAAAGACCACCCTTGCTCTATCTCCAAACATGGTCCTCTCATAGCCCCCTCGGGAGCACATTCGGGGGTCGCGGACACAGTGTGTTCCCCTTGGGGGTGTCTGCCCCCCCGTTCGTATACCCAGGGGCCTTCTAAGTTTCCATCGCATGGACCGCATCTCCCTCTAATGCAGCCAAGAGATCCCACTGTGCCTTTTGCCTTTAGGGCACGCATCCCCCCCCTCAGTCCGATTCCTGCTTGTTACGCAAACGCCCTCCCTATGGCTAATACTGCCTTAACTTCCTGGACTAGCTCACGTGCCTTTCCTCTTTTGTACGCTTCAATAGGTTCTTTGTTATTATCTGTGTGCCGATTGTCACGTGTTATTGTTACAACTACTGAGGTTTGTTTAAACTGTATTTCGGTTTTCTCTAAGTTTTGTATATGCATTCAACGTAACCCTACCTGTATGCCTATAAAAATTTTCAATAAAATGTTTAAAAAAAAAAGAAGGTAAAAAACCTTCTGTTTGCAGCAGCTCCCCCGGCCCCCCCCTAATACTTACATGAGCCCCGTCTCAATCCAGCAATGTCCACTAGAGCCTTGGCTCTTGGGAGACTCACACTCCTGATTGCCTTTTGGCAGCAGCGGGAGCCACTGGCTATCAATCACAGCCAGTCAGCCAATCAATAGATGGAGGGGACGGGTAAGAGATGAGGCTCCATGTGTGAATGGACCCAAGCACCCAGCAGGAGGGTGGGGCCAGGAGCACTGGCATGGGACCTGAGAAGAGGAGGATTAATGCTGCTCTGTGCAAAACTGCTGCACAGAGCAGGTAAGTATAAAATGTTTGTTATTTTATAAAAAAATCCAAGATTTTAATATTGCTTTAAGCCCCATACACATGGGCCAGATGTTGGGAGACATTGACAGGTTAAAAAAAACCAGCGGACATTTGGCCCGTGTGTATGCAAGTCAGTCCAACAGAAGCCAACCACTTGGCCAACCGACTCCCGATCAGCGCTCTCAGCCAATGGCAGAGAGTGCTGATTAGAGTGTTCTCCCGTGGGGGACCATTCTCCGGTTAGATCACAACAGCTCAGCAGGGGAGATCGCTGTACTAACGTCAGATCGTTGGTACAACAGCTCCGACCAGAGCTGTCAGTTTTTTTTCATTCAACCCAACTGTTAGTGTGTACTAGGCTTTGGTAAATTCCCCCAGTCTGTCTTTACTGGTTGCAGTGTAGCACCCTCCTAGTCAGGTGCTAGATAGACAGAATCGTTTTTGGCTCTGTCTGCTAAACAGCAGAGCAGCAGGCTAAATCTATGTGCTCCCTGCTTCACAGGGAGCAGGATCTGTTAGTTAGGCCTGTTCCATGTGTCCAGGGTGTGATTCATCTGGTCTGAGGGAGTGTCCCCACTGTGTCCAATGGGGAGGCATATTGGACAGTGGAGGAAACCCAGCCAGTGACACACAGGCACTTGCAGCTGTCTCAGTGGGTTGGCACAGACAAGTGGTGCATCCTGGGATATGCTATAAAAGCCAAGGACACATGTGGCTTTTATAGCATATGTGGTCTTTGGGTGGGAAGCCAAGTCCCAGAAGGAGGGTGATGACTGTCTCCTCTTCCGAAGCTATGGAAGGTGGTCATAGGCAGTCGGCCTGGTGAACCAGAAAGTGTGGCTGAACCCAGAGGTCCAGTGGAGGCTGACTGTTAGAGTTGGAGACAACGGTGACTCTGGAAAAACTGTGTCCGTGAGTACAGAGGAACTTGCCAAGGGGTCTGCCAGGAAGGGGACCACTCCAGAGGCTAGAGTCAGTGGACGGGTGTCAGCAAACAGGCAGTGAGAGTGAAGGGAGTGCCAAGTTTAGAACCCTGAAGAGAATATGAAAGCAGGAACATTTAAATCATCTTCACTTCAGTGGCAGAGTGAAGCAGCGGCCTTGCCGCATTCTACCAGTGGCGGCTGGTCAATGTGGGGCACAGGGGCGGCGCCCCCCCCAAGGCAATAAGAAAAAAAAAAAAGGTGTTCCCGGGGCGTCGGCCAACACTGCTGCTATGGAGAGGGTGGAGAGGGGTGGGAGTTTTGCTGTCATGTGCCTTGTTTTGTTTAGCTTAATTGGCGGCCCTTTAGATTGAGCTCTGCGCCCCGAACACTCCCACCTGCGATTCTGCGTCCTGTGATTGGTGGACGTTCTGACGTCATCGGGGCGGGGCTTGGGCGTCACTCGGTAGAGCCATTCCACTCAGTGTCTCTGCTGAGGACGGACCGGAGAGGACAACAAGCAAGCCAGGAGGAGGAGGAGGAGGAGGTGGGCGGCAGCTTTCATGGGCCCTACTCAAGTTCAACACTCTGCAAACACAAAAGGTGAGTGCCTGACACTGGTCATGCTACATTAAAGGGGGCACGCTGTGGTCACTCTACATTGAAGGGGGCATGCTGTGGTCACTCTACATTGAAGGGGGCACACTGTACCTTGATTACTGAAGGCCCCTTTCACACTTGTGTGACCTCAAAGTCACGCTATTTTTTACCGCGCTTTTTGCCGCGAAGCAATGCCTATTACATTTTTCTGTTTGCGCCCCGCCCCCCCCCAAAAAAAAATTTTGAGCACCAGCTGCCACTGCATTCTACAGTCAGTTAGCTGTCCTCAAGACTGTGAACACTTAATAGTTGGAGTCTCCCACTCATCCCTTCTCCTATCCAAGTTCTCAATAAAAACACAAAAACAACATCCCCTGGATTGATTATTGACCGAGCCAAGGACTTTTATTGCTGATTATCTGCTGTCAGTTGCTAAGGGTAACCCAGGGGAATCCAGAAAGTGTAATTCTCAGCAGTCCTCTAGGGGCAGTGCTACAGCAGTAAACAAGCAGTGTTCCATTTCTGGAGAGCATTTCCATTCTCATCTAGCGAAAATGCCTAAAACTGAAGTCCAGGGTGAGCAAACGTTACCTAAATACAAGAGCCATATATATTCTTATGGAATATTGGTGTACTTTATGTATTTCTTTCAGATCTGTGCTTCCTGTATTAAAGACCATTCACTGCTACTCTCCCTGACTGGTCTCGTCTCCGCCCTCCTCTCCTTGTAGCTTTCTGTCGGCCAGTCCTGATCAGTTTCCCCCACAGCCTTGCCCTACATAGGCTATCTATATGTAGAACAGCAATGATGCTGCTGCTACTTCTACAAGGTATAATCTTGGTTTGCAAAGCACACAAAGCATTTTTATATCCTTTGTTACTATTAAATAGTATATTTGAATGAAGATTTTGCCAAGTGTGCACCTTTAAACTACAAGACATGCTCTGTATATAATATAAATCTTGCCATCCGTTATGTCCATAGCCCCTCAAATTAGTAAATTAGAAGTGGGCACTGTCCTTCATGGAATTTCTAGAGTAGTAGTTTCAATAAGTCTTGTGCAACATACAGTGCCTTGCGAAAGTATTCGGCCCCCTTGAACTTTTCAACTTTTTGCCACATTTCAGGCTTCAAACATAAAGATATAAAACTGTAATTTTTTTGTGAAGAATCAACAAGTGGGACACAATCATGAAGTGGAACGAAATTTATTGGATATTTCAAACTTTTAAAAAAAATAAAAAACTGAAAAATTGGGCGTGCAAAATTATTCAGCCCCTTTAAGTTAATACTTTGTAGCGCCACCTTTTGCTGCGATTACAGCTGTAAGTCGCTTGGGGTATGTCTCTATCAGTTTTGCACATCGAGAGACTGAAATTTTTGCCCATTCCTCCTTGCAAAACAGCTCGAGCTCAGTGAGGTTGGATGGAGAGCGTTTGTGCACAGCAGTTTTCAGTTCTTTCCACAGATTCTCGATTGGATTCAGGTCTGGACTTTGACTTGGCCATTCTAACACCTGGATATGTTTATTTGTGAACCATTCCATTGTAGATTTTGCTTTATGTTTTGGATCATTGTCTTGTTGGAATACAAATCTCCGTCCCAGTCTCAGGTCTTTTGCAGACTCCATCAGGTTTTCTTCCAGAATGGTCCTGTATTTGGCTCCATCCATCTTCCCATCAATTTTAACCATCTCCCCTGTCCCTGCTGAAGAAAAGCAGGCCCAAACCATGATGCTGCCACCACCATGTTTGACAGTGGGGATGATGTGTTCAGGGTGATGAGCTGTGTTGCTTTTACGCCAAACATAACGTTTTGCATTGTTGCCAAAAAGTTCGGTTTTGGTTTCATCTGACCAGAGCCCCTTCTACCACATGTTTGGTGTCTCCCAGGTGGCTTGTGGCAAACTTTAACCACTTAAGCCCCGGAGGATTTTCCTGCTTAACGACCAGGGGGTATTTTGCGATTCGGCACTGCGTGACTTTAACGGAGAATTGCGCGGTCGTGCGACGCTGTACCTAAACGAATTTGACGTCCTTTTTTTCCCACAAACAGAGCTTTCTTTTGGTGGTATTTGATCACCTGTGCGATTTTTTGATCACGCGCTATAAACAAAAAAAGAGCGACAATTTTGCAAAAATAGCAATATTTTTCACATTTTTTTATATGAAATTCCCCAAAAAAAATGTAAAAATCAAAATTTTTTAACTTTTTCGGCCAATTTGTTTTATGCTACCTATGTTTGGTAAAAAAAATCGCAAAAAGCATATTTTGATTGGTTTGCGCAAAAGTTATCGCGTTTACTAACAAAGGGAAAGATTTTTGTCATTTTTGGTGTTTTTTTTTTTAACGCGTAATGGCGGCGATCTGCGATTTTTTTTGCGGTACTGCGACATTGGGGCGGACAGATCGGACCCTTGACTGAAACTTTTGACACTTTTGGGGTTACCAGTGACATTTCTACAGTAATCAGTGCTATATATATGCACTGTTACTGTAAAAATACACTGGTAGTGAAAGGGTTAACTTTATTTGGGAGGGAGGGGCTGTGTGTGTCCCTAGGGGCGTGATTCTAACTGTGATTGGCTGTGGCTACTAGTGTAGGAACAGTGATCAATGGATCTACATAGTAGATCCATGTGATCACTGATTTTACACCGAGGAGAATGACAGCTGGCTTGTTTACACAAGCCGACTGACATTCTCCCTCTCCCCCGCCAATCGCCGAGTGACCGGCGGACATCGGGTCCGCTGGTCACACGCACGGGGGGGTCCGTGACCGCGCGGGAGCGGGAGCGCGCCTCCGGGGGCGCGCGCTCGCTCCCCAGACCCTCCCAGGCTAGTGAAGTTAATTAACGTCACTCTGCCTGGCAGGGGCTGACTGCCGCAGTAAATCTACTTGCGGCGGTCGGCAAGCGGTTAAACGACACTTTTTATGGATATCTTTAAGAAATGGCTTTCTTCTTGCCACTCTTCCATAAAGGCCAGATTTGTGCAGTATACGACTGATTGTTGTCCTATGGACAGAGTCTCCCAAATCAGCTGTAGATCTCTGCAGTTCATCCAGAGTGATCATGGGCCTCTTGGCTGCATCTCTGATCAGTCTTCTCCTTGTATGAGCAGAAAGTTTAGAGGGATGGCCAGGTCTTCGTAGATTTGCAGTGGTCTGATACTCCTTCCATTTCAATATTATCGCTTGCACAGTGCTCCTTGGGATGTTTAAAGCTTGGGAAGTTTTTTTGTATCCAAATCCGGCTTTAAACTTCTCCACAACAGTATCTCGGACCTGCCTGGTGTGTTCCTTGTTCTTCATGATGCTCTTTGCGCTTTGAACGGACCTCTGAGACTATCACAGTGCAGGTGCATTTATACGGACACTTGATTACAAACAGGTGGATTCTATGTATCATCATTAGACATTTAGGTCAACATTGGATCATTCAGAGATCCTCACTGAATTTCTAGGGAGAGTTTGCTGCACTGAAAATAAAGGGGCTGAATCATTTTGCACGCCCAATTTTTCTGTTTTTTATTTGTTAAAAAAGTTTGAAATATCCAATAAATTTCGTTCCACTTCATGATTGTGTCCCACTTGTTGTTGATTCTTCACAAAAAATTACAGTTTTATATCTTTATGTTTGAAGCCTGAAATGTGGCAAAAGTTCGAAAAGTTCAAGGGGGCCGAATACTTTCGCAAGGCACTGTATTTCCTCCAAGGCTTGATAAGTAGACAATGACTAGAAGTTTGAAGCCTCACAAGTTTGCAGAAAACTTTTAATTTACTAAAATAGATCTTGTAGAATATCCTGGGAAATCTCTGTCAGAAGGTAACATCTGGTGCACAACGGATGTGACACAAGGGAGACCTGAGAATGAATTCCCCAGCTTGGCTCCTACAACTGTCAACCCAAACCAATGCTCTCCTGAACATCCCATTAAATGAATATTGGTGTGTAATAATCCAATGATCAGAGATCCTATAAATAACCAGCTAGGATATAAGACTTTCAAAAAAGGGGTTTCAGGCTGACTGCAGCAGAGGTACTTGCCAACACCTGGAATAAATGAGCACCAGGGTGAGTAAAATAGATTTATTTATATGGCCTTTGATGAGCATATCAACCTAATCTATCCTGTGGTGTCTCTTGTAAGTTAGGGAAAGGAGATATTTAGGCAATAAATATTGCTGTTTGTATTATTTACTTCATATTTCTCAAGAAGATTTGGTTTGTAAATGGTTGCAATGTTCATGAGCTACTGCAAAATCTGGTAATCCATCCTCTATCCATGAAGGTAACAATAGCCAGAGAAGACCTTATAGCTGCAAAAAAAAAAAAAAGAAAGAAAGTGGGGGAAAAGGGTTCCAATAAGATGCAATCGGATCATTAAAGCGGAGTTCCGGCCACAAATTTTGGGCCATCCGCTTGCTTTTGGTCACCTGTAAAATAAATGGATAGTTACGATTTTTTTTTTTGTTTACTTACCTTGTTATTGAAGAAAAATATACTCACCTTTCTTCCACTTCCTCCCTCGGCTGCCGTGGCCCGCGACGTCACTTCCTCCTTGCGTTGATTCCTGGGAGCTGAACGTCATTGCTCCCAGGAATCAATGCGCCGGCACCGGCCCCACTCGTCACTTCCAGTGCGTCGCCGCATTTCCTGCTAAACAGCTTCTGGGCATGCCCAGAAGCTGTGGAGGAATGCGGCGCCGCACCGGAAGTGACGAGCGGGGCCGATGTAGGCGCATTCTGGGAGAAGAGGACACGGAAGAGGACACAGAAGAGGACGCGCCGGCTTCAGCTGCCCACATCTGAGATGGCAGCGCTGGATAAGAAATTTTAAAGGTAAGTATTTCTTCTTGCAGGTAAGTGCGACCCGGGACAGTACAGAGGCTATCCATTGTGGAATGTACTAGCCCTGACGGGGGGTATTTTTATTGAAAAATGTTTTTTGTGGCCTGAACTCCGCTTTAAGGTTTAGATGAAGAAGGCAAACGTTTTGTAGGATAGCGGGTAGGTAGTGGAGTGGTTGCTGTGACGTCCTCCATGTTCCCCGACTCGTTGGGCGCTAAGTGTGGGTCACATAGGAGGCCCACATAGGTTTGGGTTATTTTGGGTTACGCTAGGCACCTTGAACAGGGTCACTGCCTTATACATGGGGTACCTTTTTCTTGTACGGCTGACTTGAACTTTAGTTAACTCTCTTAATGTTAAAAAACACCACCAGGGTCACTGTTGCATTTAGGAGGGACACACAGAGTCAATGGCCTCTCCACCTGTCCAGCGTATCTCCGCTACCTCACTCCCAGTAACAGAATGGGGCCCCGCTGTGCGATTAGCAGGGGCTCCATGCGCACTCTCACTTAACTTTTCCTCTTCTTTGCCTGTGCAAAGGACAGGCTGAGGATCTCTGTGATGCCAATCCACTCCCATTGCTATAGGAGACGGAGCGCTCATGGAGAGAGTGCTGACAACAACTCCTCCTGCAAGAAGCTATCCCACCTATCAGATGTACATTCTTACGACAAGCTGCATGTGAAACCTTCATTACCATTGGTAATCACTTGCTGGTGCTGCACACTGTATTAACTCTTGTACTACAAAACCAGAAAAATTCTCTGCTCACCTGCTCAACTTCCTGACCAGACTGCAACCAACTGAATTATTCTGTCTAACAGTATGCGTTAAAAGCGGGTTTAGTCTGCAGCACACATTTGCAATTACTGGGTGTCCAGTGTGCCCCTGTGCTTCCATTGTGGAGGCTCTCAAAATTTTTAGCTAGGACTGCAGAAAATGGGGCGCCTTGACAGGACTCTGTAGCTTACACATGTATTTGCAAATGTGTGCACACCAAACCCCTGCTTTTAACACATACTGTTGGACAGGATAATTCGGTTGGTTCCAGGCTGGTCGGTAAGTGGAGCAGGGAATTTCTCTGGTTTTGTTTTGCATGGGTTGCCCTTCCTTGTGCTCCTTGCCGCAAAAGCCAGTTATAGGTGACGGCAGTGGCCATTTGTTGTACTATTGAAATATATGTGAGGAGACGCACTGGACACCTTTGTTGCCATAATGCTACGTGCTGGGTGTCCAGTTTGTCCCTGTGCCTTCCAGGCTAACCTGCCCTCTGCCTATCAATTATAACACATGTGCTTCAGTTGTGGAGGCTCTCAAAATTTAGAGTTAGGGATACAGAAAATACTGGGGTGCCTTGACTGGGGTATTAGCTTACGCATGTATTTGCAAATGTGTGCAGACTAAACCCCTGTTTTTAACACATACTGTTAGACAGGATAATTTGGTTGGTTGCAGGCTGGTCGGTAAGTGGAGCAGGGAATTTCTCTGGTTTTGTTATGCATGCATTGCTCTTCCATGTGCTACTTGCTGCAAAGGCCAGTTCTAGGTGAGAGCAGTGGCCATTTGTTTGTACTGTTAACTCTTGTATTGCTGTCCTTATCCCCAGTGTGTTTCAACTGACCCAACAGTTAACTTTTTAAAAAGTCCAGCAAGCAGCGCAGAGAGGTAGAAGGGGGCGGGTGGGGCCGAGGAGAAGGAAGGACACGCTGTCATTGGAAGTCGTGCCTCCTATGCCGACGTCTATTATAGGCATCTATCATAGGCGCCGGGACTTCCGATGACAGCGCGTATGTCCTTCCTTCTCCTCGGCCCCGCCCGCCCCCTTCTACCTCTCGGCGCTGCTTCCTGGACTTTTTAAAAAGTGATGCAGATAGAATCAATGGCGCTGGCGAGGCTGCAACTACTGGCACTGCACTGGTGAGGCTACAATTACTGGCACTGCGCTGGCGAGGCTGCAACTATGGGCACTGTGCTGGCGAGGCTGCAATTATGGGCACTGCGCTGGCGAGGCTGCAATTATGTGTACTGCGCTGGCGAGGCTGCATGTATGGGCACTGCGCTGGCGAGGCTGCAATGATGGGCACTGCACTGGCGAGGCTGCAATGATGGACACTGCGCTGGCAAGGCTGCAATGATGGACACAACGCTGGTGAGGCTGCAATTATGTGTACTGCACTGGCGAGGCTGCATGTATGGGCACTGCGCTGGCAAGGCTGCAATGATGGGCACTGCGTTGGCGAGGCTGCAATGATGGACACTGCGCTGGCGAGGCTGCAATGATGGGCACTACGCTGGCGGCTGCATTCGTGGGCAGTGGTGAGACTGCATTTGATTAAAAAAATGTTCTGAGTTCAAAGCTATTTATTTTAAATTTCAGCTTTTTTCCTAAAATTTAGGTGCGTGTCATACGCCGGCACGTGTTATATGCCGATAAATACAGTATGTGTTCCGGTTACATGCCTAACACCCCTTTAGTAACTTCAGACCAAGCAAGGACAAAGTTTTCAAAAATGTTACTGAAAATTCTCAGCATACAGAACAAAACGCACAGTCTTTTCTTAATATCCCTAACTCAGGCTTTGTAGCTGCCGCAGCATACCTGCACATGATAGAGTCCATTATGGCAGATCTGATGTCTTCGGGTGATTTGTAGATCTCAGTGGTCCCGTATTTTTTAGAAAGGCTTCCATAGGTGCTCCAGATTTGGCAGTAGACATTTGTCCAAGACCGACTCTGGTAACAGCAACATGACTGATACGAAGCGTTTCCCCGGATCGGACCCCTGTCCTATTTTTATACAGCACAGGACCAGTGGGTCAGACCCAAGAAAGCCCACCAGGAAAAACCCCATAAGCGTGTTGTTAACTCTACCCCTCCCAGCTGGGGCAGCATTAAATTCCACCTGCCCACAAGCTGGTCCCATCACAGACAGGTCAGGCTACCCACTGCTTTTCTGTGCCTTAATGACCAACCCATTCACTTTACTGAGCATCTACACCACTAGACATTGAACTACAAATACCACATACAGGTGCATCTCATAAAATTAGGATATCATCAAAAAGTTAATTTATTTCAGTAATTCAATTCAAAAATTGAAACTCATACACAGTATCTCACAAAAGTGAGTACACCCCTCACATTTTTGTAAATATTTTATTATACCTTTTCATGTGACAACACTGAAGAAATGACACTTTGATACAATGTAAAGTAGTGATTGTACAGCTTGTATAACAGTGTAAATTTGCTGTCCCCTCAAAATAACTCAACACATAGCCATTAATGTCTAAACCGCTGGCAACAAAAGTGAATACACCCCTAAGTGAAATGTCTAATTTGGACCCAAAGTGTCAATATTTTGTGTGGCCACCATTATTTTCCAGCACTGCCTTAACCCTCTTAGGCACGGAGTTCACCAGAGCTTCACAGGTTGCTACTGGAGTTCTCTTCCACTCCTCCATGACGACATCACAGAGCTGGTGGATGTTAGAGACCTTGTGCTCCTCCACCTTCCATTTGAGGATGACCCATGGATGCTCAATAGGGTTTAGGTCTGGAGACATGCTTGGCCAGTCAATCACCTTTACCCTCAGCTTCTTTAGCAAGGCAGTGGTCGTCTTGGAGGTGTGTTTGGGGTCATTATCATATTGGAATTCTGCTCTGCGGCCCAGTATCCGAAGGGAGGGGATCATGCTCTACTTCAGTATGTCACAATACATGTTGCCATTCATGGTTGCCTCAATGAACTGTAGCTCCCCAGTGCTGGCAGCACTCATGGAGCCCCAGACCATGACACTCCCACCACCATGCTTGACTGTAGGCAAGACACACTTGTCTTTGTACTCCTCACCTGGTTGCTGCCACACACGCTTGACACCATCTGAAGCAAATAAGTTTATCTTGGTCTCATCAGACCACAGGACATGGTTCCAGTAATCCATGTCCTTAGTCTGCTTGTCTTCAGCAAACTGTTTGCGGGCTTTCTTTTGCATCATCTTTAAAAGGGGCTTCCTTCTGGGACGACAGCCATGCAGACCAATTTGGTGCAGTGTGCGGCGTATGGTCTGAGCACTGACAGGCTGACCCCCCACCCCTGCAACCTCTGCAGCAATGCTGGCAGCACTCATACGTCTATTTCCTAAAGACATTATCTGGATATGACGCTGAGCATGTGCACTCAACTTCTTTGGTCGACCATGATGAGGCCTGTTCTGAGTAGAATCTGTCCTGTTAATCCACTGTATGGTCTTGGCCTCTGTGCAGCAGCTCAGTTTCAGGGTCTTGGCAATCTTCTTATAGCCTAGGCCATCTTTATGCTGAGCAACAATTATTTTTTTCAGATCCTCAGAGAGTTCTTTGCCATGAGGTGCCATGTTGAACTTCCAGTGACCAGTATGAGAGAGTGAGAGCGATAACACCAAATATAACACACCTGCTCCCCATTCACACCTAAGACCTTATAACACTAGGGGTTTACTCACTTTTGTTGCCAGCGGTTTAGACATTAATGGCTGTGTGTTGAGTTATTTTGGGGGGACAGCAAATTTACACTGTTATACAAGCTGTACACTCACTACTTTATATTGTAGCAAAGTGTCATTTCTTCAGTGTTGTCACATGAAAAGGAATAATAAAATGTTTACAAAAATGTGAGGGGTGTACTCACTTTTGTGAGATACTGTATTTTATATAGGTGCATTACACACAGAATGATATATTTCAAGCATTTATTTCTTTTAATTTTGATGATTATGGTTTACAGCTAGTGAAAACCCAAAATTCAGTATCTCAGAAAATAAGATTATTGTATAAGACCAATAAAAAAAAAAGGATTTTAATATAGAAATGTTGGCTTTCTGAAAAGTATGCCCATGTACAGTATAGCATGCACTCAAAATTTGTTCAGGGTTCCTTTTGCATGAATTACTGCATCAATGCGGCGTGGCATGGAGGCGATCAGCCTGTGGCACTGCTGAGGTGTTATGGAAGCCCAGGTTGCTTTGATAGCAGCCTTCAGATCGTCTGCATTGTTGGGTCTGGTGTCTCTCAAGTTCCTCTTTACAATACCCCACAGATTCTTTATGGGGTTTAGGTCAGGAGAGTTTGCTGGCAAGTCAAGCACAATGATCCCATGATCATGTGACCAGGTATTGGTAGGTTTGGCAGTGTGGGCGGTGCCAAGTCCTGCTGGAAAATGAAATCAGAATCTCCATAAAGCTGGTCAGCACAGGGAAGCATGAAGAGCTCTAGAATTTTCTGGTAGAGGGCTGCGCTGACTTTGGACTTGATAAAACACAGTGGACCAACACCAGCAGATGACACGGCTTCCGAAATCACTAAATTGATGCAGTAATCCATGCAAAAGGAGCCCCGACCAAGTTTTGAGTGCCTACTATACTGTACATGGATATACTTTTCAGTAAGCCAGCATTTCTGTATTAAAAATCCTTTTTTTTTATTATGACTTATGTAATATTCTAATTTTCTGAGATACTGAATTTTGGGGTGGGTCTAGCAATAAGCCATAGTCCTCAACATTAAAAAAAGAGAAATGTTTGAAATGTATCACTCTCTATATAAAATATAGGACTTTCACTTTTTGAATTGAATTACTCATATAAATGACCTTTTTGATGATATTCTAATATTATGAGATGCACCTGTACGTGTTTATTCTATGTTTTGAGAAAGGGTGACTTTTTTTTTTTTTTTTTTTATTCAGCAATAAATCCTTTTCAACCCTGAAGATTTACAGAGCTAAACCTATTGAGTACTGTTCAGAGCTCATCATGTGTTGTGAATGGTCCTACGGGATCTGTGAGCACATAGTTCATGTTTTATGACACAGCAGATGTTTTTCTATGCAGAGTGGCAGCTTTGAGTTGAATGCCCTGTGTGTCTCTCCTCAGACATGAATTAGCTGCTGCGGGTTCATGTCTACATGTGGCACATGCATAGGTGTTGCTCAGAAATTTAATAAGCCCCCCATCCACACTTCAGCTCCTTTCCCTACGCCTGACTATGCCTTATTACGCTCAACATGCAGAATCTCATTCTTTCTAAATACCCCCTTCACTCACTCACTCTTCCTTCTACACCCTACGATCAAAATAATTCTGGACATTCAGGTGTTTTTGGGCCTGTAGGCTTCAATGGGAATGTCTGTGAACACGTGATACATGCGGTTTCCTGCCTGAGGAACTTCTCACCTATAGAACTGCTCTCCTCGCTTCTGAGAAAAGTGCCGGTAGACATACAGTATGATTTTCAGACTTTTGGCTCTGTATGCCACCAGAATAAAATTAAAATGAAACAATCCAAATAAATTTGAAGTGTAGACTTTCAGCTTTAATTCAAGGGGTTGAACATAAATATCAAGTACAAATTTTAGGAACTGCAACCATTTTTATACACAGTCCCCCCATTTTCAGGGGCTCAAATGTAATTGGACAAATGAATATAATCATAAATGTAGCACCCTCCCAGGTAGGGGCTAGTGAAATACATATGCGACGAGCCAGAACCACAGGGGCGACACGTGAGGTGCACGGTGGGCCGATGAGAGACAGCAATAATACAGTTCATCGGTTTACTCACGGTTAGCAGAAAGCCTCCCTGGGCTGGTCGCACAGTGAAGAGGAAGACAGCACGAAATCCTCCGGGGCACGCTCTGTGATAGGGAAAAGCCAGCCAAGATGGTGGTTGAGGTGCCCGTGATGACAGGGGTGTTTAGAGTGCTTGTGGTGGCTGGGTCCCTTGATGGTATTTGTCGTGACGCCAGTACCGTTAATGGTGGTACAACCAGTTGTGATAGCAATAGTGAAGAATGAGGTAGACAGTGGTAGGATACAACTCACAACTTTTACTGGGACTGGTTTTGATTGCAGTACAAACATCCAGATAGAATACAGTCTCTGGGTAAATAGAGGAATTCTGCTGATCCACTGTTAATAGGCTTTAGTAATGCTGGACTCAGGCTGTGATTCAGTGTAATGCTTACTTGTTAAGTGATTTGGCTTCTGGTACCTTTTGAATCCAGTGAAATTTGGTGAGTTTGCCAGTGGCTAAGAAATCCTTCACCTTTATTCTCAAAGGTCTTGCTGCCTTTTGGTGGCTTTTACCCTTTG
Source organism: Pelophylax lessonae (assembly GCF_965119305.1). Taxonomy (NCBI): domain Eukaryota; kingdom Metazoa; phylum Chordata; class Amphibia; order Anura; family Ranidae; genus Pelophylax; species Pelophylax lessonae. Next base: position 719,878,833 of record NC_138769.1, on the reverse strand, counting down.
ATTTTAGCAGTTCCAATTTGTCCCTCTCTGGACTGACCTTCTGTCACCTTCAAATGGAGCTTTTCTCCACACACTCACTTCCTGAACTGAACAACTGACCACAGATAAACCTGAGCTGGGATAGATATCCCAAAGTGGTGCTATCCCCATCTTGTGGTGGGAAGTATGAAGCACACTTGACCAACCTATGAACAGGGATTAACAAATGTCAAATGCAAAATGACATGCAATACAGCGATGACAAAGAAATAATACATTTGCAGTTCGTGAGTGTCATGAGTGGGACGCTGCATACCCCCATGGTAAAACGTGTGTCGACCTCGACACATTTTTGACTCGATGTTGTGTCTTCCTGTAAGATATAAGAGAAAGGGAAAAGCATGCATGCATAGGAAATAACAACATAACCCCATTCTTGTACTTCTTGTATCTGAAAGTAAAATGGGTTAGGCAAACATATCTCAGGCAACCACGAAATGTGTCAAAAAGGGGTGTAGTTTTTCCTCTGAAGACTGGTGATATATGGCAAAACCAGAATAGTCCACGATGAGATGGAAAAAGGAAAAACAAAACAAAAATAACATCTCAGGAGGCTCACAGGGTATGAGTCCGTTCCCTGGGCACAGGAAAAGGTCAACAGACGAATATCACGGAGGCTCAGGTACGTGAAAGTCTATCTCCGGGTGCAGGCTTGAACGTTGCAAAACAGTAGGTAAGTAGTCCTTTTAAAAAGTCCTTTAAAGGAAATGAACATATCACAAGTAAGTCTTCTTCTCACTCTGGAACTTCAGATGATGTAAGGATGCATTCAACGATGAGATGGCAGGGTTGGTAGTTGTCTTCATGGCTGCTGGTGTAGGAAATCCTTAAAACGGACAGGTGGTTGTCCTCTTGTAGTCCTGTCGGATCTTCGTAGCGGCTGAGTTTCTACAGGTCTTGTTTCAAGGGAACTTGGTGTCTCTTGAGCTGTAGTAGACACTTCTTGAGATAGCTCTTCTGGTTGAAGTGCGGTTGTATTGGTCTTGGCAGGCACTAAGATATTGAGCCATGGTGTAAGGAACCATTGTAAAGGATCAGAGTCTAATAATGCTTTTCCAAAAGACTGTAGTGGATTCTCTGAATCAGATAATTTTGTAGGCTCTGGTTCTATGGATTGAGTTTCCTCTTGGACAGTTTCTTCTTGAAGAGTTTCTTCTTGAGTACTTTCCTTGAGACATAACTTAAGGCGATTGCGATGTACTACACGTGATTTGTTTTCTTTGGTGATCTCATAAGTATGAGTCTCTGGATTGAGAATAGCTGTAATGGTGTAAGGTTCTCTCTCCCATTTGCTATCTAACTTGCTGGTGCGATGGTCGTTTTTTAACCACACATGGTCACCTATTTTGAGAGGTTCTGCTTTGGCAGATTGGTTATAATCTTTTTGTTGCTTTTCATGAGCATGTTCCATGCGATGTTGAACAATTTCTTGTGCATCAATTAGACGTCTTTGGTGCTCACTCACCCAATCAGTCTTTGGTAGAGGGTTGATTGCATCAGGCACTTGTACGCCCAAAGTATGGTCAGCAGGTAGTTTACCTTGTCGGCCAAACATGAGATAGTAAGGTGTATACCCAGTAGAACAGTGAATGGTGTTATTGTAGGTGTACATCAATTGAGGCAATAGAGTAGGCCAATCACTTCTTGTAGCAGGCGGTACTGCTCTTAACATCTCAATTAAAGTTTGGTTCATTTTCTCGCAAAGTCCATTCCCTTGGGGGTGGTAGGCTGTGGTCCTGATTTTCTGACAATTGTGAAGTGTACACAGTTCTTTGAAGAGTTGCGACTCAAAGGCAGATCCCTGATCTGTAAGGATTCTTTCTGGGCATCCATATGGCAATAGGAAATGTTTCCAGAAGGCATCTGCAGTTGTCTTAGCGGTCAAGTCCTTGACAGGTACGGCTACAACAAATTTGGTATAATGATCAATGATGGTCATGGCGTATGTGTAACCTGAGCGACTTGGTTCCAGCTTCACATGGTCAATTGCAACTATTTCTAGCGGTGTTCTGCTTACAATGGGATGTAAGGGTGCTTTTTGGTCATGTTTTTCATTTCTTCCAACAGCACAGGTGGAACATTCTCGACACCACTTTTCAATGTCTCCTCTCATCCCAATCCAGTAGAATCTTCTACGGATGGTAGCTTCTGTCTTCTGCACGCCAAAGTGTCCTGATTGGTCGTGATACATTTCAAGAATGATTCTTGCATCTCGGCGTGGTATTAAGATTTGGTATAGACGATCCCAGGTAATTGGGTCTAAAGTTCTTCTTAATAGTAGGCCCTTCTGTAGGAAAAGATGTTTTCTGTGTCTCCATAGTTTTGACAATTCTGGATCAGCATTTCTTCTGCGAATTCTTTCAGGTGTTCTCCCACTGGTGAAGAAATCTTGCAGTTCTCCCAACACTCTGCTTTCATTTTGCAGCTTGATCCACCTTTCTTTGTCCACTTGGGATCTTGGATCCACTTGTTGTTGAAGGTTAAGAACTTTTCTTCCTTTGATGGTGATAATGTCCTGTTGGGCAAAATTTTTGTAAAAAGCTGGCATTTCTACCTCTTCCCAAACATCTTCCTGTGTAGTAGGGTCTTCTTGGGTAGGCAGACGAGATAATGCATCCGCATTTTCATTTGCTTTTCCTGTTCTGTATTTTATGGTGAAATCGTAGTTGGCTAGGCGTGAGGCCCATCTTTGTTCCAATGCTCCCAACTTGGCGGTATTAAGATGTGCTAGCGGGTTGTTATCTGTGAAGGCCACAAATGGTGTTGCGGCAAGGTAATCTTTAAATTTTTCTGTAACAGCCCACACGAGTGCGAGGAATTCCAATTTGAAAGAACTATAATTTTGGTCGTTTCTTTCAGTACCTCTAAGAGATCTACTAGCGTAGGAAATAACTCTTTCTTTTCCTTCTTGTACTTGCGACAGGACAGCTCCCAGACCTTTCTTACTAGCATCTGTGTAAAGATGAAATGGCTGCTGGTAATCTGGATAGCCTAGGATTGGTGGTTCTGTTAACTTCTTCTTCAGGAGCTGGAAGGCAATTTCTCTTTCTGTGTTCCATTCAACTGGTATTGGAGACTTTTGGTACCTCTTAGGATGTCCTCTCAGAAGTTCTAGTATTGGCCCCGCAATTTGGGCAAAATGAGGAATAAAGCGTCTGTAGTATCCTGCGAAACTGAGAAAACTCCTCACTTCTTTCACTGTAGTAGGAGTAGGCCAATTTCGGACTGCGGCTATCTTCTCTGGATCCGGTTTAACACCTTCAGAGCTTACAATATGCCCTAAGTATTTGACTTCTGACTTCAGTAGATAGCACTTAGATGGTTTGACTTTGAGTCCATGTTTAATGAGGATTTGAAAAACTTCGGCCAAATGTTTCAAGTGATCTTCATAAGATTTTGAGTAGATGATGACATCGTCTAAGTACAACAGGACGGTTTCAAAATTTTTGTGTCCTAAGCAACGCTCCATTAATCTTTGAAAAGTTCCGGGCGCATTGCAAAGTCCGAAAGGCATGCAGTTGAACTCAAATAGGCCCATAGGGGTGGTAAATGCAGTCTTCTCACGATCTTCAGGTGCCATTGGTACTTGCCAGTATCCACTGGTTAAATCAAGGGTAGAGAAGTAGGCTGAAGATCCTAAAGCTGTCAAAGATTCCTCTATTCGTGGTAAAGGGTAAGCATCCTTGTGGGTGATTTGGTTAATTTTTCTGTAATCCACACAGAATCTGATGTTACCATCCTTTTTACGGACAAGGACTAGAGGTGCAGCCCATGGACTATGGCTGTCTCTAATGACATTGGAGTCCTTCATCTCTTGGATCATTTGCTTTACGGATTGGTACATAGTTGGTGGTATAGGCCGATATCTTTCCTTGATCGGTGGGTGTGAACCTGTAGGGATGGAGTGCTTGATGATATCCACTTCTCCATAGTCTGTAGAATGCTTACTGAAGGCATGGTGAAGCTCCTTCACAATTTTTAGTACTCCCTCAATTTGGTTTGCTGGTGTGGAAGCATCTCCCACATGAAGTTCTTTCCACCAGGATATGTTTACATTTTGGTCCTGTGGGTTCTGTCTCTTGGTAATTTGCTCTGTGGTAGCTGTAGCCACACTGATGATATCTTGAAAAGTGACTTGGATTAGCTGTGCAATAGGACGGTGTTTGGTTAGTGTTACACTGCTATCACTCAAGTTTAGGAGTCGTATAGGCACTTTACCTTCAGAGACGGTTACTAGGCTTCTTGCAGCTCTAACTAGAGGATAGTCTTCCAAAACAACAGGCTCTACCAGGGCTTGGTAGTCTTGACCTTGAATTCCGACTACAGCTCGGCACCACAAGAGAGTTTCGGTGTTGGGTTTGAGGATCACAGGTTGCTTATCCCGGATGCGGGCACAGCAAATTTCTCCTTTTTCGTTGGTGAATCTCTGTTGCGCACTTAGTACACGGATGGTTTGTTGGATCACCTTCTTAGAATCAGGAGAGGCAGTAGGCACTAACTGGTGCAAGGCTTCTAGCATCTCAACATAACAGTTCCTGAGGACATTCATTCCTAGGACTATTGGAGGGTTAGGGTTATTGTCTCTGACTCGTACCACAATAAGGCCTTGTCGAGGAAGTGTAGTTCCTCCTACTTGAATGGTAGGTTCCCAATAACCATGGACTGGTATGGGTTTGCCGTTACTGGCTATGAGACTCAGCCAGGATTCTGGAGGCTGGGTAAGCTGATTTTGATCCCAGTATTTTTCAAAGGCTGCTTGTTGGATAGTGGTGACTTGGGATCCGGTGTCAACTAGGGCAACAAAAGGAACTCCATTTATTTGAAGTGCCACTTCAGGACGGGATCCAACGTATCTTGGCATCCAGTGGGGATCTTCTGGACCTATTGGTTTACCTCCCGAGGGGTGGTCCTTGGCCTCGGGGGTTTCCCTGTTTAACTGCCAGCAGGTTGCTTCTGTATGGCCTGGTTTGTGACAGTACGTGCAGATTGGCCGCTTAGGGGTACTAGTGCGGTCAGGGGGGCGTCCGCCAGAATTTCTGGAATAAGTCTCTCCATAATTAGAGGGGAAGAGTCTTCTGGACACAGGTTTCTCATCCTCTAGCATTAATGGTTTCTCCCATTGTTCCAACTTTTGGTGGACTTTCTCCAGACTTTTAGTCAGGAAATGGACTTGCTCAGTCAAGGCGGCAACTGCGTCAGTAACTGGAGCTTGGGTTGCCTGACTGACTATAGGTAAAGACTTTGCAGGGGTAACCAGCTGTGATACAGGCACTTCAGCAGATCTAACAGGTTCTGTTGGTGGGCTTTTTCCCAGTATGCTGATAGCTAATTCTTTAAAATCTAAGAAGGTAGCTCCTGGATGTTGGGCGGCTAACATTCTTAGTTGGCTCTTTAGATTGTCTGTATTGACGCCTTCAATAAATTGTTCTTTCAGGGTTTTGTCCTGATTCTCTGCCTCACGGGGGTCTACTTGGATAACAGCTCTAAGGGATTCCTGCAAAGATAATGCAAAGTCTCTGAGTGACTCACCAGATTGCTGTTTCTTGCTGAAGAACCTCATCTTGACCTCTGACACAGTTCTGGGTTCAAAGGTGGTGTAGAGACGTTCAAAAATCTGCTCCATGGTCTTTCTCTCTGAGCTCGGCCAAGATTTCACTTCTCTGAGCGCAGCTCCTTCCAATTGTGCAAGAAGAATCTCCATCTGTTGCTCTGAGGATACAGGGTACAATCTGAACACAGCAAGAATTTTTTCTTTAAAGTCCCTTAAAGTATGAATTTCTCCAGAATATCGTGGGAACCAGGGGGCCCCAAAATAATAAGGCATGGTTAAAGGCATTAAGCTTGGTGCTGCAGCGGTTGGTATTGCGCTGGGACCGACTGTGGCTGATGCAGGGGGTCCGCTGAGGTCAGGCTGCACGTCATCTCCCTGCACAGACATGGTGACAGCAGGTGAATTATAGTTAGGTAAGTCAAATGCGTTTTTAGACACTTTTTGTACGGCGTTGCTATGGGCGACCGCTGCCTTGCGGGTGTATGGCCCTTTAAGAATTTTATTCCAGCTGAATACAATGCTGCAACAAAGTTGATTTTGGGTCTCTGGCAAAGTTCCTGCTATTAGTGCTCCTTATAGTTAGTAGAGGCAAATGACAGGTTGCGATTACTGCTCGGACGGCAAGCCATGCGATTATTTTCTCTTCTTGCTCGCATGCGAAGTCTTGCGACTCCTGGTGCGTGCGCTTGTCACACTCTCCTCCCAGGATTGACACAGCAAAGGTAAGGTGGGCTGGCTGGACAATTTTGCATAAATGGGTGGCACCAAAATTTCCCGCTCTTCAGGGAGTGTCACTAACTTATCCACAGTGATGGCGCAGAAATTTTTAAACAAGAAGGCCTCCGGCAGCCATTTTAAGTGAATAGAAACAGTCAATTCAAATACAGCAAGCAGTTTTGTTGACACACAAATGTCTGATTTTCTCACTTTGGATGCTGCGATTTTTATGCTGATAAGTGGGATAACATTTCCATGCGACTTTGAAACAATTTAAACAGTTCTGTGGCCCCACACAGTGTGCAATAAGTAAACAGTCTCTCAATAAAGCAAAAGGGGCTTATTCTGATGCGACAGTCTTTTAGATAAGGCGCAGGGGTTAATAATCCTGTTCGTGACGCCAAATTTTTATGCGACGAGCCAGAACCACAGGGGCGACACGTGAGGTGCACGGTGGGCCGATGAGAGACAGCAATAATACAGTTCATCGGTTTACTCACGGTTAGCAGAAAGCCTCCCTGGGCTGGTCGCACAGTGAAGAGGAAGACAGCACGAAATCCTCCGGGGCACGCTCTGTGATAGGGAAAAGCCAGCCAAGATGGTGGTTGAGGTGCCCGTGATGACAGGGGTGTTTAGAGTGCTTGTGGTGGCTGGGTCCCTTGATGGTATTTGTCGTGACGCCAGTACCGTTAATGGTGGTACAACCAGTTGTGATAGCAATAGTGAAGAATGAGGTAGACAGTGGTAGGATACAACTCACAACTTTTACTGGGACTGGTTTTGATTGCAGTACAAACATCCAGATAGAATACAGTCTCTGGGTAAATAGAGGAATTCTGCTGATCCACTGTTAATAGGCTTTAGTAATGCTGGACTCAGGCTGTGATTCAGTGTAATGCTTACTTGTTAAGTGATTTGGCTTCTGGTACCTTTTGAATCCAGTGAAATTTGGTGAGTTTGCCAGTGGCTAAGAAATCCTTCACCTTTATTCTCAAAGGTCTTGCTGCCTTTTGGTGGCTTTTACCCTTTGATTTTAGCAGTTCCAATTTGTCCCTCTCTGGACTGACCTTCTGTCACCTTCAAATGGAGCTTTTCTCCACACACTCACTTCCTGAACTGAACAACTGACCACAGATAAACCTGAGCTGGGATAGATATCCCAAAGTGGTGCTATCCCCATCTTGTGGTGGGAAGTATGAAGCACACTTGACCAACCTATGAACAGGGATTAACAAATGTCAAATGCAAAATGACATGCAATACAGCGATGACAAAGAAATAATACATTTGCAGTTCCCACGTGTCATGAGTGGGACGCTGCACATATGTGGCCCTGTCTGCTTATCAAGGGGGGCCAGAATTGTTAGCTAGCTGTCACATGTTTCCAGGTGTGGTCTGTTGAGTCTGGGGAGTCTCCCCACTGTATCCAATGAGGGATGTTTTTGGATGGTGGAGGGAACCTAGCCAATAGCACACCAGGGTTTATGACTGTCCCAGTGGGCAGGGTTTGCCGCAATGCACCCTGGGATTGGAAATAAATCCTGAGGGAGCATGTGACAGAGTGTCTTTTGGCGGGGGCATTAGTCCCAGGAGGAGGTGATGGCTGTTCCTCTCCTGAAAAGTGTGAAGGTGGTCCAGGCAGTTGGCCTAGGGACCGGAGGTTGAGCTGGGTTGCAGAACGGATCCAGAGTTGCTGACCAAGTGGAGCTGTGGGGGCAGAGGTCTCCAGGAAAAACAGTGTCGTTAGTACTCAAGATCTGCCCCGGGGTGTGCCTAAGAGAGAGGGGACCACTCCAGAAGGTCAAGGGGGTCCAGGAGCCAGCTAACCAGTGATTGTGGCAGTGAAAGGGGGTGCCAAGTATTAGAGCTCTGGAAATAGGGGAGTAAAGGGGGCGTCAGTGTGGGCCCTGAAGTGTTCAGCAGTGCAGTAAAAGTGTACAGTTAGCTACCTCAGGAAGGAGTACCTCAGGGAGCTGAAACGGACTTTGACAGTCAAAGGCCAAGTTACAGCATCCAGTCAGCATTAACAGGCATCCGGCCAGCGTTAACCAGCGTCAAGCAGCATTTTCTAGAGTCCCTGCCTAATTGTGTATAGTTTAATTGTTGGAGTATCCCACTCATCCCTTCTCCCATCCAAGTTCTTAAATAAATCAAAAAACCCAAAGATACTGGACTGGTTCTTGTCCCAGTATTCACACTTGGAAAAACATGTTCGAAGGTACTTTTGTTGCACCCGGTGACCCAGGGGGACTCACAGCCAGCACCTATGCTGGGAATTGTGCTACATAAATAAAATGTTGATTTTTAATATTTTGTTGAGAAGCCTTTACTGGCAATGGCTGCCTGAAGTCTGGGGCCCATGGACATTACCAAAGACTGGGTTTCCTCCTTTCTGAAGCTTTGCCAGGCTCTAACTGCAGCTGTCTTCAGTTGTTCTTTGTTTGTGGGTCTTTCTGCCTTTAGTTTTGCCTTCAGCAAGTGAAATGCATTCTCAATTGGGTTGAGATCTGGTGATTGATTCAGCCATTGCAGAATATTCCACTTCTTTTTCTTCAAAAGCTCCTGGGTTGCTTTTGCAGTGTGTTTTGGATCATTGTCCATCTGTACTGTGAAGCTACGTCCAATCAGCTGTGCTGCATTTGGCTGAATCTGGGCTGACAGTATATCTCTAAACACTTCAGAATTCATCCAGCTGCTTCTGTCTTATGTCACATCATCAATAAATGCCACTGGAAGCCATGCATGCCCATGCCATCACACTGCCTCCACCATGTTTTATAAATCATGTTGTGTGCTTTGGATCATGAGCTGTTCCAAGTCTTCTCCACACTTTTTTCCTCCCGTCATTCTGGTACAGATTAATATTCATCATACATACTAGGTGGAGTAGAACTGGGGGAATCCATAGCGGAGAAGGATCTGGGTGTTCTGGTAGATGATAAGCTTAATAATAGCATGCAATGCCAAGCTGCGGTTTCCAAAGCAAGCAAAGTCTTCTTGTATTAGGAGAGGCATGGACTCCAGAGAGAGAGATATCATTTTGCCCCTGTACAAATCATTAGTAAGATCTCATCTGGAATTTGCAGTTCAGTTTTGGGCACCAGTTTTTAAAAAGGATATCGGGGAACTGGAGAAAGTGCAGAGAAGGGCAACCAAACTGATAAGAGGCATGGAAGAGCTCAGCTATGAGAAAAGATTAGAGGAACTGAATTTATTCTCTCTTGAGAAGAGGAGATTAAGGGGGGATATGATCACCATGTATAAATACATAAGGGGTCCATATAGTGAACTTGGTGTTGAGTTGTTCCCTTTAAGGTCAACACAGAGGACAAGGGGGCACTCTTTACATCTAGAGGAAAACAGATTTTGTCTCCAAATATGGAAAGGCTTCTTCACTGTAAGAGTTGTGAAATTATGGAATAAACTCCTTCCAGAGGTGGTTCTGGCCAGCTCACTAGATTGCTTTAAAAAAGGCCTGGATTCTTTCCTAGGTGTACATAATATAAATGGGTACTAAAATTTTTTTAGGCAAAATTGATCCAGGGAATATCCGACTGCCCCTCGGGGGATCAGGAAGGAATTATTTTTCCCCTGCTGCAGCAAATTAAATCATGCTTTGCTGGGGGATTTTTTGCCTTCCTCTGGATCAACTATGGGTAAAGGATTGTGTATATGGGATTGTATGGTTGGGTTTTCAATACTGTTTTTTTTTTTTTTGTTGGTTGAACCGGATGGACTTGTGTCTTTTTTTAACCTGACTAACTATGTAACTATGTAATAGTAATATTAATATCTGTGCAAAGAATGCTTTTTCAGATTTGGTCTGGCTATTTTAGATGTTTTTTTTTTGGCTAAGTCTAATCTGGCTTTTCCTCTCTTTAGGTTTATGAATGGTTTGCTCATTGTGGCAGGGGTGTAGCTACAGCCAGGGTTGCTGGGGTTGCAATTGGAACCAGGCCCCATGCTCCAGGGGGACTGTGCAGCTCCCCTGTACACCTGGATAGGAAGGGCGGCAGGGGCAGCATGTAGAGAAATCACTGTCCTCCTTTTTCCTCCTGTAGCTGCAGGAGGAAAATGGAGGAGATTGTTTCCTCTGTATGCTGGCCCTGCCACTCCTCCTATCCAGTTCACTTGTGTTCTGCTGTCTCTGGGCCCCTGTGTGCTTCCCTGGTACCCTTCCCTCTCCTGCCGGCTGCTGCAGGGGATGTGTCACAATAGAGAACCAGGAAGGGGTCGGTAGATATGTAATTTACCAGCTCCTTCCTTTTCTGAATGGACAGAGTCATAGTCAGTGACATTGTAAAAAAAAAAAAATAAAATGATAAAAAATAATACAATTAAAATACCAAAAAATAAAAATTACTGACACCAGTGGGTGAACTTTCAGGATCGCAAAGGTCACACTTGCGACCGGGCCCTGGCATTCCACCACTGTGGGGAGGCTCCAAGATGGCAGGAAGGGGGCCCACTGCAGAACTTGTGAAAGGGACCCGCTGCGGGACCGTAATAAAGGGCCCCGCAACGAGGGTAAAGGACCCCAGGACCAGTGGGAAGAGCCCTAGACTTGAAGGGAAGGGCCCCGGCCAGGGGGTCCTTCATGGTTTCTGAAGGTTCTAGTTACGCCTCTGCCTTGTGAACCCTCTGTATTTGCTCTCGTGATTGTAGACTTTGAGGAGGGTTTTGGGGTCTTTTAGACCTCCAGATCCCTCCACAAGAGTACCTGTCAAAGAAAAAAAAAATGTTTTTTAAATGCACAAAAATATCGGCCCATATCATCATCATCATCGGCCAAATGCACAAAAATATCGGCATATATCAGCAACGAAAAACCGATATCGGTCGATCACTACTTTGAACGCACGATGTAGGTTCACAGCAATAGATTCCAAATGTAAATACCACACTTAGATCCAACTCCAGACCATTTTACCTGCATAACTGATGAAGAAATAATGAAGGAGTAGCCACACCTGGCCATGAAACAGCTTTTGATTCAATTGCCCAATTACTTTTGGTCCCTTGAAAAAGGGGAGATTGCTATTCTTAAGAGCTGTAATTCCTAAACCCTTCCTGCTGGTTCACACTAACGCAGCACGACTTCGGGGGCGACCTGTGAAGTCGCGTGCACCGCGACTTCGGCGCGACTTGCACGGACTTCATATAATGAATGTCTATGCAAGTCGCTCCAGGTCGCCCTGAAGTAGTACAGGAACCTTTTTCGAAGTCGGAGCGACTTGTGTCCCTCCTATTAGAACGGGTCCTGTAGCACACAATGGACCGCGACTTGTCAATCTGACAAGTCGCCTGACAAGTCGCGGTAGTGTGAATGGACACTTCCTCTGATTTGGATGTACATACCCTCAAATTAAACCTGAGAGTATGCACTTTGAGCCCAAATCCATTATATAACTATAGCTTGAATATGTTTTGGTAAATACCTGTAAAAAACTAAAATTGTGCCTGTGTCCATGTCCAAATATATATATATATGGACCTAACTGTATGTGTTGCTCCAGTGTGGCACACATTAAGAGAGAGGCGGAAGGCAGCACAAGGGGCCAATATGTTATTGGCCAATGAGGCCATATACTGTAAGTCTTTTTTTATCATAAAAAAAATGTAAAAATAAAATACAACTATATAGTGGGAAATATGGGACTTTTCGTTTTAATGGGTCCTATTTCCCCTGCATTTTAATTCTTTTTTTATATCTATGGCAAACAAAAGAGTCATGTGGTGCATGTGATGTGGTTCACTATGTAATATTTGTTTTTTAGAGACATACACTCACCGGCCACCTTATTAGGTACACCTTTTCAATTGCTTGGTAACACAAATTGCTAAGCAGCCAATCACATGGCAGCAACTCAAAGTATTTAGGCATCTAGACATGGTGAATTCTACTTGCTGAAGTTCAAACTGAGCATCAGAATGGGGAAGAAAGGGTATTTTAGGGACTTTGAGCGTGGCATGGTTGTTGGTGCCAGACGGGCTGGCCTGAGTATTTCAAACACTGCTGATCTACTGGCATTTTCACACACAACCATCTCTCGGGTTTACAGAGAATGGTGGTAAAAAGAGAAAATATCCAGTGAGCGGCAGTTGTGTGGAGTAAAATGCCTTGTTGAGGTCAGAGGAGAATGGGCAGAGGTTTGAGATAATAGAAAGGCAACAGTAACTGAAATAACCACTCGTTACAACCAAAGTGTGCAGAATACATCTCTGAACGCACAACACATCGAACCTTGAAGCAGATGGGCTATAGCAGCAGAAGAGAAGACCAGTCAGCTGAGAACAGGAAACTGAGGCTACTATTGGCACAGGCTCACTAAAATTGGACAATAGAAAATTGGAAAACGTTGCCTGGTCTGAGGAGCCTCGATTTCAGCTGCGACATTCAGATGGTAGAGTCAGAATTTGGCATAAACAACATGAAAGCATGGATCCATCCTGCCTTGTATCAATGGTTAAGGCTGTGGTGGTGATGTAATGGTTTGGGGGATTATTTCTTGGCACACTTTGGGCCCCTTAGTACCAACTGGGCATCTTTTAAAAGCCACAGCCTACCTGAGTATTGTTGCTGACCATGTCCATCCCTTTATGACTACAGTGTCCCCATCTTCTGATGGCTCCTTCCAGCAGGATAATGCACCACGTCACAAAGCTCCAATCATCTCACCACTGGTTTTTTGAACATGACAATGAGGTCACTGTCCTCCAATAGCCTCCACACTCACCAGATCAGGTCACTGTCCTCCAATAGCCTCCACACTTACCATATCTCAATCCAATAGATGTGCAGCCGACAAACTGTATGATGCTATCATGTCACTTTGGACCAAAATCTCTGAGGAATGTTTCCAACACATTGTTAAATCTATGCCAGGAAGAATTAAGGCAAAACAGGGTCCAACCTGGTACTAGCAAGGTGTAATGTACCTAATAAAGTGGCCATTGAGTGTAATTTTAAGTATCAGTATGTTGTAATCTGGCAAAAGGGTATTTTTGTGCCTTGTTTCTAAAGTGCTACTTCCCCACAGAGAGAAAGGGTCCCACCCTGCAGCAAATAAACTGTAAAATGACTTTGTCCATCTTCACCACCTAAGCAAGATAGTAGAGACAGCAACTTCTCAGTCCATGCAAGTTACTTTCTTTGTACATGACAGTGAGTATAAAAAACAGGGGCTTACGCGTTTCGTCAGAAAGCCTTGATCACAGCACATGTTAAAATGTGACACAAAGTATATATAGTACGTGATATACAAACTCCACCTCTTAACTATTTAATACATCAATTATACAATTAAGAATCAATAACTGGTGTGACACTGAGAAAGCAGTAATGGGACAATTATTAAATAAATACAAATGTAAAAATATACAAATGTAAAATATAAAGGATTCGACAAACACATGATATATGAATGGATGAAATTACAAAACAATATTGCAAATGAAATCGACTAACATCTGCGTTTATTTTAACCACTTAAGGACCGCCCCACATACATATACTGTGGCAGGGCGGCCCTTAAGCGCAAAATCACACACTTGTATGCAATTTTTTTCCTTTGGCTCAGGGGCGTCTGCCGCTGGAGCCCCCCTCCCGCTGTGTTCAATCAGTGAGTTTGGCTGACCCGATGTCTACCCAAAACCCGGCGATTGTTCCATAAAAGGTAGAACGGCGGTTTGCTAATAAGGAACACAGAGATCTTGTGTTTCTGCTAAGCAGGAACACGGATCTTTGTCTTCCTTTAGTTAAACCATCCCCCACACAGTAAGAAAGCACTCCCAGGGAACACATTTAACCCCTTGATTGCCTCTGATGTTAACCCCTTCCCTGCCAGTGTCATTAGTATAGTGACAGTGCTTTTTTTTAGCACTGATCACTGTATTGGTGTCACTGGTCCCCAAAAAGTGACCCTTGGTGTCAGATTTGTCCGCAGCAATGTCGCAAGCCCCGCTAAAAAATGCTAATCGCCACCATTACTAGTAAAAAAAATTAAAAAAATAAAAAGTCCATAAATCTATCCTAAAGCTTGTAGACGCTTTAACTTTTGCACAAACAAATCAATATAAACGTATTGGATTTTTTTTTACAAAAAACATGTAGCAGAATACATATTGACCTAAACTAATGAAGAAACTAGATTTTTTACATTTTTTGGGATATGTTTTATAGCAGAAAGTAACATTCAAACTTGTCTTGACTTTTTTGTTTAGCGCAAAAATAAAAACCGCAGAGGTGATCAAATACTACCAAAAGAAATCTCTATTTGTGGGGAAAAAAGGACTTCGATTTTATTTGGGTACAGCATTGCACGACTGTGCGATTGTCAGTTAAAGCAACATAGTGCTGTATCACAAAAAATGGCCTGGTCATGAAGGGGGGTGAACCTTCCGGAACTGAAGTGGTTAAAAAAAGATCCACATCGTATTGGAAATTCAAACCGGCAGGCATTCTGGTCTGAAGGTTAAAGATCCACTACACCTCTCTTTCAAAGAGTTTGCATTAGGCATCACCTTTGCGGGGGGGATCTTTTACATTTTCCAAACCACAAAAGATTAATACTGTATTTTCTGGCGTATAAGACTACTTTTGAACCTCAAAAAAATCGCCCAAAAATGGGGGGTCGTCTTATACGCCGAGTATAATATCTCCAAGGTAACCTAAGTATAAGTATTACCGGTAGATGACAATTAGGGGGGTCGTCTTATACGCCCAGTCGTCTTATACGCCGGAAAATAAGGTAGTTTTATGTCACCCAAATGGACATATATGAAATGTTTGGAAACATTAGACAAATTTTTGTCATTGTATAAGAAGCTCCATGAAAGTGTTTACTTATCTTGACATGAGGGGGTTTTGTAGTACAACCCATGTACTGTTTTTTTACAAATAATGCATTTCACCAAGTATACAACATTGCTAGGACTGCAATTAATGAAATCACGGATTGTGAGTTGCCTATCAGTGACACAGGAGATAACATAGTTACATAGTTAGCCTGGTGGAAAAAAATTACCATCTAGTTCAACCTATAAAAGGGAAAAAGAAAATCAATAAGTAAAAAATATATACAATCCCAAATACACAATCCTCTACTCACAGTTGATCCAGAGGAAGGCAAAAACCCCAGCAAAGCATGATCCAATTTGCTCCAGCAGGGGAAAAAAAATTCCTAGCTGATCCCCTGAGAGGCAACCAGGTATTCCCTGGATTAACTCCACCTATAAATGTTAGTGTCCCGTTGTATTATGTACACCTATGAAAGAATCCAGGCCTTTTTTAAAGCAATCTTCTGAGCTGTCCAGAACCACCTCTGGAGGGAGTCTATTCCACATTTTCACAGCTCTTACTAAGAAGAAACCTTTCCGTATTTGGAGATTAAATCTCTTTTCCTCCAGACATAAAGAGTGCCCCCTTGTCCTCTGTGATGACCTTAAAGTGAATAACTCAACACCAAGTTCACTATATGGACCCCTTATGTATTTATACATGTTGATCATATCCCCCCTTAATCTCCTCTTCTCAAGAGAGAATAAATTCAGTTCTTCTACTCTTTCCTCATAGCTGAGCTCCTCCATGCCTCTTATCAGTTTGGTTGCCCTTCCCTGCACTTCCCCAGTTCCCTGATATCCTTTTTGAGAACTGGTGCCCAAAACTGAACTGCATATTCCAGATGAGGTCCTACTATTGGTTTGTACAGGGGCAAAATTATATTTCTCTCTCCGGAGTCCATACCTCTCTTAATACAAGAAAGAACTTTGCTTACTTTAGAAACTGCAGCTTGGAATTGCATGCTTTTGATTTTTAGAGTGCCTGTGGCAGAAGCGGCTAGTATTTAAGCCACAGCTGTAAGATCCAATGGTATGTAATAGGGATCGACTGATTATCGGCAACACCGATATATCGGGGGCCGATATGCACTTTCCCCGATATATCGGTATTGGCCCCGAAGGTTGCTGATATTTCGGGAAAGTGCATATCGGAGTGATTCCTGCAGCTAGAGGCATCACCCCGGTACCGGCATCCATAGCCAACGGTCGGCTGTCTTGTAATGACAACCGATGCAGCTGAGAAGCCACTCGGCTGTCATTACAAGGAGCGGGTGGGGACGTCTCCCCCGTCCCGCCGCCTTTCGCGGCTCGCCCGGGTCTCCCTTCCCACCGGGAGACCCGGGCATCGTATCTGCACGGCCGCCAAACAGAAGACCCGATTAAAGCCACATTCGGCTCTGATCGGGTCTCCATGTAAAAACCCAGAAGTCATGTCATGACATCACTTCCGGGTACTCTGCGCCAAATTCAAAAAAATTACAGCATTCAAAACAGCCAAACTTGGCGTTTTGAATGCTTTAAAGTGCAGAGGAGGGGTTTGGAGTCTTTTAGACCCCCAGATCCCTCCACAACAGTACCTGTGAAAATAAATAAATAAAAACATTTTTAAATGTCCAAAAATATCGGCCAAAAACGATATTTGATGACCAAAATATCGGTATTGGTATCGGCATTAAAAAACTATATCGGCCGATCACTTGTATGTAACGAAGTCGTTCTGAGAGCAGCAGAATTAAATAGGCTAGGAGACAAAACACTGCCCAAGTTGTTTGCCCAACTACTTAAAAATCTGCACCCCACTGATAACACAGGAACAAGATCCTTATTAGCAGATAGATATTTATAAATGATATTCTTTACATTGTTATATTCCTGTGAAAAGGCAGTTACAAAAGTGACAGGACTGTGTCTATCTGGCAGAGGGTCACTCCTATTACCCCTGTTGCTCTTACGGGATGTGCAGTTCAGGAGGGTGGATCTAACCTTACCAGAGGCCAAGTGGACCACTCTGTTAATAAGTAATTTATTATACCCCCCGTGTTTTAAGTCTAGAGGTTATAACATCACATTTTGGGGAAATACTCTCTAAGCTAGAGTAGTTACGCCTGGCCCTGGTATACTCCCCTACAGGTATTGAGCGTATGGTGTGAGTTGGATGGCAGCTGGTTGCTAAAAGTAAAGAATTTCCAGCACACTCCTTACATCAGGTGTGAGAGTGTACGGTGCCATTGGCATCGTCTCCCATAAGAGTGACAACTGAGAAGTTGCCATCTCTACTATCTCATTGAAGTGGTACTTGTGTTTGATGGTTGGAGGACACCAGAGCCAGAGCACCCCCCCCCCCCCCCCCGGTGGATTCCAGTACAGGCTTGCACACGGATTCCACTGTTCTGAGTGCTGCACGTGCCTAGTTCAGATTCATCAGGAATGTATTTAGCTATTTCACCTGCAAATTCAATTGGACTTTAAATGACCTAAATGCTGACTTTAATTACTGTTTATGTTATATTTTTGTATAGAGCTGGAGGTAATCCAGAAAACCAAGGCAGGCTCAACACTTTCCTCTTCCATGATGAACTCATCACTTCATCAAAGCAACATAATTCAACTGACCTTCAGTAACAACAGATTTGGCATTTACCTTCATTTGATTTTTCTATTTTTGATTGCAGTTTTTTTCTGCTTCTTTTTGTACTTCATTGTGGTGGTGCTCAACATCTTCTTCACCAGTCCACATGTCCGGGAGAATGCTCGTTATATCCTCTTTGTCTACATGCTTGTGAATGACATGTTGTATCTCTTCTTTGGTTCCGCTTTGTTGCTAGGTGCGATGTATTTTCTATACATCCCTGTACCGCTTTGCTACATTTTGTACACAGCTTCATCAATGACTTTTCGAGTGACCCCAGTCACCCTGGCAGCTATGGCTCTAGAAAAATACATAGCCATATGTCACCCATTACGACACAAAGACCTGTGCACCCCGCAAAGAGCCAGTGCCACTTTTACCCTCATATGTACAGCATTGGCAATCCCATATGCAGCCGAATTATGTCTTATGTCTTCATCATTTACAAATATATTCAATATCCAGGTCATATGTAGAAAAGAAAGCCTGTCAGTAAATCCCTTTCAAAATGTTTTAAGGTCCCTTATTCTTGTATTGTGTTTTGTTTCAGTGGCCATTGTCATCTTATTCACATACATCAAGATCACGATGGTTGCTCGGAAATTTAGCTCACAGTCTTGTTTTGCCTCCAAAGCCAGAAAAACCATCTTGCTCCATGGCTTTCAACTGCTCCTATGCACAATGTCTTTTCTGTCCACATTGACTGAAGGTATTCTTGCCGGTCAAGCCGAATTATTACCTGGATTCAATTTCTTTGTGTTCATGTGCATGCCAAGGTTCCTCAGTCCCATCATCTATGGGATCCGTGATGAATATTTGAGGAAACTCATTAAGAAGTCTTTAACAAGAGACTTCAGACGCTAGAGGACAAAGCGACGTGGGTAAAATTGTAAGCTCATTTGGACTTAATAAACTTTATAAAACCAAAAGGCTCAGCTATAAAATTGTAAAAAGAACAATGCAGATATGAAAAAACTCTGGGCTTTGTTAAAGGCAAATTCCAGGTATAGCAATTTTTACATAGTCACATTGGTCCAGCTTTGACCAAAGTAAGTATGTTTATGCCATACCTGGTAGTGACTAGAGATGTACCGAACTGTTCGCCGGGGGACAGTTCCCGGCGAACTTAGCATGTTCGCGTTCGCCGCTGCGGGCGAACATATGCGATGTTCGGTCCGCCCCCTATAATACATCATTGAGGCAAACTTTGACCCTGAACTTCACAGTCAGCAGGTACATTTCCAGCCAATCAGCATACCTCCCTCCCACACCCTCCCACCTCCTATAAATAAGCAAGGGCAGCATCCATCTTAGATCATTCTGAAGAAGTGTGTTAGTGAGAGCAGGGAGAGCTGCTGCTGCTGCTGCTGTTAATAGCTAGGGACAGTTGTTAGTCAGTGTTCCTGGTCTTGCTAGTCAGTGTTCTTGGTCCACTACTGCTGTAAGGACAGCATCCTGACAGCACCCCAAAAAGCCCTTCTAAGGGCTGGTATTTGTGTAATTTTATATATATATATATATATATATATATCTAGTGTCCCCAAAAGCCCTTTTAAGGGCTGGTAATTGAGTTTTTTCTTTATATATATATATATATCTAGTGTCCCCAAAAGCCCTTTTTAGGGCTGGTAATTGAGTATATATATATATATATATATATATATATATATATATATTGTACACTGCAGTTGCCTGCCCGCTGTGTGTGAGAGGCCACAGACCTACCACAGACTGTACTGTGTGCACACCACACTCATTTCGGGTGGCACAGGCACAGTACCTTGCATTTTAAAAAATATATTTTTTTTTCCTCTGTCATAATTGCAGTGAGTGCTGTGTCAGGTCCACAGAGTGCACTGTACCCACTGCAGTGCACTGCCCACCACTGATATATATACGGTGGCACAGCATCTTGTTGCAAATTGAAAAAAAAAAATATTTTTTATTATTGCAGTTGCCTGGGCTGCCAGTGACTGTCAGGTCCACAGAGTGTATTGTGCTTACTGTAGTGCCACTGAGTGCCCACCCACCACTGATATATATATACGGTGGCACAGCAGCTTGCAAAGTAAAAATATATATATTTTTTTTATAATTGCAGTTGCCTGGGTGCCAGTGACTGTCAGGTCCACAGAGTGTACTGTGCCCACTGCAGTGCCACTGCCCACCCACCACTGATATATACGGTGGCAGGCATGACTTTTTTTGGATTAGTGTCTGGGGGGGTCTAAAAAGCGTACCTGTGAAGTTTCAGCTCTGTAGCATGTCCAGAACTAGAAAAAAAGATCATATAGGTGTAAAAGGGGTTCCCACCATCCCTGCTCTACTGAAAAATTATCTTTTTTTCTGGTTCTGGACATGCTACAGAGCTGAAACTTCACAGGTACACTTTTTAGACCCCCTAGACACTAAATCACACAAAAAAGTTCTTAAAAATTGTCATTTTTGATAGAGAGCCAATTATTGGAAAACTTAAAAAAAAAAAAAAAAACTAAAAAAAAAAAATGTCTTTGGATTTATTGTCTGGGGGGTCTAAAAGGTGTACCTGTGAAGTTTCAGCTCTGTAGCATGTCCAGAACCAGAAAAAAAATTGAATTAGGGTTAGGGCTAGGGTTAGGGTTAGGGCTAGGGTTAGGGTCAGGGCTAAGATTAGGGTTATTTTTAGTGCTTAGAGTTAGAGGGGTGGGGGTAGGGCTACTAACTCTAACCCTAAGTATCTCACCGTAACCCTAAACCTAGCCCCTAACACTAAACCTAACCCTCTAACCATAACCCTAACCCTCTAACCTTAACCCTAACCCTCTAAGCCTAGCCATAAAAATAACCCTAACCCTAAACCTAACCCTAGCCCTAACCCTAACCCTAGCCCTAACCCTAACCCTAGCCCTAAGCCTAACCCTAGCCCTAACCCTAATTCATATTTTTTTCTTGTTCTGGACATGCTACAGAGCTGAAACTTCACAGGTACACTTTTTAGACCCCCCAGATGCTAAATCCAAAGACATTTTTTATTTTTATTTTTTTTTTTAATTTTTCCAATAATTGGCTCTCTAACAAAAAATTACAATTTTTAATAACTTTTTTTTTGTGTGATTTAGTGTTTGGGGGTCTAAAAAGTGTACCTGTGAAGTTTCAGCTCTGTAGCATGTCCAGAACCAGAAAAAAAATTAGAATTAGGGTTAGGGCTAGGGTTAGGGCTAGGGTTATTTTTAGTGCTTAGGGTTAGACGGTTAGGGTTAGAGGCGTAGGGGTAGGGTTACTAACTCTAACCCTAAGTATCTCACCGTAACCCTAACCCTAGCCCCTAACACTAAACCTAACCCTAACCCTTAAAGCTCAGTTCCTGTCCCATTTTGGTCGGTTCTGGTCTGTTTGCGGTTGTTTGCGGTGCGTTAAACGGGGAGTTTGGTCTGTCACTGTGAAGCGGGCGTAACCCTTACACTACCTGATCGATACAACATCATACCTGATCGTATACACACACTGGATGTTTTAAAGCACGTTATTCCAAGCAATTTAGGAATGTTAGGTGATTTATGCCCTTTATGGAATAAAACCCGACTCTGCGTCAACTACGTAATTTTCCATGGGAGTTTTGCCATGGATCCCCCTCCGGCATGCCACAGTCCAGGTGTTTGTCCCCTTGAAACAACTTTTCCATTACTATTGTGGCCAGAAAGAGTCCCTGTGGGTTTTAAAATTCGCCTGCCTATTAAAGTCTATGGCGGTTCGCAATGTTCGCCGGTTCGCGAACATTCGCCGATGTTCGCGTTCGCCGTTCCCGAACGGCAAATTTTATGTTCGCGACATCACTAGTAGTGACATCACCCCCTCTCCACCTCATTCAATCAGAGAAAGCTTTGCATTCATTGAAAAATGAAGAGCATTCTCTGAATGATGCCCATACTGAGACGGGTTAATAAAGGGCTAATCAGGGAATTTCCTGAGTCCATTTAAATCTATGTAGAGATTTTTTAGCACAATAAAATTATCAAAGAAAATATGAATTATGAAACAATACAATAAATAACAGTTTTTTTTTACCTGACATTTATTTAAGATAGATTTTACAAAAGAAAAAAAGAATAGGTTACGGGTTAACTACAGAGTACATCTACATAGTCCCTTGAGCACATAGGGCATCTTAGGTTTCAAAAATGACTGTCTGACAGTTTCAAAGTGTGTAAGCACAGCATAGACATCAAGAAGTGGCTGCCAATACAAGGAATGGTGAATACATAGAGAAATCTAAGTTAAACAACAGTAAATAGCAGTTAAACAGAACACTCTATAAGCCAGGGAGGAGAATCCTTGGCCTATTTAACAAAAACAAGTATTCCAATGTACCTCACAAAATATGGCTACCACTAATGAATATCGAAAAGTTAAAAAAGAAAAGAGAGAAAAAGGAAGAAAAGAGTAGAGATATGTGGGCTGCCAGTCAGGTCCATGTCCAGCCTTCTCTATGTGGTTGAGTGAGAACGAACCTGGACTGAACAGGAGTCAATCAGTTGGGGGGGGGGGGGGAGGTTCTAGGTAGTCACAAAGTTCCTAGACTTGATTGTGTTTTTCCAGAGAGTTATTTATGGAAGCAGTTATGTAATCCATCCTCTTAACATCCCAGACTCTTGTGTGAAGTTCCATCAGGGAAGAGGGCTCCTTACATTTTCATTTGAGAGCAACCAGGCATCTAACTGCTGTTAATATATGCATCAAAAAGGTATTAGATGTATAAAGAAACGTACGAGAAGAAAGTCCCAAGAGAAAGGTTTTGAGAGAGAAAGGAATCCAGGACCCAAAGAGGGAGTCTATAAGGGAATGAACAGCTCACCAATAGGGAATAAGGAGTGGACAGCCCCAGTAAATGTGCTGCAAGGTGCCCAGCTCCACCGCCAGCATCTATTATCTACAGTGGGGTATATTGACCTGAGGGCTTCACAGAACAGCTGTATTTATTCTGAGATTAAATTACACACAGGTGGACTCTAGTTACTAAATAGGTGACTTCTAAGGCCTCTTTCACACGGGCGTTTCGTATGTCCGTATATCACCCCATCCGTTTGCGGGTGATATACGGACATAATGCATGTCAATGGGATTGCGGATGTCAGTGGATGACCATCCGCTGACATCCGATTTGCGTCCTTTCAGTTCTGTTCCATTTTTTGAAACGGAACAGAACCCTATTTTTCTTCCGTTTAAAAAACGGAAAGGACGCAAAATCGGATGTCAGCGGTGTCATCCACTGACATCCGCAATCCCATAGACATACATTATGTCCGTATATCATCCACAAAACGGATGGGATGATATGCGGACATACGGACCGAATGACACAAATGTCATCCGTGTCCCTGAAAAAAAAAAAAAAAAGTGCCGGAGCGGATCGCAATACGGTCCGCTCCGTGTGAAAGAGGCCTAAAGGTGATTGGTTCCACTAGATTTTAGTTAGTGGTGTCAGAGTAAAGGGGGATGAATAAAATTGCACGCCACCCTTTTCACATATTTGTAAAAAAATTTGAAAACCATTTATTATTTTCCTTCCACTTCACAATTATGTGCCACTTTGTGTCGGTCTATTACATAAAATCCCAATAAAATACATTTACATTTTTAGTTGCAACATGACAAAATGTAGAACATTTCTAGGCACTGTATATACTGGAGATTACGTAGCTTCCTACTTTCTGACTGCCTATCACATTTCTTGTGGTGCTAAAATGCCAGGGCAGTCCAATTCTCGACACCCCCCCCCCCCCCAAAAAAAAAAAATACCCCTTTTTGCAAAGCACACACCCCAAGAAATTAGCTTTTTTTTTTTTTTTTTACACAAAGTTGTCACTCAAATGATATATTGCTCACACATGCCATAAGTATATGTAAAATAACACCCCAAAACACATTCTGTTACTTCTTCCAAGTGCGGGGATACCACATGTGAGAGACTTTTTGGCAGGCTAGCCACATACAGGCCCCCAAAATCCAATGACCAGCTTCAGGCTTTTAAAGGGTGTATTTCCTCATATCACTTACTCACTACCTATCACAGTTTCGGAGACCATGAAATGGCAAGATCGTACAAACACCCTCAAATTATCCCTTTTTGGAATGAAGAAACCTCAAGGAATTTGATAAGAGGCATAGTAAGTATTTTGTGGATCTCATTTTTTGTCGCAAGGTTTTGAAATTTTAAAAAAGAAAAGAAAAAATACATTTTCGTTTTCTTTCTTCATTTTCCAAAAACTGCGGCAACAAATGAGATCTGAAAATACTGTCTTTTAGCAAATACCTTGGGGTGTCTACTTTCCAAAAATGGGTCATTTGAGGGGGTCTTGTACTATCTTGGCCTCCACAAATGTGACAAGTAGTGAGGAAGTGTGATGAGGAAATAACACGCTTTCAAAGCCTGAAGGTGCTTATTGGATTTCGGGGTCCTGTGCGCAGCTGGACTGCCAAAAAAAGTCTTACACATGTGGTATCCTCATACTAAGTAGAAGTAGAAGAATGTATTTTAGGGTGTATATACACATGGCATGTGAGAGAAGTTTATCATTTGAGTGACAACGTTCCGAAAACATGTGGCAAAAAAATAAATAAAAATCTTCTATGTACTCAACATGCCTCTCAGCAAATACCTTAGGGTGTCTACTTT
The DNA here is from genome assembly GCF_965119305.1 of Pelophylax lessonae. Lineage (NCBI taxonomy): Eukaryota > Metazoa > Chordata > Amphibia > Anura > Ranidae > Pelophylax > Pelophylax lessonae. Next base: position 719,854,404 of record NC_138769.1, on the reverse strand, counting down.
CCAAAAAGAGGTAATTTGGGGGTGTTTGAACTGTCCTGGCATTTTATGCCCAACATTAGAAGCTTCTGTCACACATCATCCACTCTTTTAACCACTTGAAGACCAAGCCTTTTCTGACACTTTTTGTTTACAGGAAAAAATACTTTTCTTTGCTAGAAAATTACTTTGAACCCCAAAACAATTATATATATTTTTTAAAACAGAGGCCCTAGCGAATAAAGTGGTGGGTGTTGCAATTTTTTATGTCACACAGTATTTGCGCACCGTTTTTATAAATACATTTTTTTTAGGGAGAAAAATACACTTTTTTTAATTTTAAGGTACAAAAAACACAATATATTTCCCAATTGTTTGATAAAGTATAAAATATGATCTTATGCTGAGTAAATAGACACCAAACATGATATGCTTTAAAATTGCACATGCCCTTACAACAGCAACAAACTGCAGCACATAAATTTTTAATATCTATAGGCAACGCTTTAAAAGCCTTTATAGTTTACCACTTTAGATTTACACAGGAGGTCTAGTGCTAGAATTCCTGCCCTCGATCTGAAGTTTGCGATGATACCTCACATATATGGTGCAATTGCTATTTACATACTAACATGAGACCGATGCTTGCACCTTTGCGCGCGAGCACAGGGGGACAGTGGTGCTTTAATTTTTTTTTTATTATGATTTTTTATTTTTACATTGTCCCTTTAATTTTTTTTTTTTTTTATTACTTTTATTGTTATCACAAGGAATGTAAATATCACCCGTGATAACAATGGGCAGTGACAGAAACTCTTTTCTGAGAAATATGGGGTCTATTGGACTCTCCTCTGCCCATAAAGCATCTGACCACACCAAGATCGGTGTGATCAGATGCTTTCCCAATTTAAAGATAGTGCTGTTTTCATCTGGTGAAACCAAAGTGATGAAATGCTCATAGCTTACGGTTTCTTAGACCATAGAGATGATGAGAGCTGTTCCGGTCTATGGTCAGCTGGCAGAATCGCCAGCTGCATTCTCAGGTTCCCCGGTGGGACAGGAGAGCCCGAGAAAACTGTGGAAGGTGGCGGGGATAGGGGGAGGGGGATGCCCCCTCCCACTGCTTGTAAAAGCAATCTAGCAGCTAATTAGCTGCTAGGATTGCTTTTACATGAAAGCCTACCACTGGTAAAGCGATACCAAGATGATGCCTACATCTGCAGGCATCATCCAGGTTTAACCACTCAAATTCCAGCGACATTCCAGTATGTTGCTGGTCCTTGTTGGGCATATACCGTATGTTAATAAATAAATATATACAGCGCTATATAAACCAAAGGTATTGGAATAAAACAATACACCAATAAAGTGACAATATGCTTGATACAAAAAAATGTATATTAATATCTCATTAAGTGCAATATATCAAGTGTACATAAGGTGCATTCCAAAAAATGAAGTGCATGAAAAGTCCAATCCACAAGTAAGCCAAGCCGTGAAAAAAGATAAAAATAAGGTGCTTGATAGGTGTTTCAATATAATAAAGTGCTCGTAACACCACCACCATCTAGCCACAAGGTGGCCTCTCATCTCACTGAGATGATATGCAGGCAATGAATCCTCAATAAATAAGCAAAAATTTGGGGGAGCAAACCCTGAACATGTATATCTAATGCCGGTGCAGCTATAAACCAAGCGACATGTATATTAAAAAAGAATAGCGCACACATGCAAAAGAAATTACTCTCAAATATGGAGACAATCCATAAATAAAAATGGGGATTTGGTCCCACCATATGGCCATATCGTGCTCAAGCCCACCACTACTTCAAAGTACCCCATTATCAGTGGGTCCTACACTATCCATAAAAAAAGAGATGAATCCAGCCTTTCTAACCCTTGGAGACAACACTCCTTGCTGGGAGAGATGTGCTAATGCACTACAAGGGACTCCACCTATATCTACTTGATAGTGGACACTGATAGAGTACAGGTGTGTGTGGGGGGTGGGGTGCTCAACCCCAGAAGTCTGGTCAGACCGAATACATAATAAACAAGCAAAAAATTGGGGGAGCAAACCCTGAACATGTATATCTAAAGCCGGTGCAGCTACAAACCAAGCGACATGTATATTAACCACATGCCGACCGAGTACGGTAATAGTACTGCGGCAAAGTGGTTCGTTATCGTCTGACGACGTAGTATTAACGTCGTCAGACACTCCCCCTTCTGTGCGGCGCTTGCGCGCCGCCGGAGGCTCGCTCCCGCTGTTTTCATTCACAGCGGGAGTCGGGCCAGGGGAGGAGCAGCGGCGATCGCCGCTGCTCTGCCCCGATCGCCGGGGATCTAGTGTAGAGATCCGCCCGCCTGTGTAAACACAAGCGGACGGATCTCCATAGTGACAGGGAGTGACAGATCGGACTGTTCAGCATAGCTGGACATCCGATCTGTCCATGACTCACTCAGTCACCTCCCCCCCTACACGTCAGTAAGCACCAGGCATACATTAACCCCTCCCTCTCCAATAAAATTAACCCCTTCCCTGCCAGTGTCATTTTTACAGTAACAGTGCATATATATAGCACTGATTACTGCAGTAATGTCACTGGTAACCCCAAAAGTGTCAAAAATGTCAGTCAAGGGTCCGATCTGTCCGCCGCAATGTCGCAGTCCCACAAAAAAAATCGCAGATCGCCGCCATTACGCGTTAAAAAAAACCACCAAAAATGACAGAAATCTTTCCCTTTGTTAGTAAACGCAATAACTTTTGCGCAAACCAATCAAAATACGCTTATTGTGATTTTTTTTACCAAACATAGGTAGCAGAAAACAAATTGGCCAAAAAGTTTTTAAAAAATTGGTTTTTACATCTTTTTTGGGGGGAATTTCATATAAAAAAATGTTAAAAATATTATTATTTTTTCAAAATAAACGCTCTTTTTTTGTTTATAGCGCAAAAAGTAAAAATCGCACAGGTGATCAAATACCACCAAAAGAAAGCTCTGTTTGTGGGAAAAAAAGGACGTAAATTTCGTTTGGGTACGGCGTCGCACGACCGCACAATTGTCAGTTGAAGTCGCACATCGCCGAATCGCAAAAAGTGGCCTGGACGGAAGACAGCAAAATCCTCCGGTGGTAAAGTGGTTAAAAAAGAATAGCGCACACATGCAAAAGAAATGACTCTCAAATATGGAGAGTCTTTTTTAATATAAATGAATCCTCAATCAGGGTGAGATCAATGGATACCTCTTGCTAGACCAATATCTCTCATGGACTCATGGATTCGATATGCAAAATAAAATAAATATAAAAGAATGACAGGATCTAAGTGCTCACTGCTACAATCCTTTTATTATGAATGAATAAAATTGGCACTCACATAAGGGGCACAATAGGGTTTGTGCGGACCGTACATGCTGAACAATAATAGCTGTGAGGAGCCGTGCTGGAAGGTCGCCGCTCGTCTGACCGAGTCTCCGCCCCCTATACACGTGGCGTCTTACGCTTGCGTGTCATTACTTCGTCAGTAGGGGTGGAGCTAAGGACGGACCAACACGACTATATGTACGCTTAACTCCTTCTTAAGAGTTGCAGCATGCGAGTGTCCCCGGAAGCTTGAACTAGAACAGGAAGTATACAGGCCCACCATAATACTGTATATATGTATGGCACTGTATAAACAAAAGGAAACCAGATGGACCATCCAGCAAGACCCATATAACATTTATTAAAATCGACGATAATTGCAATAAATGACAACAAATCAATAAATATATCTGAGGTTGGAGAAAATTTAATACAATCAGTAAAAAGAGATTAAACATATAGGATAAAAGCTAATTGGGACGTTAATCCATAAAAGAGATAAAAATGTTAAAAATATTAAAAATCAACGATCACTGATAAAACAGTTTATATCCAAATCTACATTAAGGCCCCTGGGTGTCAATACTTTTGTCTGATATATCCAAGCCGTCTCTCTTTTGCTAAGGGCTTGAATATAGTTACCCCCCTCTGATGTTTGGAGACTTTTTCAATTCCCCCAAAATTTAAGGGTACTGGGGTCTCTCTGATGACAAATTCTAAAATGTTCTACTTTACCTTTTTTAATATTAATTATATGCTCTCTCAGGCAGACATTTAAAGAATTTGATGTCCGCCCAACGTATTGTAGGCCCCACCCACATTCCAGCATGTACACTACACCCTCAGTGGCACAGGTAATCAAATCCTTGATAGGGAATGTCATACCTGTACTGGTTGCCATAAATTCTTTGGGTTTTTTTGGGGGTTCACTTTACTGTGTAGACATGCTGAACATTTACCACAAGCATAAAACCCTTTTAAAAATTTAAAAGTGGAATTATTGGTTAAAACCGGGGGATCAATAGCCCCTGGTGCAAGTCTATCTTTGAGAGTGGGGGCTTTTTTATATATAAACGTATACTTATTTGCACATATACCGTATGTAATGTTCTTTTTTTTCATTCAGCCTGTGGGCTGATCAAAAGAAGGAGAACCTAACAGATTCCTCCATTCACATCGATCAATGTGGATGAAGAAATCTCTACCAGAAAAAGTGTGTGGTATGCCAACCATTGGAATATACCACCCTGCATCCACCCACTACTAATGATGGGCATACATGCAATGTTCTTTTGTTTGTTCAGCCCGTTGGGGAAAGCCCTGGCAATTAGGTCAAACTGAGCCAATTCCAGAATTAAAAAGGTGTCTAAAAAGTGGCACGCTTGTATAAAAATTTTCACGTACAAGTGGCAAACTTTACAAAAAAAAAAAGGGAGACACAAAGTCCCTAACAATCTTGCCACTGCTCCCCATGTAGTCTGGGCATCCGCAGGGCCCCACACGACTATCTTTTTCCTCGTAAACCTGGAAATTATAGGCTGTTGCCCTCTCACAGAGTTTATAGATTTTGACCCCATATCTGGCTCTTGCTAGGGGGAAAATGAAAACAAGGTCGCCAGGAGGGATGAGCTTCGAGGTCAAGTCGAACGTTAGTGACTAACACGAATGATGAAAAAATGTGCTTCTTTGCAAGAAATTTGAGCGCCCGCATCCATAATGCACTACGCGCGCGCTTGCACTGCATTATGTGATTGACCAAAGCATGCACCCTGACCTCCATGCTTTGGCCAATCAAATCATCTCTGTCATGATTGGACAAAGGCAGGCTGCCTTTAGCCAATCAGGGGCTAAGTACATGCCTCACACTATAAATAAGGCTGATAACACAGCAGCCACGTGTACAGTGTGAGGGCGAGATAGGAAGTGGTTGAGGCAGGGAGAGGAATGTGATTTATAGTTTATCAGACAGTGCAGTGTAGTCAAAAGTGTAGTCTAGTTAAGATGGAATACACAAAATATTAACCGCGCTAATGGAAGTGAAAAACAGCAGCAACTTCAAGTGTGACCACACCCTAAACAGAATCTATATAATAAGTCGCGCTAGCTTGAATGATGGAAAACACAGTCCATAAAAGTCCATATGTATTAGGGTCACAGTATTCAGACAGGCTCCCTATGGACATACGCTTACCAGAAATGGTAAATCAAAGGCAGGTTCTCTAAGATGAATCTCGTCCCCTTGATAGCAGACTGGAACCAATAATCTCGCGTTGATTCAACGGTATTGGATAAAAAATATAAAAACGCAATAGCGTTAAAACCCAACACAAATGGTAAAATAACTTGAACACCAATGTGAGTGATAAACCTGGATGTAAATGTGTGAAACTCCACCAGTGAAAAACTCAAAATAAACAAAAAGAAATAGAGAAAAATTCCTCTTAGGTGGGACACCTATAGGTACCCCTTACCGGAAATATGTGGAAATATGTGCAAAATCATAGAGGTGAAGTGCAATCCTAAATCGGCTGGTGTCGCCTCTTACCAAACAAAGAAGAGAAAAACGCCAAAGTGAATGGGAAATCCTGAAATAGGTATCCTCTGTGTAGAAAACCTCCACCAGTAAAGCTCGCCTCTTACCAGATTTTAATAAGATTAGGCCAGGTTACAATAAATCAAAGGAATCAAGCAAGATGAGATGCCAGGTTTATTTGGTTGGTGACAGACTGGAGGGATTCCACTGCAGGTCCCCTTTGAGGTTCATCATCCTTACAGGCGATTTGATCATTCCCATTGGGTAAGAGGCAAATCTCACTGGTGAAGGCTGGCATCTCATCTTGCTTGATTCCTTTGATTTATTGTAACCTGGCCTAATCTATGGGATCTGAAAGCACACAGAGCTGTGACCCCCCCCCCCCCCACATACATACACACACACACACCCATGGCTCTTTTTACCTTATATTTTAAAATATGTTAATGATAATATCAATATATTTAAAGTTTATATATATAATCTAAAAAGGAAGAATCATGTGGGCTCAAACCCACAACCTTCACCACTATAAGCCTGTTACCCTACCCACTACACTATTGCCTCAGGATTGCTATAGCCGGAACTTTTACGTTTCAGAAGATATGTTTGTCTGCAGAAAGATGCTCTGTGGGTGTAACTACATTACTCCTCATTGGTTCTAAAATCATCATAATAGAGACTACTGTAATCTGTAAACTTTTAATCTCAGAATTCTGACTTTCAAAGTCAGAATTCTGACTTTTAAACTCAGAATTCTGACTTTCAAAGTCAGAATTCCGACTTTTAAACTCAGAATTCTGACTTTTAATCTCAGAATTCTGACTTTCAAAGTCAGAATTCTGACTTTTTAAACTCAGAATTCTGACTTTTAAACTCAGAATTCTGACTTTTAATCTCAGAATTGTGTTTAATAAATTTTAGCATGGTCCAAACTTTTAATCTCAGAATTCTGACTTTCAAACTCAGAATTCTGACTTTTAATCTCAGAATTCTGACTTTTAAAGTCAGAATTCTGACTTTCAAACTCAGAATTCTATAAAAAGAAATTTTTTTCAAACTCAGAAATCTTTTACATTTTTTTTATGATGGCCCCAGGGCTCTTCCATACTTTTGGTGTTATTTGATCACCTATGTGATTTTTATTGTTTGGGCTATAAACAAAAAAAGACTGACAATTCTGAAAAAAAAACAGTATCTCCCAAAAGTGAGTACACCCCTCACATTTTTGTCACTATTTTATTCTACCTTTTCATGTGACAACACTGAAGAAATGACACTTTGCTACAATGTAAAGTAGTGAGTGTACAGCTTGTATAACAGTGTAAATTTGCTGTCCCCTCAAAATAACTCAACACACAGCCATTAATATCTACACTGCTGGCAACAAAAGTGAGTACACCCTAAGGTAAAATGTCCAAATTTGGCCCAATTAGCAATTTTCACTCGTTGGTGTTACAAGATCTCAGGTGTGAATGAGGAGCAGGTGTGGCAAATTTGGTGTTATCGCTCTCAGTCTCTCATACTGGAAGTTCAACATGGCACCTCATGGCAAAGAACTCTCTTAGGATCTGAAAAAAAAAACATTGTTGCTCTACATAAAGATGGCCTAGGCCAGGGGTGTCAAATCCAATTTCATTGCGGGCTGCAGCACCATTATGGTCGCCCTCAGAGGGCCAGTTCTATCTGTAGCCCACCACTATCAGAAGCCAAGAGCCCCCACCCTCCCTTACATCAGTGTATCCCCTTTACCATTTGCTGCTGCTGGGGAGATGCTGGAGGCAGAGCTAGGAAGCAACTGCAGGGCCTGGAGGAGGGCTGGAGTTCGCTGCCGGAGTTTGCTGAATGCGGAGACCAGTGTAGGTGGAGAGGAGGGGGTGCTGCTGCTGCACAGAGAGGTGCAGGATCTGTAGGAGGAGTTGTGTCCTCCTCTCTGCTGCCAACTGCGGAGTTGGGGGGGGGGGGTCCTCTCTGCAGCTGCAGGGGAAAGCACAGGTTTTGGCAGGGGAGTTCTGTCCTCTCTGCTGCTGTCTACTGAGAAAAGGTGGGGGCAGAGATGAGGGAGATGCAGCAACTGCAAGAGAGGTGCAAGGGCCACATGAAATGGCCTGGATGGCCAGATTCAGCCCCCGGGCCTTGTGTTTGACAGCTGTGGCCTAGGCTATAAGAAGATTGCCAAGACCCTGAAACTGAGCTGCAGCACAGTGGCCAAGATCATACAGCAGTTTAACAGGACAGGTTCCACTCAGAACAGGCCTCGCCATGGTCGACCAATGATGTTGAATGCACGTGCTCAGTGTCATATCCAAAGGTTTTCTTTGGAAAATAGACGTATGAGTGCTGCCAGCATTGCTGCAGAGGTCGAAGCGGTGGGGGTTCAGCCTGTCATTGCACAGACCATATGCCACACACTGCATCAAATTGGTCTGCATGGCTGTTGTCCCAGAAGGAAGCCTCTTCTAAAGATGATGCACAAGAAAGCCCGCAAACAGTTAGCTGAAGACAAGCAGACTAAGGACATGGATTACTGGAACCATGTCCTGTGGTTTGATGAGAACAAGATAAACTTATTTGGTTCAGATGGTGTCAAGCATGTGTGGTGGCAACCAGGTGAGGAGTACAAAGACAAGTGTGTCTTGCCTACAGTCAAGCATGGTGGTGGGAGTGTCATGGTCTGGGGATGCATGAGTGCTCTTGGCACTGGGAAGCTACAATTCATTGAGGGAACCATGAATGCCAACATTTAGTGTGACATACTGGAGCAGAGCATGATCTCCTCCCTTCGGAGACTGGGCCGCAGGGCAGGATTCCAACATAACTACCCCAAACACACCTCCAAGGTGACCACTGCCTTGCTAAAGAAGCTGAGGGTAAAGGTGTTGGACTGGCCAAGCATGTTTTCAGACCTAAACCCTATTGAGCATCTGTGGGGCACCCTCAAATAGAACATGGAGGAGTGCAAGGTCTCTAACATCCACCAGCTCCGTGATGTCATCATGGAAGAGTGGAAGAGGACTCCAGTGGCAACCTGTGAAGCTCTAAGCTCTGATGAACTCCATGCCCAAGAGGGTTAAGGAAGTGCTGAAAAATATTGGTGGCTGCACAAAATATTTACACTTTGGGTCCAATTTGGACATTTTAACTTACGGGTGTACTCACTTTTGTTGCAAGCGGTTTAGACATTAATGGCTGTGTGTTGAGTTATTTTGAGGGGACAGCAAATTTACACTGTTATACAAGCTGTACACTCACTACTTTACATTGTAGCAAAGTGTCTTTTCTTCAGTGTTGTCACATGAAAAGCTATAATAAAATATTTACAAAAATGTGAGGGGTGTACTCACTTTTGTAAGATACTGTATATATAAATATACCTATACCCACAGACGATCCAAAGAAAGACAAAATTCCCTTTAAGCAATTAGAATGTGGAGGTTAAACCTTATTTCCTTCAGAAGCAAAGAGTGTCCCCATGTCCTCTGCAATGACCTTAATAGCTATATTCTATATAATCAATAACTCTACACCAAGCTTACTATATGGATCACCAATGTATTTATACATGTTCATCACATCCCCCCTTAATCTCCTCTTCTCAAGAGAGAATTATTTCAGTTCCTGTAATCTTTCCTCAAAGCTGAGCTCCTCCATGCCTCTTATCAGTTTGGTTGCCCTTCTCTGCACTTTCTCCAGTTCCCTGATATCCTTTGAACAAAACTAAACTTCATATTCCAGATGATCTGTTACTAATACTTTATATGGGAGTTTGCTTTACTAACTGCAGCTTGGCACTGTATGCCATTATTAAGTGTATGATCTACCAGAACACCCAGATCCTTCTCCACCATTGACTCCCCCAGATTCTTCACCATTGACTCCCAGATACTTCTCCACCATTAACTTCCCCATTTGTACTCCCCCTAGTATGCAAGATGCATGGACATTTTTAGCCCCCTAGTGCATAACTTAACATTTGTCAACAATAAAACTCATTTGCCACCTAGTTACCCAATGAAACAGTCTACTTAGGTCTGTTTTTGAGTTGAAGACATCCTGTAAGGACGTTATTCCACTGCATAGCTTGGTGTCATCTGTCAAGGCTGAAATTGTTCTTTTAATCTCAAACTCTACAATATTAAAAAGGTTAAAAAGGGCCCCAACACTGAACCTTGGGGTACACCACTAATAATCTTAGACTGTTCACAGTATGAATCATTAACCACTAATCTGAATATGGCTTTATCCAGTTTTCTACACATTTACATATCACATTTTCTAATCCTTTATACCTCAATTTACACATTAGCCAACTTTGGGGAATTATGTCGAACGCCTTTACAAAGTCCAAAGAAGTTTAATAGGTTTGTTTCATACAAGCTCCAGGCAAATCACCTTGTTCATATTGATACTACTTAATTTCTATAGAAAAACATGTGAGATAGACTCTTCTCGTTTGGAGGTGGTAAACATGCCTTTGTGAGAAAAGTTCTTTCCTTTTAAAGAGAAGCCATAAGTTGTATTGACCACCCAGTTCTGATGGTTGGGTCAGAGTTGGGATTACTGACACTAACAAATCATCCTGATCACAGAAAATCCAAACACAACATGGCTGTCACATGCAGGGTCCGAAAAAACCTTAAGTCGATCCCTAGGTGCTCCTATAAGGACAGGACATACCATTTTTCACCTACAAACAGCTCATGGTTTGTACTATCAGAAGGAATAACTCTTATCATATTTACATATACCCTTTGATCTCTGGAAGAGTAAAGATAGCAGACAGTGAGGTGCCCCAAAATGCAGTGACCTCTTCCTCCCTGCTGATTTGCAATTGCCCTGTCTGGAAGATTCCTTGATGGCCTATGAAGTGATCCACACGTCTACAGGATTTCGTCAGAAAGCCAGAGGGGGACTCCTGCTGGATTCTCCTTTGTTTTTTTTTAAATGCCACATAGCAAAAAAATATACTAATAAAAAAGACAAACTCCTTTTATCTTGCCATGTTTTGTACCAGAAGCCTTAAAGCCAAGCCAAGCTGCTTGCTGTGGGGGCACCCAGCAGGAACGAGGGGCAAGGAGCACTGGTGTGGGACCTGAGAAGAGGAGGATTAATGCTGCTCTGTGCAAAACTGCTGCACAGAGCAGGTAAATATAAAATGTTTGTTATTTTATAAAAAAAATCCAAGACTTTAATATTGCTTTAAGCCCCATACACACGGGCCAGATGTTGGGAGACATTGACAGGTTAAAAAAAAACAGTGGACAATTGGCCCGTGTGTATGACAGTCAGTCCAACAGAAGCCAACCACTTGGCCAACCGGCTCCCGATCAGCGCTCTCAGCCAATGGCAGAGAGTGCTGATTAGAGTGTTCTGGCAGGGGGGACCATTCTCCAGTCAGATCACAACAGCTCAGCAGGGGAGATCGCTGTACCAACGTCAGATCGTTAGTACAGCAGCCCAGACCAGAGCTGTCAGTTTTTTTTCATTCAAACCAACTGTTAGTGTGTACTAGGCTTTGGTAAATTCCCCCAGTCTGTCTTTACTGGTTGCAGTGTAGCACCCTCCTAGTCAGGTGCTAGATAGACTGAATCGTTTTTGGCTCTGTCTGCTTAACAGCAGAGCAGCAGGCTAAATCTATGTGCTCCCTGCTTCACAGGGAGCAGGATCTGTTAGTTAGGCCTGTTCCATGTGTCCAGGGTGTGATTCATCTGGTCTAAAGGGAGTGTCCCCACTGTGTCCAATGGGGAGGCCTATTGGACAGTGGAGGAAACCCAGTCAGTGACACACAGGCTCTTGCAGCTGTCTCAGTGGGTTGGCACAGACAAGTGGTGCATCCTGGGATATGCTATAAAAGCCAAGGACACATGTGGTCTTTGTGCGGGAAGCCAAGTCCCAGAAGGAGGGTGATGACTGTCTCCTCTTCCGAAGCTATGGAAGGTGGTCATAGGCAGTCGGCCTGGTGAACCAGAAAGTGTGGCTGAACCCAGAGGTCCAGTGGAGGCTGACTGGTGGCGTTGGAGGCAACGGGGACTCTGGAAAAACTGAGTCCGTGAGTACAGAGGAACTTGCCCAGGGGTCTGCCAGGAAGGGGACCACTCCAGAGGCTAGAGTCAGTGGACGGGTGTCAGCACACAGGCAGTGAGAGTGAAGGAGGTGCCAAGTTTACAACCCTAAAGAGAATATGAAAGCAGGAACATTTAAATCATCTTTACTTCAGGGGCAGAGTGAAGCAGCAGCCTTGCCGCATTCTACCAGTGGCAGCTGGTCAATGTGGGGCGCAGGGGCGGCGACCCCCCCCCCCCCCAAGGCAAAAAGAAAAAAAAAGTGTTCCCGGGGCGCCGGCCAACACTGCTGCTATGGAGAGGGTGGAGAGGGGTGGGAGTTTTGCTGTCATGTGCCTTGTTTTGTTTAGCTTGATTGGCAGCCCTTTAGATTATGCTCTGCGCCCCCCGAGCACTCCCACCTGCTATTCTGCGTCCTGTGATTGGTGGACGTCTGACGTCATAGGGGCAGTGCTTGGGCATCACTCGGTAGAGCCATTCCACTCAGTGTCTCTGCTGAGGATTGACCGGAGAGGACAACAAGCAAGCCAGGAGGAGGAGGAGGAGGAGGAGGGCGGCAGCTTTCCCGGGCCGGACTCAAGTTCAACAATCTGCAAACACAAAAGGTGAGTGCCTGACACTGGTCACTCTACATTGAAGGGGGCACGCTGTGGTCACTCTACATTGATGGGGGCACGCTGTGGTCACTCTACATTGAAGGGGGCACGCTGTGGTCACTCTACATTGAAAGGGGCACGCTATGGTCACTCTACATTGAAGGGGGCACGCTGTGGTCACTCTACAATGAAGGGGGCACGCTGTGGTCACTCTACATTGATGGGGGCACGCTGTGGTCACTCTACATTGAAGGGGGCACGCTGTGGTCACTCTACAATGAAGGGGGCACGCTGTGATCACTCTACATTGAAGGGGCCACGCTGTGGTCACTCTACATTGATGGGGCACGCTGTGATCACTCTACATTGAAGGGGCCACGCTGTGGTCACTCTACATTGATGGGGCACGCTGTGGTCACTTTACATTGATGGGGGAACTGCTCACTGGTCACTCTGCATTGATGGGGGCACACTGTACCTTGATTACTGAAGGCCCCTTTCACACTTGTGTGACCTCAAAGTCACGCTATTTTTTACCGCGTTTTTTGCCGCGAAGCAATGCCTATTACATTTTTCTGTCCCCCCCCAAAAAAAATTTTGAGCACCAGCCGCCACTGCATTCTACAGTTAGCTGTCCTCAAGACTGTGAATAGTTAATAGTTGGGGTCTCCCACTCATCCCTTCTCCTATCCAAGTTCTCAATAAAAACACAAAAACAACATCCCCTGGATTGATTATTGACCGAGCCAAGGACTTTGATTGCTGATTATCTGCTGTCAGTTGCTAAGGGTAACCCAGGGGAATCCAGAAAGTGTAATTCTCAGCAGTCCTCTAGGGGCAGTGCTACAGCAGTAAACAAGCAGTGTTCCATTTCTGGAGAGCATTTCCATTCTCATCTAGCGAAAATGCCTAAAACTGAAGTCCAGGGTGAGCAAACATTACCTAAATACAAGAGCCATATATATTCTTATGGAATATTGGTGTACTTTATGTATTTCTTTCAGATCTGTGCTTCCTGTATTAAAGACCATTCACTGCTACTCTCCCTGACTGGTCTCGTCTCCGCCCTCCTCTCCTTGTAGCTTTCTGTCAGCCGGTCCTGATCAGTTTCCCCCACAGCTCTGCCCTTCACAGGCTATCTATATGTAGAACAGTAACGATGCTGCTGCTACTTCTACAAGGTATTGTCTTGGTTTGCTACTATTAAATAGTATATTTGAATGAAGATTTTGCCAGGTGTGCACCTTTAAACTACAAGACATGCTCTGTATATTATATACTGTAAATCTTGCCATCTGTTATGTCCATAGCCCCTAAAATGAGTAAATTAGAAGTGGGCACTGTCCTCCATGGAATTTCTAGAGTAGTAGTTTCAATAAGTCTTGTGCAACATATTTCCTCCAAGGCTTGATAAGTAGACAATGACTAGAAGTTTGAAGCCTCACAAGTTTGCAGAAAACTTTTAATTTACTAAGATAGATCTTGCAGAATATCCTGGGAAATCTCTGTCAGAAGGTAACATCTGGTGCACAACGGATGTGACACAAGGGAGACCTGAGAATGAATTCCCCAGCTTGGCTCCGACAATTGTCAACCCAAACCAATGCTCTCCTGAACATCCCATTAAATGAATATCGGTGTGTAATAATCCAAGGATCAGAGATCCTATAAATAACCAGCTAGGATATAAGACTTTCAAAAAAGGGGCTTCAGGCTGACTGCAGCAGAGGTACTTGCCAACACCTGGATTCAATGAGCACCAGGGTGAGTAAAATAGATTTATTTATATGGCCTTTGATGAGCATATCAAACTAATCTATCCTGTGGTGTCTCTTGTAAGTTAGGGAAAGGAGATATTTAGGCAATAAATATTGCTGTTTGTATTATTAACTTCATATTTATGAAAAATATTTGGTTTGTAAATGATTACAATGTTCCTGAGCTGCCGCAAAATCCTCCATCCAAAGAGGTAACAATAGCCAGAGAAGACCTTATAGCTGGAAAAAAAAAAAAAAAAGCAGGAAAAAAGGGTTCCAATAAGATGCAATTGGATCATTAGGGTTTAGATGAGGATGGCGAACATTTTGTAGGATGGCGGGTGGGTAGTGGGGTGGTTGCTGTCACGTCCTCCATGTTCCCCGACTCGTTGGGGGCTAAGTGTGGGTCACATAGGAGGACCACATAGGGTTGGATTCTTTTGGGTTACGCTAGGTACCTTGAACAGGGTCGCTGCCTTATACGTGGGGTACCTTTTTCTTGTGCGGCTGACTTGAACTTTAGTTAACTCTCTTTACCACTTAAGCCCCGGAAGATTTTACCCCCTTCCTGACCAGGGTTTTTTTTGCGATTTTTTTACTGCGTGATTTTAACGGACAATAGCGCGGTCGTGCGACGCTGTACCTAAACAAATTTGACGTCCTTTTTTTCACACAAACAGAGCTTTCTTTTGGTGGTATTTGATCACCTGTGCGATTTTTACTTTTTGCGCTATAAACAAAAAAGAGCGTAAATTTTGCAAAAATAACAATATTTTTCACATTTTTTCATATGAAACTCCCCAAAAAAAATGTAAAAATCAAAATTTTTTAACATATTTGGCCAATTTGTTTTCTGCTACATATGTTTGGTAAAAAAAATCGTAAAAAGCGTATTTTGATTGGTTTGCGCAAAAGTTATTGCGTTTACTAAGGGAAAGATTTGTCATTTTTGGTGTTTTTTTTTTTAAAGCGTAATGGCGGCGATCTGCGATTTTTTTGCGCCACTGCGACATTGCGGCGGACAGATCGGACCCTTGACTGACATTTTTTACACTTTTGGGGTTACCAGTGACATTACTGCAGTAATCAGTGCTATACTTATGCACTGTTACTGCAAAATGACACTGGCAGGGAAGGGGTTAACTTTATTGGGGAAGGAGGGGTTAAGTGTGTCCCTAGGGGCGTGTTTTTTACTGTGATTGGACATGGCTACTAGTGTAGGAACAGTGATCAACGGTCCTACATAGCAGAACCGTGTGATCACCATTCCTACACCAGGGAGAATGACAGGCGGCTTGTTTACATTAGCCGCCTGCCTTTCTTCCTCTCCACCGACGATCGCTGAGTGACCGGTGGATATCAGGTCCGCCGGTCACACGCACGGACTTCCTAGGGAACGAGCAGTGGCAGGCGCGTGCCTCCGCGCGCGCCCGCTATTGGCTCACAAGGAAGTGACAGGCTAGTGACGTATATATACGTCACTTTGCCTGGCCGGGGCTGACCGCCACCGTATATAGTCGTGCGGCGGTCGGCAACCGGTTAATGTTAATAAACACCACCAGGGTCACTGTTGCATTTAGGAGGGACTCACAGAGTCAATGCCCTCTCCACCTGTCCAGCGTATCTCCGCTACCTCACTCCCAGTAACAGAATGGGGCCCCGCTGTGCGATTAGCAGGGGCTCCATGCGCACTCTCACTTAACTCTTCCACTTCTTTGCCTGTGCAAAGGACAGGCTGAGGATCTCTGTGATGCCAATCCGCTCCCATTGCTATAGGAGACGCTCATGGAGAGAGTGCTGACAACAACTCCTCCTGCAAGAAGCTATCCCACCTATCAGATGTATACACTTATGACAGGCTGCATGTGAAACCTTCATTACCATTGGTAACCACTTGCTGGTGCTGCACACTGTATTAACTCTTGTACTACAAAGCCAGAAAAATTCCCTGCTCAGCTGCTCAACTTCCTGACCAGACTGCAACCAAATGAATTATCCTGTCTAACAATATGCGTTAAAAACGGGCTTAGTCTGCACACATTTGCAATTACTGGGTGTCCAGTGTGCCCCTGTGCCTTTAGGGAGGTGTGGGCTACCTTCAGGCTCACCTGCCCTCTGCCTATCCATTATAATGCATGTGCTTCCATTGTGGAGGCTCTCAAAATTTTTAGCTAGGACTGCAGAAAA
This sequence comes from Pelophylax lessonae, assembly GCF_965119305.1. Taxonomy (NCBI): domain Eukaryota; kingdom Metazoa; phylum Chordata; class Amphibia; order Anura; family Ranidae; genus Pelophylax; species Pelophylax lessonae. Next base: position 719,837,927 of record NC_138769.1, on the reverse strand, counting down.
TGGGGCGCCTTGACTGGGGTCTGTAGCTTACACATGTATTTGCAAATGTGTGCAGACTAAACCCCTGTTTTTAACACATACTGTTAGACAGGAGAATTTGGTTGGTTGCAGGCTGGTTGGTAAGTTGAGCAGGGAATTTCTGTTTTTGTTATGCATGCATTGCCCTTCCATGTGCTACTTGCTGCAAAGGCCAGTTCTAGGTGAGAGCAGTGGCCATTTGTTTGTACTGTTAACTCTTGTATTGCTGTCCTTATCCCCAGTGTGTTTCAACTGACCCAACAGTGAACTATCGTATTTATCGGCGTATAACATGCACTTTTTCCTTCTAAAAATGGAGGAAAAAGCAGCAGTGCGCGTTATACGCCGATATGAAAAAAAAAAGTCCAGGAAGCAGCGCAGAGAGGTAGAAGGGGGCGGGCGGGGCCGAGGAGAAGGAAGGACGCGCTGTCATCGGAAGTACCGCCTCCTATGGCGACGTCTATCATAGGCGCCGGGACTTCCGATGACAGCGCGTGTGTTCTTCATTCTGCTCTGCCCCACCCGCCCCCTTCTACCTCTCGGCGCTGCTTCCTGGACTTTTTAAAAAGTGAATCAATGGCGCTGGCGAGGCTGCAACTACTGGCACTGCGCTGGCGAGGCTGCAATTTCTGGCACTGCGCTGGCGAGGCTGCAATTATGGGCACTGCGCTGGCGAGGCTGCAATTCTGTGTACTGCGCTGGCGAGGCTGCATGTATGGGTACTGTGCTGGCGAGGCTGTAATTATTGGTTTTGCGCTGGCAAAGCTGCATGTATGGGCCCTGCGCTGGCGAGGCTGCAATGATGGACACTGCGCTGGCGAGGCTGCAATGATGGACACTACGCTGGCGGCTGCATTCGTGGGCAGTGGTGAGACTGCATTTGATTAAAAAAATGTTCTGAGTTCAAAGCTATTTATTTTAAATTTCAGCTTTTTTCCTAAAATTTAGGTGCGTGTTATACGCCGGCACGTGTTATATGCCGATAAATACGGTATGTGTTTCGGTTACATGCCTAACACCCCTTTAGTAACTTCAGACCAAGCAAGGACAAAGTTTTCAAAAATGTTACTGAAAATTCTCAGCATACAGAACAAAACGCACAGTCTTTTCTTAATATCCCTAACTCAGGCTTTGTAGCTGCCGCAGCATACCTGCACATGATAGAGTCCATTATGGCAGATCTGATGTCTTCGGGTGATTTGTAGATCTCAGTGGTCCCGTATTTTTTAGAAAGGCTTCCATAGGTGCTCCAGATTTGGCAGTAGACATTTGTCCAAGAACGACTCTGGTAACAGCAACATGACTGATACGAAGCGTTCCCCTGGATCGGACCCATGTCCTATTTTTATACAGCACAGGACCAGTGGGTCAGACCCAAGAAAGCCCACCAGGAAAAACCCCATAAGCGTGTTGTTAACTCTACCCCTCCCAGCTGGGGCAGCATTAAATTCCACCTGCCTACAAGCTGGTCCCATCACAGACAGGTCAGGCTACCCACTGCTTTTCTGCAGCCTTAATGACCAACCCATTCACTTTACTGAGCATCTACACCACTAGACATTGGACTACAAATACCACATACAGGTGCATCTCATAAAATTAGGATATCATCAAAAAGTTAATTTATTTCAGTAATTCAATTCAAAAATTGAAACTCATACACAGTATCTCACAAAAGTGAGTACACCCCTCACATTTTTGTAAATATTTTATTCTATCTTTTCATGTGACAACACTGAAGAAATGACACTTTGCTACAATGTAAAGTAGTGAGTGTACAGCTTGTATAACAGTGTAAATTTGCTGTCCCCTCAAAATAACTCAACACACAGCCATTAATGTCTAAACCGCTGGCAACAAAAGTGAGTACACCCCTAAATGAAATGTCTAATTTGGACCAAAAGTTTCAATATTTTGTGTGGCCACCATTATTTTCCAGCACTACCTTAACCAGTGGTGTATTTTGGTTTTGTGCTGCCCTAGGCAAGACTAAAATTGGGCACCCCCCCATGTAAATTTGCCTCACTCCTTTTTAGAAGGGATGTGACTCCCTCCAAAATTGAAGAAGAGAGAGAGGGGGATGAGAGAGAGAGAGCCGGATGAGAGGGGGATGAGAGAGAGAGAGAGAGAGGGGGGGATGAGAGAGAGGGGGGATGAGAGAGAGAGGGGGGGTGAGAGAGAGAGAGAGAGGGATGAGAGAGAGAGAGAGGAGGGGTGAGAGAGAGAGAGAGGGGGTGTGAGAGAGAGAGGGGGGTGAGAGAGAGGGGGGGATGAGAGAGAGAGGGGGGTGAGGGGGATGAGAGAGAGAGAGAGAGGGGGGATGAGAGAGAGGGGGGTGAGAGAGACAGAGAGGGGGGATGAGAGAGAGAGAGAGAGAGGAGGGATGAGAGAGAGAGGGGATGAGAGAGGGGGGGTGAGAGAGAGAGAGAGAGGGGGGATGAGAGAGAGAGGGTGAGAAAGGCGGCTCTAGCAATCAGTGGCCAATAGTCTCAGGTGGAGAAGGGTGTCTTTTTTGCTGCCCCCCTGCAAAGTGCTGCCCTAGGCCTGGGCCTTGTTGGCCTAGGCCAAAATACAGCACTGACCTTAAACCTCTTGGGCATGGAGTTCACCAGAGCTTCCCAGGTTGCTACTGGAGTCCTCTTCCACTCCTCCATGATGACATCACAGAGCTGGTGGATGTTAGAGACCTTGCGTTCCTCCACCTTCCGTTTGAGGATGACCCACAGATGCTCAATAGGGTTTAGGTCGGGAGACATGCTTGGCCAGTCAATCACCTTTACCCTCAGCTTCTTTAGCAAGGCAGTGGTTGTCTTGGAGGTGTGTTTGGGGTCGTTATCATATTGGAATACTGCTCTGCGGCCCAGTCTCTGAAGGGAGGGGATCATGCTCTGCTTCAGTATGTCACAATACATGTTGCCATTAATGGTTGCCTCAATGAACTGTAGCTCCCCAGTGCTGGCAGCGCTCATGGAGCCCCAGACCATGACACTCCCGCCACCATGCTTGACTGTAGGCAAGGCACACTTGTCTTTGTACTCCTCACCTGGTTGCCGCCACACACGCTTGACACCATCTGAAACAAATAAGTTTATCTTGGTCTCATCAGACCACAGGGCATGGTTCCAGTAATCCATGTCCTTAGTCTGCTTGTCTTCAGCAAACTGTTTGCAGGCTTTCTTTTGCATCATCTTTAGAAGAGGCTTCCTTCTGGGACGACAGCCATGCAGACCAATTTGATGCAGTGTGCAGCGTATGGTCTGAGCACTGACAGGCTGACCCCCCACCCCTTCAACCTCTGCAGCAATGCTGGCAGCACTCATACTTCTATTTCCTAAAGACAACATCTGGATATGACGCTGAGCACGTGCACTCAACTTCTTTGGTCGACCATGATGAGGCCTGTTCTGAGTAGAATCTGTCCTGTTAATCCACTGTATGGTCTTGGCCTCTGTGCAGCAGCTCAGTTTCAGGGTCTTGGCAATCTTCTTATAGCCTAGGCCATCTTTATGTTGAGCAACAATTATTTTTTTCAGATCCTCAGGGAGTTCTTTGCCATGAGGTGCCATGTTGAACTTCCAGTGACCAGTATGAGAGAGTGAGAGCGATAGCACCAAATATAACACACCTACTCCCCATTCACACCTAAGACCTTGTAATACTAACGAGTCACATGACACCAGGGAGGGAAAATGGATAATTGGGCCCAATTTAGACATTTTCACTTAGGGGTGTACTCACTTTTGTTGCCAGCGGTTTAGACATTAATGGCTGCGTGTTGAGTTATTTTGAGGGGACAGCAAATTTACACTGTTATACAAGCTGTACACTCACTACTTTACATTGTAGCAAAGTGTCATTTTTTCAGTGTTGTCACATGAAAAGGTATAATAAAATATTTACAAAAATGTGAGGGGTGTACTCACTTTTGTGAGATACTGTATTTTATATAGGTGCATTACACACAGATTGATATATTTCAAGCATTTCTTTCTTTTGATTTTGATGATTATGGTTTACAGCTAGTGAAAACCCAAAATTCAGTATCTCAGAAAATAAGAATATTATATAAGACCAATAAAAAAAAAGGATTTTAATATAGAAATGTTGGCTTTCTGAAAAGTATGTCCGTGTACAGTATAGCATGCACTCAAAATTTGTTCAGGGTTCCTTTTGCATGAATTACTGCATTAATGCGATGTGGCATGGAGACGATCACCCTGTGGCACTGCTGAGGTGTTATGGAAGCCCAGGTTGCTTTGATAGCAGCCTTCAGATCGTCTGTATTGTTGGGTCTGGTGTCTCTCATCTTCCTCTTGACAATACTTCACAGATTCTTTATGGGGTTTAGGTCAGGAGAGTTTGCTGGCCAATCAAGCACAATGATCCCATGATCATGTGACCAGTTATTGGTAGTTTTGGCAGTGTGGGCGGTGCCAAGTCCTGCTGGAAAATTACATCAGAATCTCCATAAAGCTGGTCAGCAGAGGGAAGCATGAAGAGCTCTAGAATTTCCTGGTAGAGGTTTGCACTGACTTTGGACTTGATAAAACAGAGTGGACCAACACCAGCAGATGACACGGCTTCCGAAATCACTAAATTGATGCAGTAATCCATGCAAAAGGAGCCCGACCAAGTTTTGAGTGCATATTATACTGTACATCAGGGGTGGGGAACGTTTTTACTGCCAAGGGCCATTTGGGTATTTAGAAAAATAATTTGGGGGCCGTACAAACTTATCAACTTAAAAATGTGCCTGTTATATTTGGTCAAAAATGTAATTAACTCACCCCTAATGTGATGGCTGCAACTGCTTCTCTTTGCTGAGGGGTGTAATGTTAGCTAGTATTGATGATGTTGCTACTCGCAACTAGTTTTCCAGGTTTGCGTCGGTCAGTCTGGAGCGCAGTCGACTTTGTGGTGGTAAGTTTTAAAAAGAACTGCTGGCGGGTAATGCTGGCTGATACTGCTGGTGGGTACAGCTGGCTGGTACTCCTGTGGGTATTGCTGGCTCAGGCTGGTACTGCTGGCTTGTACTATTCTGTGGGTACTGCTGGCTGGTACTGCTGGCTCAGGCTGGTAGTGCTGTGGGTATTGCTGATTCAGGCTGGCACTGTGCTGTAGGTACAGCCTTGGGTCCTGCTGGCTCAGGCTGGTACTGCTGGCTGGTACTGCTGTGGGTACTGCGCTGTAGGTACTGCTGGCTGGTACTGCTGTGGGTACTACTGGCTCTGGCTGGTACTGCTGTGGGTACTGCTGGTTCTGCTGTGGGTACTGCTGGCTCTGGCTTATACTGCTGTGGGTACTGCTGGCTCTGGCTTATACTACTGTGGGTACTGCAGGCTCTGACTTGTACTACTGGCTTTGGCTGGTACTGCTGTGTGTGCTGCTGGCGGTTAATGCTGGCTAGCAGCGGTGCCGGGCTGGAGGAAGAGGCGATGTTTCCTGTATTGGTCACAGACGGAGTGCATTTGATAGAACTATACAGGAACTATACAGGAAGCATTGGCGCCGTTCTGACAGATCAGCTGAGAGACACAGACTCAGCTGCACGGGGGGCCGGACCAAATGACTTTGAGGGCCGCATACGGCCCCCTGGACGTAGGTTCCCCACCCCTGCTACATGGATATACTTTTCAGTAAGCCAGCATTTCTGTATTAAAAATCCTTTTTTTTTATTATGTAATATTCTAATTTTCTGAGATACTGAATTTTGGGGTGGGTCTAGCTGTAAGCCATAGTCCTCAACATTAAAAAAGAGAAATGTTTGAAATGTATCACTCTGTGTGTAACACATCTATATAAAATATAGGAGTTTCACTTTTTGAATTGAATTACTCATATAAATGACCTTTTTGATGATATTCTAATGTTATAAGATGCACCTGTACGTGTTTGTTCTATGTTTTGAGAAAGGGTGACATTTTTTTTTTTTTATTCAGCAATAAATCCTTTTAAACCCTGAGGATTTACAGAGCTTAATCTGTTGAGTACTGTTCAGAGCTCATCATGTGTTGTGAATGGTCCTACGGGAACTGTGAGCACATAGTTCATGTTTTATAACACAGCAGATGTTTTTCTATGCAGAGTGGCAGCTTTGAGTTGAATGCCCTGTGTGTCTCTCCTCAGACATAAATTAGCTGCTGCGGGTTCATGTCTACATGTGGCACATGCATAGGTGTTGCTCAGAAATGTAATAAGCCCCCCATCCACACTTCAGCTCGTTTCCCTACGCCTGACTATGCCTTATTACGCTCAACATGCAGAATCTCATTCTTTCTAAATATCCCCCTTCATTCAGTCACTCTTCCTTCTACACCCTACGCTCAAAAAAATTCTGGACATTCAGGTGTTTTGGGGCCTGTAGGCTTCAATGGGAATGTCTGTGAACACGTGATACATGCGGTTTCCTACTTCTCACCTATAGAACTGCTCTCCTTGCTCCTGAGAAGAGTGCCGGTAGACATACAGTATGATTTTCAGACTTTTGGCTCTGTATGCCACCAGAATAAAATTAAAATGAAACAATCCAAATAAATTTGAAGTGTAGACTTTCAGCTTTAATTCAAGGGGTTGAACATAAATATCAAGTACAAATTTTAGGAACTGCAACCATTTTTATACACAGTCCCCCCATTTTCAGGGGCTCAAATGTAATTGGACAAATGTATATAATCATAAATGTAGCACCCTCCCAGGTAGGTGCTAGTGAAATACATATGTGGCCCTGTCTGCTTATCAGGGGGGCCACATATTTCCAGGTGTGGTCTGTTGAGTCTGGGGAGTCTCCCTACTGTATCCAATGAGGGATGTTTTTGGATGGTGGAGGGAACCTAGCCAATAGCACACCAGGGTTTAGGACTGTCCCAGTGGGCAGGGTTTGCCGCAATGCACCCTGGGATTGGAAATAAATCCTGAGGGAGCATGTGACAGAGTGTCTTTTGGCTGGGGCATTAGTCCCAGGAGGAGGTGATGGCTGTTCCTCTCCTGAAAAGTGTGAAGGTAGTCCAGGCAGTCGGCCTAGGGACCAGAGGTTGAGCTGGGTTGCAGAACGGATCCAGAGTTGCTGACCAAGTGGAGCTGTGGGGGCAGAGGTCTCCAGGAAAAACAGTGTCGTTAGTACTCAAGATCTGCCCTGGGGTCTGCCTAAGAGAGAGGGGACCACTCCAGAAGGTCAAGGGGGTCCAGGAGCCAGCTAACCAGTGGTTGTGGCATTGAAAGGGGGTGCCAAGTATTAGAGCCCTGGAAATAGGGGAGTAAAGGGGGCGCCAGTGTGGGCCCTGAAGTGTTCAGCAGTGCAGTTAAAGTGTACAGTTAGCTACCTCAGGAAGGAGTACCTCAGGGAGCTGAAATGGACTTTGACAGTCAAAGGCCAAGTTACAGCATCCAGTCAGCATTAACAGGCATCCGGCCAGCGTTAACCAGCGTCAAGCAGCATTTTCTAGAGTCCCTGCCTAATTGTGTATAGTTTAATTGTTGGAGTAACCCACTCATCCCTTCTCCCATCCAAGTTCCTAAATAAACCAAAAAACTGTAACGCTCCTGCGTTTTTTTATAGTGAGCTGGATTTGCAGCTGCAGAATCTCCACTCAGTAGTCATGTAGAGATGTGTTGAATTACCAGATCCAACTGTCCAGACTCATCACTGTGGACCCGCCTGCTTCAGCATACAAATATACACACACTCAATAAGATGTTCCTGGAGTGATAGGATGTATATGACAGTATAGAGGTGATGTGCTGAAGGGACAGGGTGAGCAGTGATAGCAATGATAAGCACTTGATAGTAATGTTCAGGAGAGTAGTAGATGGTAATAGGTAGAATGCAGATAGGTTAGTAATCATGTATGGTAACAGGTGGTAAGGACAGCAGATGATATATACAGGAGAGACTAACCCAGTGCAAGGATAGATGGTAGTAGACTCAAGAGCTAGCAATCTATGTAACAGTGCAGATGGTAGTATTAGTAATGCATAGTGTAAGGGATTAGCTCGGTGGTAGGCGTGGATGACCCCTTTGGGGGTGCGTTTTCACAGAGAGATAGCCCAAAAGTGCTTGCAAACAACAGGTTTATTCTTCAAACAAGTGCATGCAGCAAAACATCCAAAATAAAATAAAACAAAATAAATCCTTGCCTCTGTGGGCGGCTACCTTCTCACAACTGGAACCTACCTAAGAAGTCTTTCCAACCTACTGTTGGGCCGACACTGCTGATCCTACAGCAGACACTCAAATGTCCATTTGTTTGCTTTTCACACAGCACAAACATTGTCCATTTATAACAGGTCCCTTTACTCTTCACACTCTTCACATGGAACACTTTGTCTTCTCACCTTTGAGACGTCTTCACTCGTGGTTACCCTCCTTAGCTTCACATCGCTGTAGGGGGTCTTCTCCCATGCTCACCAGCTTGTCGGGAGGCACACATCCGACTGTCCCCCTCTCCCAGCCTACACGGCGACAGGCGGCAGCAGTCCTTCTCCCATGCCCACCAGCTTCGGGAGGTACACGTATGTCTGTCCTCCTCTCCCAGCCTACACGGCGACAGGAGGCAGCAGTCCTTCTCCCATGCCCACCAGCTTCGGGAGGTACACGTATGTCTGTCCTCCTCTCCCAGCCTACACGGCGACAGGAGGCAGCAGTCCTTCTCCCATGCCCACCAGCTTCGGGAGGTACACGTATGTCTGTCCTCCTCTCCCAGCCTACACGGCGACAGGAGGCAGCACTCAACAGACTTTCTCTGGACAAATTATAGAGGCCTTGATCTCCTCACTCTGAACAGCTGAAGGCCTTTCAACTTCCTGCTGGCTAGCTCTGTAGCCAACACCCTAAATTAATTAATGGACTTTCTAAGTCAGCTGGAAATGTATCTCCTTCCTGTGACTACATTCCCAGATTTAGCTGACTTCCTGTTACATACCCCCCCCTCTTGTTTCAACCCTAGGGTTGGGACACAGATTTCCAGGCACGCATGTGTCAAGCACTGCTGACTCACTGATAAGCCTCCTATTATCCTCAAGCTTCCGGATGAAACTGTTTTGTCATCTTCATTGACGGATTTCTCATAAATGCCACACAGTTTGTCTCTCATCTCATATACACATTCTTCAACTGCATTTTTGGCATCATTTTGCTCCTTCTCGTTTCTGTCATCTTCATTGACAGCTTTCTCATAAATGTCAGACAGCTTGTCCCTCATAACCGTCTGTCCAATCCACCATGGAGGACCGTGATCCATAGGCAACTCAATTGGGCTAGTCTTAATGTCTTCAACATTCTTAAGACGCCTCTCTCTGCAATCCATAAATGTTTTCCACAAAACTTTGAGAACCTTTGCTTCACTAAGCTTTGTTCCAAGTAGGGACTCTTGACATCCCTCTGTGACTTGAGTTGCCTCTCCATACATCTGTACACAATCATTGACTTTTTGTTGTAAAAGGGAATGATCTTCCTTCTTGAGCTTTGCTTGCTCTAAGATGCTGTGCAGAGGATTTTCCAATTGAGACAACAGGCTGTCACACATTTCTTCAAAGTGACCCCTGTTCCTTTTCCCAGAGATATCAATATCATTCAAACATTTCATATTCATAGGCAGATCTGAAGCATTTGCACTCATCAACTTCTTAAACTTTTCGCCCTCCTGAGCGAGTCGCAGTAAAGGCCTACTATTTGATTTGATATTCAGTTTATATTTCTTGCCAAACTCTTCACAGAAGAAGCCAACCAGAACATCATCAACTTTCCTTCCACCAACATAGGGGTCAAAGGCAACAACACAGTTGAACCCAGCGATCTGGGTGGTATCCATTATAGACCTCCTCTCTGCATCAGTGAAGAAGCATGGAACTGCAACACATTCTTTTACAGGTTTCTTCAATGCACTTTCTGCTGAACTATTTGACCGCTCAAGGTCACCTAGTTCTTTTTCTCTATCTGAATTCCACATGGAATGCATCTCAAGATCACGATCAAACTTCTGCCACCCGTCTTTTACCAGTTTCATTTTAGAAATATTCTCTGAAAGGCACTTGAAGTTCATTTGCTTCACGTTTTCACCAACAGCCTTAGTTTTCTCCACTAGGTGGCGTTTGCTTTTTCCTCCCAGATTTATATCACTTGCTTTAGTTTTCTCCGCTTTAGTTTTCTCCACTAGGTTTTCAGCCTGAACTGAGAAATCATCACATTTCTTACACAACTCCTTTATTTGCTGAAGTTCTAATGATACATTTTCCAATGCTTGAAGTTTTTGAAGGAACGGTTTATTCCAAAGGGGTGATTCAAGCCACGTGTCATCACATTTCTGAGGCTCACTCAGGACAGACCCCAAAACACTGATCCTTTTAAAAACTGCATCAGGCACACTATCCCCTCTTTGGGACAGATCCTCTGTTGCCTGGAATTCCTCTTCCAGTTCCTGCAACGGAATCTTCATCTCTTCTACTTGCTGTTCTAAGGCTCGTTTAGACTTTTCTAGCTCCTGAACGCTTTTCACAACATCATCCTTGGAGCTGACCAATTCTTCCATTTCTGTACGCAGCTGTTTGTTAACACTTTCTAGTTCAGCCTTACACTCTAGAACTTCCTCCAAAGAGCGAGCCAAGAACAGGGCTTTGCTCTCGTTATCACGCGCCTCCGTTTTTGCACGGTCGCGTTCTTCTGCATATTTTGCAGACACAGTCTTCTCTTCACCAAGCATCTGATCAAACTTCTTTTTCACATCTTCAACACACTGTAATGAACCAACGCTTTCTTCCATGCGTTTTTTCATATCCGCTATCTGAGCTTGCAATGTTGCGACTTGCTCTGATAGGTTTTTCTTTGCTTCCGCCTCCTCTTTTAATTGTTCCAGGAAGCCATTTTTCTCATCTTCCATTTGTTTGAGCTTTGTGCTAAAACTCAGCCTTTGACACCTCTCTTCCTGTAAGAGTTCCTGCGTGTCTTGCAGCTGCGATTCCAAGATAGAAAAATCTTCCGCAATTTCTCTAGATTTGCTGTCTGCTTGAGAAAGCTGATTTGTAACATTGTCCAACTCAACCTGCAGTCGGTTTGCCTTCTCTGACAGCTTAGCACACAATCGGTCACCTTCTGACACCTTGACTTGCGATTCCAGAAGCTGTGCCTCTACTTTTTCCCTCTTATGTTCACAATCTCCTTTTCCCTGCATAAGAGCCTTCACCTCATTGGCTAGCATCTGGGAATAAGAATGTAATTCTGCCACACAGGCTTCTTTCTCCTTTAACTGCTGCTGGAAACGTTGGGCTTCACCTTTCCAACTTTCACAGTCTGCACGTAATTCATCTACCACATTGCTCAAAGTAGTGAGCTCATACACAGTACTCAGTAATTTAGCCTCTCTTTCACTTTTCTCTTTGTCGCTGAGAGACAATGTCGCTTTCAGAGCAACATTCTGTTCCTGCGACTCCTGCAGGTCTATTTTTGTAACTTCCAAACACTGAAGACTTTTTTCCAGCTGATTACGCAACTCCAACATTTCACACATACTTTGCTTCTGCAAAGTCTGAATTTCACTTTCCTTTTCCATGAGGATGGTATCTTTCTCCATTATAGTCTCTCTGCGTTTTTGCAACTCGACCAAAAGAAGAGCAGTGGATTCTTCCCACTGTAACACATGAGACTTGAGTAGTTCATTCATTTCCTGCAAGTTTCTATGCTCCATTTTAAGCAATTCCAAGGCTTGTTCCTTTTCTTCCATTTTCCGTTGCAAGGCATCCAACTCAGCCCTGCACACATACTCGGTTTCCTCCAAACCGATGGCCTCCATTGGCTGCTGGCGTCTCTGTTTCCAGCCTGCCATGCTCTCTTGGTGATCCTTTTGTTGAGCTGCAAAGCTCCGTTGTTTCAGCATCTCCCCCATTTTGGGTTTACTTTTCATCTGAGAACCCTGCGTCTCCAAAGCAGTTTCATTTGCCCCAGTGTTGCTAGGAACAACAACTTTTCTCTTTAGCCGATTCCGTTCAGGCATGGATGGGGCTGGTTCAGACGGCAACATCCCCTCCATCCATAGAATCCGGTCTCTCATTTCATCTATCTTTGCATTTTTCAGGCGTTTGGACCGCCCCATCTTCAATAACTCCACAAACAAATTTTTCACAGTCCAGCAAACAATTTTCAGACCACTGTCTCTTCAACACATGTAGTTTTTCTCTCTCTTGCAGGATCTCTTTTCCTGCGCACACAGTTTGTGCAGTCACTTGCACCAGACACAACAAAGTTCATCAAATAATTTTGAGACCGCTGTCTCTTTAAAACACTTTTTTTTTTTTTTTTTTTCTGTCAGGATCTTCTCTCCTGCACACATAGATTGTGCAATCTCATGCACCAGACAAAGTTCATCAAACATATGCACTCCATTGCAGGGATCTTGCTGCTTCTGCCCGCATCCTCCACCATATGTAAGGGATTAGCTCGGTGGTAGGCGTGGATGACCCCTTTGGGGGTGCGTTTTCACAGAGAGATAGCCCAAAAGTGCTTGCAAACAACAGGTTTATTCTTCAAACAAGTGCATGCAGCAAAACATCCAAAATAAAATAAAACAAAATAAATCCTTGCCTCTGTGGGCGGCTACCTTCTCACAACTGGAACCTACCTAAGAAGTCTTTCCAACCTACTGTTGGGCCGACACTGCTGATCCTACAGCAGACACTCAAATGTCCATTTGTTTGCTTTTCACACAGCACAAACATTGTCCATTTATAACAGGTCCCTTTACTCTTCACACTCTTCACATGGAACACTTTGTCTTCTCACCTTTGAGACGTCTTCACTCGTGGTTACCCTCCTTAGCTTCACATCGCTGTAGGGGGTCTTCTCCCATGCTCACCAGCTTGTCGGGAGGCACACATCCGACTGTCCCCCTCTCCCAGCCTACACGGCGACAGGCGGCAGCAGTCCTTCTCCCATGCCCACCAGCTTCGGGAGGTACACGTATGTCTGTCCTCCTCTCCCAGCCTACACGGCGACAGGAGGCAGCAGTCCTTCTCCCATGCCCACCAGCTTCGGGAGGTACACGTATGTCTGTCCTCCTCTCCCAGCCTACACGGCGACAGGAGGCAGCAGTCCTTCTCCCATGCCCACCAGCTTCGGGAGGTACACGTATGTCTGTCCTCCTCTCCCAGCCTACACGGCGACAGGAGGCAGCACTCAACAGACTTTCTCTGGACAAATTATAGAGGCCTTGATCTCCTCACTCTGAACAGCTGAAGGCCTTTCAACTTCCTGCTGGCTAGCTCTGTAGCCAACACCCTAAATTAATTAATGGACTTTCTAAGTCAGCTGGAAATGTATCTCCTTCCTGTGACTACATTCCCAGATTTAGCTGACTTCCTGTTACAATAGATAGTAACAGTCCTTAATGTGCAAAAGTAGATAGTGTAAGTTTGTTATGGAGGAATCCCCTGTGGGGTACTTATCACTAGTGAGACTAGTAAGTAGAAGGGTCCAGTAGTAAGGGAGTGATCCGGTAGCAAGATACGGGATCAGTAGCGAGGTTCCGGTCTGTTCCAGGTAAAGAGAATAGCTGGAGGCTCCGGCAGCATGAGACGAGGCTGTTAACCATGCGGTTTGAACGAACAACCTGTGAGAGAAAGCCGGCGATTGAAATAGCCGCTCAGAGCGGCGCTCAGTGATGATGTCATGCGGCTTAAAGGTATATGCGTTCCACCTAACTGAAAAGGTGGGACACAATATGTAATGGAAAATGGGCAATAAGGGTACCGAAGGTACCAGAATCTTACAGTACCCCCCCTTAAGGCCGGCTCCGGAAGGCCTATAGCACTGGTTTCTCTGGGTATTTAGAGTGAAACCTTCGTATAAGCCTAGGTGCGTGAACATCAGAAGTATCCAACCAGGTGTCGTCTTGGGGTCCATAGTTCTTCCATCTTATGAGATATTGGAGTCTTCCTCTGGATACGAGAATCCAAAATCTCCCTAATCTCATATTCTTCTCCGCCTTCAACTTGTACTGGAGGTGGAGGCAAGATGGTAGGCCTTATTCCTTGGTTAGGAACATGTGGTTTCAGTAGCGACACATGAAAGATGGGATGTATTCTGAGATCTGCCGGTAAAGTGAGTTGCACTGCAGCTTTTCCAATGAGTTTCTTAATTGGGAAGGGTCCCAGAAATAAAGGTCCAAGCTTTTTGCTAGGTATCTTTAACCTTAAATTTTTCGTTGATAGCCAAACGAGGTCCCCAATAGCATATTGAGGAGAAGGTCTTCTACGAAGGTCGTAGTACCTTTTTTGTTGACTATGAGCGTGTGAGATGGTGGTATTAAGTAAACCCAGAGAGTCTTTTATTTGGGTAAGATAATCCGAGGCTACTGGGTTACTTGATGGTAGGATGCGTGGTGGAAGAAGAGTGGGATGAAACCCATAGTTTAAGTAGAACGGACTTTGCTTAGTAGTACTGTGGGTTGCGTTGTTATAAGCAAATTCCGCCAGAGGGAGGAGGTCCACCCAATCATCCTGTAGGTATGAGGTGTAGCAACGTAGATATTGTTCAATGCACTGGTTGACTCTTTCAGTCTGTCCGTTGGTCTGAGGGTGGTAAGGAGAAGTGAGCTTTCGCTCAATCCGTAGTATGTGACATAGAGCTTGCCAAAACTTGGAGATGAACTGTGAACCACGGTCGGATAAAAGAGTCTTTGGAATTCCATGTAACTTGAACACATGTTTCATTAGTAATTCCGCTGTTTGCTTAGATGAAGGTAGTCTGCGAATAGAAATGAAATGTGCCATCTTTGTCAGATGGTCCACTGACACTAGAATGGTATTAAATCCTTTGGAAGGTGGTAGTTCTACTATAAAGTCTAAGGACACAACTTCCCATGGAACCTGGGGTATTGGTAGACTGCAGAGTAGACCAGATGGTTTTGTAGTGTCAATTTTGGACCTTGCACAGATGTCACATGAAGAAACAAATTTTTGTACAGACGTCTTCATATCAGGCCACCAAAACTGCCTGGTAAGCAAATTAAGGGTCTTAGTCATACCCATATGTCCTGCTATGGGCACATCATGTGATAATTCCAAGATCTTGGTGCGCATAGTAGGGGGTATGCAGAGTTTGTCGTTGTAGTAGAGGAAGCCTTCTGCATCGGTACTTAGTTGTGGTGGAGGTGAATCCAGTCCTATACTGTGCAAAATCTCTTACTTCAGGGAACGAACAACTCCAATAATACGTTCATAGGGTATTATAGGAATAGAAGGGATTTTGGCGCAGTTATCTTTGGTTAATCGTGATAGCGCATCCGCTTTTTTGTTTTTGTCTGCAGGCGTGTAGGTCACTAGGAAGTTGAATCTTAGAAAGAATAATGACCATCGTACCTGCCGGTGGGAAAGAGTTTTGTTAGTCTGAAGGTATTGAAGATTTTTATGATCTGTATATATGAGTATTGGTAATCGGGTACCTTCAAGTAGATGTCGCCAATTCTCTAGTGCCAGTTTTATGGCAAGCAACTCCTTTTCACCCACTGGCTAATTCACCTCTGGGCTGCTTAGTGATTTAGAGAAGAAAGCAACTGGGTGAAGTGGTGAAGTATTTGTTGGTCGTTGGGAGAGAACTGCTCCTACTGCCATGTTTGACGCATCTACCTCCAGAATATATTGGAGGGATGGGTCTGGATGGCGTAGTATGGGAGCAGAAGTAAAGCTTGATTTTAACAAGCGGAAAGCTCCATTTGCTTCTTCTGACCATTTGAATGGTTTCTTTATACTTGTAAGTTGTGTGAGAGGTCTCACAATAGCAGAGAAGTTCTTGATGAACTTCCTATAGAAGTTTGAAAATCCGAGGAATCGCTGTAATGCCTTACGAGTTGTTGGTATAGGCCAATCCAGAATACACGATATCTTGCTCATATCCATTTTGATTCCGGTTTTAGATATGATGTATCCTAGGAATAATATTTCTTCTTTATGAAATAGGCATTTTTTTTAATTTCACGTATAGATTGTGTGCGAGTAATCTGGATAACACAAGTCTTACATGTTTTATATGTTCAGACAAAGATCGAGAATAGATAAGTATATCGTCCAGATATACCACAACACAGACATCAAGTAAGTCTCTGAAGATGTCATTTATGAATCGTTGAAAAGCTGCGGGAGCATTACGCAACCCGAAAGGCATCACAAGATATTCGAATAATCCGTATCTGGTTCTGAATGCTGTCTTCCACTCATCTCCGTCACGGATTCGGATTAGGTTGTATGCCCCTTTTAGGTCCAATTTAGAAAAGTAGGTAGCCCCACGCACTTGTTCAATGAGTTCAGGGATGAGCGGTAAAGGATAGCGATCCTTTATCGTAATGGTATTTAATTGCCTATAGTCAATAATAGGCCTAAGACTTGAATCCTTATTGCGGACAAAGAAAAGTCCTGCAGCTGTGGAAGAAGTAGAGGGTCTGATGAACCCTTTTGCCAAATTCTCATCCAAGTATTCCTTGAGATGAGAGAGTTCATCCTGTGAAAGAGGATAAACATGACCAAAAGGCAATTTGCTATTAGGGAGTAGATCGATAGAACAATCATAGTCCCTATGGGGAGGCAACACTTGAGCATTTTTCTCAAGGAAGACTTCGGACAGATCCTGATAGCATAGTGGTGTAATCTCATCTGACACCACAGACAGGATCTTTCCATAAGATGGGAGGTTACACGTGATCTCGCAATAGTGAGAAGGGAAGGTTAGAGTCCGTGTTTTCCAATCTATGGTTGGTTGATGTATGTGTAACCACGGAAGTCCCAGAATAATGGTCAAATGTGGTGAAGGTAGTACATCAAAAGTGGTGGTCTCCATATGAGACTCGTTAGCAGTGACAAGGAGTGCTTGTGTCTGATTGGTGATTGGACCAGAAGATAACGGAATACCGTTAATGAAACTAACAGAGACAGGTTTAGGTTTTGAAATAATAGGTATTTTATTTAAAGTAACAAAACGTGTATCGATATAGTTCCCACAAGATCCTGTGTCGATCATAGCCTTGGTGGTGATCCTAGTCTGGTCCCACTGCAATGTCAAATGAATAAAGAGATAGGGATTAGAAAAGGAAGTCGTTAATCCCCCTAGCAAGACATGTGAACACTCACCCTCTTTTTTGCGGACAAGGGGACAGACGCTTATCAAATGATCCGGGGATGCGCAGTACATGCAGAGATTTCTGGATCTTCTCCTGGCTCGTTCAGTAGTCGATAAAGGTGGATGTATGGTTCCTACCTCCATAGGAGTAGGGTCAACGGCCGAATTCCGAGAAGGACTGGACAATGGCATTCCCATCTTCTCAGCCTTTCTTTCTCGTAGTCGCCTGTCAATGTTGATACTGAGTTGTATTAAGGCATCCAAAGTGCCAGGTAAATCCGCTCGGGCGAGCTCGTCTTTAACGGCTTCTGACAACCCGAGTCTGAACTGAGTTCGCAGAGATGTATCATTCCACCCTGAATCAAGGGTCCATCTTTTGAACTCTGCTACAAAGTCTTCAACAGGTCTCCTTCCTTGTTTTAAAGCCCTCAATTGGATATCAGCAGTACTCTGCCTATTGGGGTCTTCATATAAGCTAGCGAGTTCCGCTAGGAATAAAGGATAGGAGTTGAGAAGAGGATCATCTTTCCCAAAGAGAGAGTCTGCCCAGGCCCGTGGATCACCCGTTAAATATGAAATAGTGGTACAGACTTTAATTTGATCAGTAGGGTAAGTACGAGGTTTTAGCAAAAAAAGCAATTGATATGCGTTTTTGAAGTCACGAAATTTTTTCCGATCACCTGTAAACACTAGAGGAGGGTTTATTTTAGGTTCAGGGGGCTGAGCAGCAGTAAGCTGTGAAAGACGGGTTATCTGCTGTCTCAGAGTCTGATTTTCATCTTTTACTTCAGTAAGAGCAAGTATTAATGCATTTACTTTTTGTGTTAATTGTATCACTTTAGTGGGTAATTCTGCTGAATCCATTTTTTTAGGTTCGTTCAATCTGTAACGCTCCTGCGTTTTTTATAGTGAGCTGGATTTGCAGCTGCAGAATCTCCACTCAGTAGTCATGTAGAGATGTGTTGAATTACCAGATCCAACTCTCCAGACTCATCACTGTGGACCCGCCTGCTTCAGCATACAAATATACACACACTCAATAAGATGTTCCTGGAGTGATAGGATGTATATGACAGTATAGAGGTGATGTGCTGAAGGGACAGGGTGAGCAGTGATAGCAATGATAAGCACTTGATAGTAATGTTCAGGAGAGTAGTAGATGGTAATAGGTAGAATGCAGATAGGTTAGTAATCATGTATGGTAACAGGTGGTAAGGACAGCAGATGATATATACAGGAGAGACTAACCCAGTGCAAGGATAGATGGTAGTAGACTCAAGAGCTAGCAATCTATGTAACAGTGCAGATGGTAGTATTAGTAATGCATAGATAGTAACAGTCCTTAATGTGCAAAAGTAGATAGTGTAAGTTTGTTATGGAGGAATCCCCTG
The DNA here is from genome assembly GCF_965119305.1 of Pelophylax lessonae. Classification (NCBI taxonomy): domain Eukaryota; kingdom Metazoa; phylum Chordata; class Amphibia; order Anura; family Ranidae; genus Pelophylax; species Pelophylax lessonae. Next base: position 719,819,426 of record NC_138769.1, on the reverse strand, counting down.
TGGGGTACTTATCACTAGTGAGACTAGTAAGTAGAAGGGTCCAGTAGTAAGGGAGTGATCCGGTAGCGAGATACGGGATCAGTAGCGAGGTTCCGGTCTGTTCCAGGTAAAGAGAATAGCTGGAGGCTCCGGCAGCATGAGACAAGGCTGTTAACCATGCGGTTTGAACGAACAACCTGTGAGAGAAAGCCGGCGATTGAAATAGCCGCTCAGAGCGGCGCTCAGTGATGATGTCATGCGGCTTAAAGGTATATGCGTTCCACCTAACTGAAAAGGTGGGACACAATATGTAATGGAAAATGAGCAATAAGGGTACCGAAGGTACCAGAATCTTACAAAAACCCAAAGATACTGGACTGGTTCTTGTCTCAGTGCTCACACTTGGAGAAACATGTTCGAAGGTACTTTTGTTGCACACAGTGACCCAGGGGGACTCACAGCCAGCGCCTATGCTGGGAATTGTGCTACATAAATAAAATGTTGATTTTTAATATTTTGTTGAGAAGCCTTTACTGGCAAAGGCTGCCTGAAGTCTGGGGCCCATGGACATTACCAAAGACTTGGTTTCCTCCTTTCTGAAGCTTTACCAGGCTCTAGCTGCAGCAGTCTTCAGTTGTTCTTTGTTTGTGGGTCTTTCTGCCTTTAGTTTTGCCTTCAGCAAGTGAAATGCATACTCAATTGGGTTGAGATCTGGTGATTGATTCAGCCATTGCAGAATATTCCACTTCTTTTTCTTCAAAAGCTCCTGGGTTGCTTTTGCAGTGTGTTTTGGATCATTGTCCATCTGTACTGTGAAGCTACGTCCAATTAACTGTGCTGCATTTGGCTGAATCTGGGCTGACAGTGTATCTCTAAACACTGCAGAATTCATCCAGCTGCTTCTGTATTATGTCACATCATCAATAAATGCCACTGGAAGCCATGCATGCCCATGCCATCTCACTGCCTCCACCATGTTTTATAGATCATGTTGTGTGCTTTGGATCATGAGCTGTTTCAAGTCTTCTCCACACTTTTTTCCTCCCATCATTCTGGTACAGATTAATATTCATCATACATACTAGGGGGGGGGGGGGGGGGTAGAACTGAGGGAATCCATAGCAGAGAAGGATCTGGGGGTTCTGGTAGATCATAAGCTTAATAATAGCATGCGATGCCAAGCGGCGGTTTCCAAAGCAAGCAAAGTCCTTTCTTGTATTAGGAGAGGCATGGACTCCAGAGAGAGGGATATCATTTTGCCCCTGTACAAATCATTAGTAAGATCTCATCTGGAATTTGCAGTTCAGTTTTGGGCACCCGTTTTTAGAAAGGATATCGGGGAACTGGAGAAAGTGCAGAGAAGGGCAACCAAACTGATAAGAGGCATGGAGGAGCTCAGCTATGAGAAAAGATTAGAGGAACTCAATTTATTCTCTCTTGAGAAGAGGAGATTAAGGGGGGAAATGATCAACATGTATAAATACATAAGGAGTCCATATAGTGAACTTGGTGTTGAGTTGTTCACTTAAAGGTCAACACAGAGGACAAGGGGGCACTCTTTACATCTAGAGGAAAACTGATTTTGTCTCCAAATATGGAAAGGTTTCTTAACTGTAAGAGCTGTGAAATTGTGGAATATACTCCCTCCAGAGGTGGTTCTGGCCAGCTCACTAGATTGCTTTAACCGGTTGCCGACCGCCGCACGACTATATACTGCGGCGGTCAGCCCCGGCCAGGCAGAGTGACGTATCGGTACGTCACTCGCCTGTCACTGACTTGCGAGCCTATCGCGGGCGGGCGCGCGCCCGCCGAGGCGCGCGCCCGCCGCGGCTCGTTCACAGGCAAGTCAGTGCGTGTGACCGGCGGACTCGATGTCCGCCAGTCACACTGCGATCGCTCCTGTGAAGGGAGAAAGACAGAGCAGCTTGTGTAAACAAGCTGCCTGTCAGTTCTCCCTGTGTAAAAGTGAAGATCTGTCCGTTCTACTATGTAGAACGGTGGATCTTTGCTTTTACACCAATAGGAATGTCCCTACACAGTTAGAAGCACGCCCCTAGGACACACTTAACCCCTCCCTGTCCAATAAAGTTAACCCCTTCCCTGCCAGTGTCATTTTTGTAGTAACAGTGCATATGTATAGCACTGATTACTGCAGTAATGTCACTGGTAACCCCAAAAGTGTCAAAAATGTCAGTCAAGGGTCCAATCTGTCCGCCGCAATGTCGCAGTACCGAAAAAAAAATCGCAGATCGCCGCCATTACGCGTTAAAAAAAAAAACACCAAAAATGACAAAAATCTTTCCCTTTGTTAGTAAACGCGATAACTTTTGCGCAAACCAATCAAAATACGCTTTTTGCGATTTTTTTTATCAAACATAGGTAGCATAAAACAAATTGGCCGAAAAATGTTAAAAAATTTTGATTTTTACTTTTTTTTTTGGGGAATTTCATATAAAAAAATGTGAAAAATATTGTTATTTTTGCAAAATTTACGCTCTTTTTTTGTTTATAGCGCGTGATCAAAAAATCGCACAGGTGATCAAATACCACCAAAAGAAAGCTCTGTTTGTGGGAAAAAAAGGACGTCAAATTTGTTTAGGTACAGCGTCGCACGACCGCGCAATTGTCCGTTAAAGTCACGCAGTAAAAAATCGCAAAAAAACCCCTGGTCCTTTAGCAGCCAAATCCTCCGGGGCTTAAGTGGTTAAAAAAGGCATGGATTCTTTCCTGGGTGTACTTAATATAAGTGGGTACTAAAATTTTTTTGGGTAAAGTTGATCCAGGGAATATCCGATTGCCTCTCGGGGGATCAGGAAGGAATTTTTTTGCCCCTGCTGTAGCAAATGAAATCATGCTTTGCTGGGGTTTTTTCGCCTTCCTCTGGATCAACTGTGGGTATAGGATTGTGTGGTTGGGTTTTCAATACTGTTTTTTTTTTTTTTTTTGTTGGTTGAACCAGATGGACTTGTGTCTTTTTTTCAACCTGACTAACTATGTAATATTAATATTAATATCTGTCCAAAGAATGCTTTTTCAGATTTGGTCCCGCTATTTTAGATGTTTTTTGGCTAAGTCTAATCTGGCTTTTCCTCTCTTTAGGTTTATGAATGGTTTGCTCATTGTGGCAGGGATGTAACTACAGGGGTTGCCATTGGAACCGGGCCCCATGCTCCAGGGGGACTGTGCAGCTCCCCTGTACACCTGGATAGGAAGGGCGGCGGGGGCAGCATGTAGAGAAATCACTGTCCTCCTTTTTCCTCCTGTAGCTGCAGGAGGAAAATGGAGGAGATTGGTTCCTCTGTATGCTGCCCCCGCCACTCCTCCTATTCAGTTCACTTGTGTTCTGCTGTCTCTGGGCCCCTGTGTGCTCCTTTCCCTCTCCTGACGGCTGCTGCAGGGGATGTGTCACGATAGAGAACCAGGAAGGGGTCAGTAAATATGTAATTTACCAGCTCCTTCCTTTTCTGAATGGACAGAGCCATAGTCAGTGACATTGTAAAAAAAATAAAATAAAATGATAAAAGATAATACCATTAAAATACCAAAAAAAAAAAAACTACTGACACCAGTGGGTGAAGTTCCAGGATTGCAAAGGTCACACTTGCGACCGGGCCCTGGCATTCCACCACTGTGGGGAGGCCCCAAGATGGCAGGAAGGGGGCCCACTGCAGAACTTGTGAAAGGGTCCCGCTGTGGGACCGTAATAAAAGGGCCCCGTAACGAGAGTAAAGGGCCCCAGGACCAGTGGGAAGAGCCCCAGGCTTAAAGGGAAGGGCAACGGCCAGGGGTCCTTCATGGTTTCTGAAGGTTCTAGTTACGCCTCTGCCTTGTGGTGAACCCTCTGTATTTGCTCTCGTGAAGTCTTCTCTTAATTGTAGACTTTGAGGAGGGGTTTGGGGTCTTTTAGACCTCCAGATCCCTCCACAAGAGTACTTGTCAAAGAAAAAAAAAATGTTTTTTAAATGCACAAAAATATCAGCCGATACCGATACGCATTGACCAAAATATCGGTATCAGCAACGAAAAACCGATATCGGTCGATCACTACTTTGAACGCATGATGTAGGTTTACAGAAATAGATTCTAAATGTAAATACCATACTTATGCCTCGTACACACGCAACGATTATTGGCCGACCGATCGTCCGACTTTTGTCCAGAGTGGTATTTTGTTGGTTGGAATGTGCCTAGACTGCACACGATTTTTCTCGGCCAACAAAAACCTACTTCAGAAGTGATGTCATGTCATGCCCAGTCTTGCTTATCAGATTTTTGTCTGCCGAAATCTGTTCTGACTGACGGAAAATCGGCCGTTGTGTTGTTGGCCAACAAAAATTTTATAGCCTGCACACCAGATTTTTTTCGGCCGAAAAGTCGGAGTCGGTTGTCGGAAGCACCATACTAACAAGCCGAAAAACGGCCGATCGGACGTTGGCCGAAAATTCCCGGCCAATAATCGATGCGTGTGTACGGGCCATTGGATCCAACTCCAGACCATTTTATCTGCTTAATTGATGAAGAAATAACGAAGGAGTAGCCACACCTGGCCATGAAACAGCTTTTGATTCAATTGCCCAATTACTTTTGGTCCCTTGAAAAAGGGGAGATTGCTATTCTTAAGAGCTGGAATTCCTAAAACCTTCCTCTGATTTGGATGTACATACCCTCAAATTAAACCTGAGAGTATGCACTTTGAGCCCAAATCCATTATATAACTATACGGTAGCTTGAAATGTTTTGGTAAATACCTGTAAAAAACTAAAATTGTGCCTGTGTCCATGTCCAAATATGTCCAACATGTCCGAATATATATATATGGACCTAACTATATGTGTTGCTCCAGTGTGGCACACATTAAGAGAGAGGCGGAAGGCAGCACAAGGGGCCAATAAGGCCATATACTGTAAGTCTTTTTTTATCATAAAAAGTAAAAATAAAATACAACTATATAGTGGGAAATATGTGATTTTTCGTTTTAATGGGTCCTATTTCCCCTGAATTTTAATTCTTTTTTTTTTTTATCTATGGCAAATAAAAGATTCATGTGGTGCATGTGATGTGATTCAGTATGTAATATTTGTTTTTTAAAATAGAGACATACACTCACCGGCCACCTTATTAGGTACACCTTTTCAATTGCTTGGTAACACAAATTGCTAAGCAGCCAATCACTTGGCAGCATTTCAAAGTATTTAGGCATCTAGACATGGTGAAGTCGACTTGCTGAAGTTCAAACTGAGCATCAGAATGGGGAAGAAAGGGTATTTTATTTTTTTTTTTTTTTTTTACTTTATTTTTATTTGCATATAAAATCTCAATATACAGAGTTCCACCAATTTGATTTAGATTCGCAAGTTACATAATTAAATTATGCATCAAAAAGGCACACAAAAGAAATACATATACATTTTTCCCTTCCCACCCTCCCCCGACCTCCCAGGATTCCTCCCCTTCTTGCCAGCCGTTTCGCTCTAGAATGCCTCCCCATGGTAGATATGCTAATTGTTTATTTCAATATATTTAGTTGATTTTTTAAATTCTTTCCATTTCCCCCATTTTCTTATCATATTTCTTGGAATCTCCTCTTGTGTATTACATAGGTATTCCATATTATAATTATTATTTATCTTTTTACACCATTCCTTTATTTTCGGGCTCTCCTTTTCTCTCCACTTTTTTGGTATGGTTCCTTTTGCTGTATTCAGCATGGTTGGGACCAGGGTCATTTTATATTTTTTTAAGGGTATTGTTGTTTTGTGAAATAGGCATGCCCATGGATCGTCCGGCACTTTTATTTCGGTGATGTCTTCAATCAGTTGTCTTACCTCTAGCCAAAAATCTCTTATTTTGGGACAATCCCAAAATAAATGATAAATTGTACCTATGTTGCCGTAATCCCGCCAGCATTTATCTGTCTTGCCTGGTTGGTATTTATTTATCACTTCTGGGGTGATGTACCACCTATATAGACATTTATAGTTTAATTCTGTAGTACTAACATCTATGGCTGTGGATCCAGCCATCCCCAGTACAGTCCCTAGCTCCTGTCCTTGCAAATGTGTTCCTATTTCTTTCTCCCATTTTCCTATATATGGAGGTTTCTCCATACTGTGCCATTCCGTCAGCATTTTGTAAATCTGAGACACTCCATGCCTTTGCATGGGAGAGTAGCTCAGTTTCTCGATATTGTTAAGATTTTTTTCCGACCTAATCGGCTGTGGTAATGAGCTGACAAAATGTTTCAGCTGGAGATATCTCCAATTATCTATTTTTATATTATTATTTTCTTGTTTTAATTTCTGAAGTGTTTTTATGTGCCCTTTGTGTAAAATATCTTTTAATTGAGTGTTCCCTATCCAGTTTCCCCCCTGTTCTTCCTCCCCGGGTGGGAAATATTTAGTGCCATTTAATGCTATCATTGGTGAGTTATATTCCCATTTCAGTTGTTTATTTATTCCATCCCATATTTTATAAACTACTTTTGTCAATTCATGTGCTCCCTGCGTTCCCCTATATTTTGGTGGAATCCAAATTGTTTTGTGTAACTGATTATTATTTTGTGTACATTCTATCTCTACCCATCTTTTTTCTCTCCTTTCTATTTTTGTCCAGTCCACCATTCGTGTAATAATTACCGCCTTATAGTACCTCTCTATGTCTGGGGTGGCTAATCCTCCCTGTGCTTTGCTTCTTGTCAGGGTCTTGTACTGTACTCTGGGTTTTTTCCACTGCCATATATACTTTGTCAGTAGGTTTCTAATTACCCTAAAAAAATTTGCGGGGATGTTTATTGGCAATAGAGAGAAGGTATATAAGATTTTTGGCAAGATAAACATCTTAACAACATTGTTTCTTCCAATCCATGAGATTTGACCATTTGATTTCTTTCTTATTTCTGTTTTTATTTCGTTCAGTAACGGTATATAATTAACTTGATATAATTTTTCAGTTTGAGGAGTTAAATATATCCCTAGGTATTTTAATTTATCTTTTGTCCACGTATATGGGAAGTGTGTTTTTATACTTTGTTCTTCCTGAGTATTTAACCTTATGTTGAGAATCTCTGATTTTATTGGATTTATTTTAAAGTTTGACAACTTTCCATAATCTTTTAGCTCCTTTTGAATATTTGGGAGAGTAATCCTTGGATTTGTGACAATGAATAGCAAGTCGTCAGCGTATGCTGCGACTTTGTGTTCTTCTTGATTTACCTTCACTCCTTTTATGTCTACATTTTGTCTAATTTTTGCCAGTAATGGTTCCAGGGTTAACACGAACAATAGGGGTGACAGGGGGCACCCCTGTCTTGTCCCATTACTCATTCCAAATTTCTCTGATAAGCTTCCGTTTATTTTTATTTTTGCTGTGGGGTTGTTATATAATGCTTCTATCCATTGCCTCATTCTTAGCCCAATCCCTAAACTTTTTATGGTTTCTTTCATGAAGTCCCAGTCAACCCTATCAAAAGCCTTTTCGGCATCAATTGATAATAGGATGGAGGGCACTTCATGTTTTGTTGTTTTTTGTAGAAGTAGCAAGGTGCGTATAACATTATCCTTACCTTCTCGACCTGGAACGAATCCAGTCTGGTCCGGATGGATCCACATTTTTAATAAATCTTTTAATCTCGTTGCCAAAATTTTCGCAAATAATTTTGTATCTGTATTTAACAACGCGATTGGCCTATAACTAGAGCATAGGGTTTGATCTTTCCCTTCTTTCGGTATGACCGTTATATATGCCATTAGAGATTCTTCTCTTAGTTCTTCCTTCCCTATTTTATTCAAATATTCTAGCATTTTTGGTATTAATATTTCTTTAAATCTTTTATAGTACTTAATTGTGTATCCATCTGGACCTGGACTCCTTCCATTTTGAGTGGTTTTTAATGCTTCTCTTATTTCACTTTCAGTAATTGGCGCTTCAAGAAGTTCCAATTTATCTTCTGGGATCTTGGGCAGGTTTGCTTCCTCAATATATTTTTGGATATTAATTATTCTTTCCTGCCTTGTTTTTGAGGTTTCTTTCTTCCGGACGTTATATAGCGTACTATAGAAGGCATGGAACGCTTTAGCTATTTCTGTAGTTGGATTGACTGTTTCATTTTTACTGTTTTTAATTTTTTCTATATAATTTTTTGATTTTTTCTTCCTCAGTAATCTTGCTAGGGATTTCCCTGGTTTATTTCCAAAGTTGTATCTGTATCTAGCTATCTTATTGAAGTGATTTCTAGATTCTTCTTCCAATAGATCTTTTAATTCATCTCTTTTAATTATAAGGTTTTCCTCTATTTCTTTTTTAAATTCTTTTTTATGTTTTTGTTCTAGATCATATATTTCTCTTATGAGTGTATTGATTTGATTAGACCTCTCTTTCTTTTTTTTTGAGGCACTGGCTATTAATATCCCTCGGATATACGCTTTGTGTGCTTCCCAGAGTGTAGCGGATGATATTTCTAGCGTATCATTCTTTTGAAAGTATAGCTCTAGTTCTTTTTCTAGTCTGTTTCCTATTTCTTCATCTAGAATTAGTTCTTCATTTAACCTCCATGTTCCCATACTTTTGTGGTGTGTCGGTGTCTTGATTGTTAGGGTTAGGGGGGCATGGTCTGACAGTGTGATTGTACCTATTTCTGTAGTTTCTACAAATTCCAACAGGCGGTGGTCAATAAAAAAGTAATCCAGTCTTGAGTACATCGAGTGTATTGAGGAGTAGTAAGTATAGTCTCTTTTTTTTGGATGTTGAACCCTCCATGCATCTACTAATTGGCTCTGGTGTAACTTTACCCTTATTTTCCTCAGTTTTTGGTCTCCTAGCGTCCTTACTCCTGATGTACTATCGACGTTTGGATCTAAACAAAAATTTATATCTCCTGCCATTATCAGGTAGCTTTTTTTAAAGCTCTCTAGGTCATACAGGATTCTCCCCAGATATTCACTTGGTTTTTTGTTTGGGTTATAGATATTGGCCAATGTCAGCTCCATCCCCCTTATTTGTCCCTTAAGGAAAATGTATCGACCATTCGGGTCTGTTTTCATTTCTTCTAAGGAGAATTCTGTATTTCCAGCTATTCCTATTGCTACTCCTCTTGCACGTTCTATTGGTGAGTCTCCGTAATACCATTTAGGAAAGTGTTTAGAGAAAAGTTTTAAATTCGAGTGGAGAGAGATGTGCGTTTCCTGTAGAAAAGCAATATTTGCTGCTTCTCTCCTCAGCTCTTCCAATATCTTATACCTTTTTGTATGGGAGTTTAATCCTCTTACATTGTACGTTATTATTTTTAGTTGTTCATCTTTCATTTTTTTTTTTTCCTTCTACTTAATCCAGTTCCTCCTCGAACACGGGGGCACCGGATCGATTTAAATTCTACTAACAGCATACTACCAATGTTGTTAGTCTGGCAGGCTTTTAAAATTTCTTTTCTTTTTTGGCAATGGAGAGTTTCACTATCCCTACCCTTCCCCCCCTCTCTCACCCTCCCCCCCCCCCTCCCCTCCCCCCCGCCTCCGTCCCCTTCCGTCTCATGTTGATATTTTTCTGATCAATTTTTGATCTTAGGGTATTTAGTTGTTTCTTTGGGTCATTCTCCCTGATACCCATTCCTTTGGGGTGGTGCTCTAGTGGATTAGCACGATGTACCTCCCTCCTCAATTGGAAGGACGTTCCGGCTTTGGGGGGGGGCTATCCTGCTTCCTTTGTATAGCTTACCTCCCTTCCCCTCCCTCTCCCTTCCTCCTCCCCCCGCCCCCCGACCCCCCCTCCCCCAGTCCCCCCACACAGTTCACATCTGTAAGAGAGGCCACGCCCCGCAAAGCAGGAGAGGGGAGAGAAAAAAAAAAAAAAAAAAAAAGGGGGGGTTCACTCCCGATTTGCATTATTTGGGCGGTATTCCGCGTATTTTATCTTTTGTTTTTTCTAGCTAATGTCCATTGCTGTTCTTCCGTCTGTGAGTTTCTTCCTAGTTCATCTTCCCTGTCACCTTCATACCATCCAGGCAGGTTTGGTTCCTGTATATCCAGTTTTTTGCAAAATTCTTGAGTTTCCTCTGGAAAAGTGAGTTTTGCTGATCGCCCATCTCTTTTTCCTATTAAACTGGCTGGAAACCCCCAATTATATCTGATTCCTTGTTTTTGCATCTCTTCTGTCAAGGGTTTTAAAATTCTTCTCCTCCTCAGTGTTTCCGGTGCCAGATCTGTAAATATCTGTATCTTGTCATTTTCTGTATTTACTGCATTTAATAATGATTTATTCTTCTTTAGGTTTTCCCATATTTGTGCTTTATCTGTGTAATTTTGAAACCTGATTATCACATCTCTAGGTGATTCTGCTGGGGCTCCTGTCGGTTTTCCTATGCGATGGGCTCTGTCGATCAGCAATTGGTCTTCTTCCCTTCTACCTAATACTGGGTTTAGGATTTTTTGAAGTTTTTCTTCTAAATTTTCTTCCTGTGTTGTATCTCTTAAGCCTCGGATCCTCAAATTTTTTCGTCTAGCTCTATTCTCTTGATCCTCTAGTTTGTAAGCTAGATCTCTGGCTTTTTTCTTGGTCTCATTTATTTCCTTTCTCATTCCCTGTATTATTTTTCTTTGGTCCTCTTGTTTTTTTTCTAGTTCTTCTACCCGTCCCAGGGCGTGTCCCAGGTCCATCTGAACCCGCCCTAGGTCGGTTTGGATTTTAACCAATTCGATTTTTAAAGATTTTTCCAATCCTGCGAACATTTCTCGCATTTCACCTTTTGTGGGGGCGTGTTCCTTTGTTTCTCCCCTCTCTTCCTCTTCTTCCTCGTCGTTTTCAATCCTTATGCTTAATTCTGAATTTGCTGGACTGATTGGTGATTTAGCTTCTTCAGCTTTTTGATTTTTCTCTACTTTCCTCTTGTCTGTTCCTTGTTGTTTTCCCTGGGATGTTTTTTCTAAGGCATTTTCTTGTGTCATAAATTTCCTTATTGTGTTAGGGCTTGAGGATACCCTTGGTGATTTTGCAATGGCTCCTCCTCTTGTGGATTTACCCCTCATTATGTAGAGAGTTGTTCCGCGGTTCCTATATAAAGTCTCGCAACCTCCTATGATGGTGCTCCAAAATTAGGTATACCGTATTGATGATCAGAAAAAGATTTTGTCTACCTTCAAGCCAGAGGGAGACACAGACCAGCCGGGTAGCCTCTATTTTGAATCAATGTTCACAGGCGGCTATAGAAGGTATGAGGCATGGGGCACTTCCAGCCTCCCCCTTCCCTGCTGTTCTTCTGTGCCTGTTCTTATACAGGCTAGGGTGAATCTCGACCTTAAATGTTTGAGAAGTGGGAGAGAGAAAAAACAATAGAGCGAGGGAGAAACTCAGGCTGTATGTCATAGCAAGGTGTTTGAGTAATGTCAGGTATTATTTCACAGAGAAAGTGTTAATCATTTTAAATATTTTATATAGCCCCAAGGTCTTTATTTATACCTGTGATCTTCTTATGAGTCTCTGTGTACGGTTGCTGAGGAACCGTATAGAATAAAGCATAAGCTGGTTTGGGGTATTGAAAGACTGTTGTGGCTATTAATCCAATAAAAAACACATTATAAGAGGTTGCTGGTTTAAACAGGGAGCAGCTGAATCAGTCTCAGGTGTACTGACATTGATATTTTACCATACTGCTTTGTTGTATGTCTCTAGGAAGTCTTTATAAGTCCTTCTAATAAACAGTAAAATGACAGTAGGTATGATATAGAAAGAGGGTTTACTCCTCTGTGACTCACGGTTTTGTAGACTGTCCCTTTTTTAAAAGTTTTTTTCCTTTTTCCCGTTCGTCTTTAGGCTGTGTACTCTCCTGTCTCCTTAGCTTCCGGCCCTCAGGCATCAGGACATCAGCGTCTCCAGATGGGTTGGCTTAGATGGACCTGGCAGCTCTCTTGGGGTCCGCTCCCTCGGGACCTGTTCGCCTACTAACGTTTACCGACCGTGTCCGGCCCCCCGCACTGGCGGTTAGCAAGGAGATCTCTCCTGTCGCCGCTATGGCTGCTCACCTGCGTTCCCGTGCAGGAGACAGGGCTCTCCAGCGCCGACTCCGTGTGCTGTAAGCGTGCGGGGTTCCTCCGAGTGTTGGTGCTGCATGAGGTCGTAGCTACAAACTGTGGAGGGAGACGTCAGGGAGGGTGGGGGGGGGGTCAGCAGGGTTTACCGCTCGCAGCGCCCGCGCTCATCCCCGGGAGCTTAGGCATCCAGAGTCTGGCCGGAGGTGGGTCGGGAGCGGTCAGGATCCCTGGTGCCTCCATTCAGCAGGAGATAGCCCTCTCCCCCTCCGTCCTACGTGCGTGCCGATAGGCTCCTCCCCCTCATGACGGCTTGCCTACCCAGAAAGGGTATTTTAGTGACTTTGAGCGTGGCATGGTTGTTGATGCCAGACGGGCTGGTCTGAGTATTTCAAAAACTGCTGATCTACTGGGATTTTCACCCACAACCATCTCTTGGGTTTACAGAGAATGGTGGTAAAAAGAGAAAATATCCAGTGAGCGGCAGTTGTGTGGAGGAAAATGCCTTGTTGAGGTCAGAGGAGAATAGGCAGACTGGTTTGAGATAATAGAAAGGCAACAGTAACTCAAATAGCCACTCGTTACAACCAAAGTGTGCAGAATACATCTCTGAACGGCAGTGAACGCACAACACATCGAACCTTGAAGCATATGGGCTATAGCAGCAGAAGAGAAGACCAGTCAGCTGAGAACAGGAAACTGAGGCTACAATTTGGCACAGGCTCACTAAAATTGGACAATAGAAGGTTGGAAAACGTTGCCTGGTCTGATGAGTCTCGATTTCAGCTGCAACATTCAGATGGTAGGGTCAGAATTTGGCATAAACAACATGAAAGCATGGATCCATCCTGCCTTGTATCAATGGTTCAGGCTGTGTTGGTGATGTAATGGTGTGGGGGATTATTTCCTGGCACACTTTGGCCCCCTTAGTACCAACTGGGCATCTTTTAAAAGCCACAGCCTACCTGAGTATTGTTGCTGACCATGTCCATCCCTTTATGACTACAGTGTACCCATCTTCTGATGGCTCCTTCCAGCAGGATAATGCACCATGTTACAAAGCTCCAATCATCTCACCACTTTTTTTTTGAACATGACAATGAGGTCACTGTTCTCCAATGGCCTCCACACTTACCAGATCTCAATCCAATAGATGTGCAGCCGACAAATTTGCAGCAACTGTGTGATGCTATCATGTCACTTTGGACCAAAATCTCTGAGGAATGTTTCCAACACATTGTTGAATCTATGCCAGGAAGAATGAAGGCAAAATAGGGTCCAACCAGGGCCGTACTGGCCTACTGGGATACCGGGAAATTTCCCGGTGGGCCGCCGGCCCTGGGGCCGCTTTAAGATTGTGGCTGCTTTAAGATTGTGGCCGCTTTAAGACGCGGCCGCTATTGGGACCGCGCCACGGCCGCGCTGTGATGGCCGCTGCAGCCCTGGTGAAGTCTTTCCTACGTCAGCCGCTATGAGCGGCATGACGTCAGATCTGGCGGGAGCAGCTGCGCGGCGTCGGCCGGCATTGGATCATGTGACTGTCAGCAAGACGGACGGTCACGGTGACGGCGCCGAGAGTCCCACTACACAGACGCCAGCCCAGCAGCATGATCGCACCCGGGGAATCGAGTCCGACTGACCAAGTTAGTAATGAAAATCAGCAGTGCAATTATTGATCCCATCCTCCGACCTCCACCAGACCACCACCCACCACTGCCCCCTCCTGATCTCACCACCCCCACAGATCTTATCCCTGATAGGATGGGGGGGAAGCAGTGGCGGTGGGGAGGATGGCACCCCCCCATCACCACTGCCACTAATCTCCCCTCACCACCACCACCGATTCCCACCCCCCTCACCACCACCACTGCCCCCAATTCCCACCCCCCTCACCACCACCACTGCCACCGATTCCCACCCCCCTCACCACCACCACTGCCACCGATTCCCACCCCCCTCACCACCGCCACCAATTCCCACCCCCCTCACCACCACCGCCACCACCCACTGCCTCCGATCCCACCCCCCTGACCACCGCCACCGATCCCGAAGCCCCCCTCACCACCACCGCTGCCACCGATCCCACCCCCCCGTACCATGTGCGCACAGCCCATCTCCTGTACCATGTGCGCACAGCCCCTGACATCTCCTGTACCATGTCCACACAGCTTCTGACATCTCCTGTACCATGTCCGCACAGCCTCTGACATCTCCTGTACCATGTCCGCACAGCCTCTGACATCTCCTGTATCATGTCCCCAGCCTCTGACATCTCCTGTACCATGTCCGCACAGCCTATGACATCTCCTGTACCATGTCCGCACAGCCTCTGACATCTCCTGTACCATGTCTGCACAGCCTCTGACATCTCCTGTACCATGTCTGCACAGCCTCTGACATCTCCTGTACCATGTCCACACATCCTCTGACATCTCCTGTACCATGTCCGCACAGCCTCTGACATCTCCTGTACCATGTCTGCAACCTCTGACATCTCCTGTACCATGTCTGCAACCTCTGACATCTCCTGTACCATGTCCACACAGCCTATGACCATCTCTTGTCTTTTATCATGTCTGCAGTCTCTGAGGGGGAGTCTGGAGAGGAGTCGGAAGTGGGAGTGCCACCGGGATGGTGGTCATGGGAGAAGTCAAATGTCTGTGGACTGTGGAGAGAAGACTATAGGATAAACCCAGAGCCAACAAGGGAGCCAACTGACTGAGCCCTGCACGGTTCCCCTGAGAGGAGGTCAGTGACACTTCCGCCAGACCAGTCTGAGTAGGGGTCAGTGACGTAAGGGGGAAATGAATACAGTAATGTAAGGGGGCACTGATATAAAGGCCCCCCTTATATCAGTAACCCCCCCCCTTCTTTTTGTGGAAGGTGGTCTATGGTCACATTTCCAGAGTTCCTGGGGTTCCCCTTTACATCAGAGTCTGCAGCATTCCCCATTACAGTGAAAGGGGGAACTCTGCGGACCCGCATGTAAAGGCAAACTTTGATTATTTTTTAATTCTGGTAATATATCACCATCCCAATAAGTGGACTGTTCTTGATAATTGCTCCACTTTTAACTGGAATTTGCTCGTATGTATGTGTGTGTATATGTATGTATAATATATATATATAAAACCCTATGTGATTTCATATCTGTCTTATCTACATATAATACATACTTCACATGTGCTTTAAAATGCATGGTTTTCCCTTTTATGATCAATAAAATGACGCTATGCTGTTGGGCCGGTATAAAAATGCTATGGGGCTGGTATGAAATTATTTCCAGGGCTGGTTTTTATTCCCAGTCTGGCCCTGGGTCCAACCCGGTACTAGCAAGGTGTACTGTACATAATAAATTGGCCAGAGAATGTAATTTTAAGTATCAGTATGTTGTAATCTGGCAAAAGGGTATTTTTATGCCTTGTTTCTGAAGTGCTACTTCCCCACAGAGAGAAAGGGTCCCACTCTGCAGCAAATAAACTGTAAAATGACTTTGTCCATCTTCACCACCTAAGCAAGATAGTAGAGACAGCAACTTCTCAGTCCATGCAAGTTACTTTCTTTGTACATGACAGTGAGTATAAAAAACAGGGGCTTACGCGTTTCGTCAGAAAGCCTTGATCACAGCACATGTTAAAATGTGACACAGAGTATATATAGCACGTGATATACAAACTCCACCTCTTAACTATTTAATACATCAATTATACAATTAAGAAACAATAACTGGTGTGGCACTGAGAAAGCAGTAATGGGACAACTATTAAATAAATACAAATGTAAAAATATACAAATGTAAAAGATAAAAGATTCGAAAAACACATGATATATGAATGGATGGAATTACAAACCAATATTGGAAATTAAATCAACTAACATCTGCTTTTTTTTTAAACCGCTTAAGGACTGTCCCACATACATATACTGCGGCAGGGCGGCCCTTAAGCGCAAAATCACGTACCTGTACGTGTTTTTTTTTTTCTTAGGCTCTGGGGCTCATACCGCTGGAGCCCCCCTTCCTCTGTGTCCAATCAGCGAGTTCGGTTGACCCGATGTCCACCCAAAAACTGGTGATTGTTCCATAAAAGGCAGAACGGCGGTCTGCTAGTAAGGAAGACAGAGATCTTGTGTTTCTGTTAAGCAGGAACACGGATCTCTCTTTATTAAGTTAAACCATCTCCCCACACAATAAGAAAGCACTCCCAGGGAACACTCCTGGATGTTAACCCCTTCCCTGCCAGTGTCATTAGTACAGTGACAGTGCATTTTTTTGTTAGCACTGATCACTGTATTGGTGTCACTGGTCCCCAAAAAGTGTCCCTTAGTGTCAGATTTGTCCACAGCAATGTCACAGCCCTGCTAAAAACTGCTGATCGCCGCCATTACTAATAAAAATATTAAAAATATAAAAAGTCCATAAATCTATCCTATGGCTTGTAGACGCTATAACTTTTGCACAAACAAATCAATATAAACTTATTGGAATTTTTTTTATAAAAAACATGTAGCAGAATACATATTGGCCTAAATTGATGAAGAAATTCGTTTTTTTTTTTTTTTTGGAAATGTTTTACAGCAGAAAGTAAAATTCAAAATTGTCTTGTCTTTTTTGTTTATAGCGCAAAAAAATAAAAACCGCAGAGGTGATCAAACACCACCAAAAGAAAGCTCTATTTGTGGGAAAAAAAGGACATCAATTTTATTTGGGTACAGGATTGCACGACTGCGCAATTGTCCGTTAAAGCAACGCAGTGCTGCATCACAAAAAATGGCGTGGTCATGAAGGGGGGGGGGTGAACCTTCCAGAGCTGAATTGGTTACAAAAGAGATCCACATCGTATTGGAAATTCAAACCGGCAGGCATTCTGGTCTGAAGGTTAAAGATCCACCACACCTCTCTTTCAAAGAGTTTGCAGGGGATCTTTTACCTTTCCCGAACCACAAAAGAATAATGATTTCATGTCATCCAAATGGAAATATTTGACAGTTTTGGAAACATTAGAGAAATATTTGTCATTGTATAAGAAGCTTCATGAAAGTGCTTACTTATCTTGACACGAGAGGGTCTTGTAGTACAACCCATGTACTGTTTTTTTACAAGTAATGCATTCCACAAAGTATACAACATTGCTAGGACTGCAATTAAGGAAATCACGGATTGTGAGTTTCCTGCCAGTGACACAGGAGATAACATAGTTACATAGTTAGCCTGGTTGGTTGAAAAAAAGACACAAGTCCATCTAGTTCAACCTATAAAAGGGAAAAAGAAAATAAATAAATAAATAATATATACAATTCCAAATACACAATCCTCTACCCACAGTTGATCCAGAAGGCAAAAACCCCAACAAAGCATGATCCAATTTGCTACAGCAGGGGAAAAATGTCCGTGCTGATCCCCTGAGAGGCAGCAAGGTATTCCCTGGATTAAATCCACCTATAAATGTTAGTATCCAGTTATATTATGTACACCTACGAAAGAATCCAGGTCTTTTTTTTTTTTTGTTTACAAAAGATTTTATTAGAAAGTCAGTAAAAAAAAAAGCATTTTCTTTAACACAGGTCATCAGTGTAACATCATACATAAAGGTATTTATACATTGCACAGAAAAATACTCTGAGGAAATTGCAAGCATACATAGAGCATTGGTCATAGAATAGCAGAATATCAAAGAGTCTGATACATACATAGGAACAGTGCTGTTCAATTAGACATGTTATAAAAATCAAGAGGCATCCACAGGCCCAACACAACTATCCCAAGGATCCCATTTAGCATGGAAAGTCATCATGGTACCATGAAGGGAATGAAAGATCCTTTCTGTTAATTTGATGCGTTACATCCTGGAAAGTACCTGAGGCCACATTAGGGAGTCTGATTTCCAATTAAATGCGATCATCCAGTGAATGGAACACATCAATGTATGGATCAGATTGGAGGTAGACTTCGGAACACCTGGGACTTTTACAAAAAGTAAACATATCTTGGGAGAGAGAGAAATCGATGTCCCTGCCAGTCTAGTCACTAGCCTTCGTGCATGATCCCAAATGGGCCGCAAGAAATTGCAGCTCCAAAAGAGATGGAGTAAATTACCTTCCTCCGAACAGCCCCCTATAACAGAGAGTAGAGACTGAACCGTAGAAGGAGTGAACCAAGGAGGGGGTCAAATACCATCTTGTAACTAACTTAAGAGGTGTCTCCCTGCATGCACTTGAATGTGAGCATTTACGCATGTTTGAAATCATGTGATGCCATTCAGGGATAGAGAAACTACAGTTAAGGTCTTGTTCCCATTTAAACATGTACTTATGCTTATCTAGGAGGGTAAGGGTAACAATATGTGAGTATAGAATGGATATAAGCCCTCGGTCTCTAGATGAGGAGGAGCAAATATTCTCAAATATGGTAAACGGAGGGTTTAGTGAAAGGGGGCCTTGTGATTGAAAAAATGCCCTCACAATGGTATAGTGGTCCCCTTCAGATCTAGGGAGTCCATGTAAATCTACCAGTTGTTCAAAAGTACACAATATGTTGCCCATTGAGAGCTTTTTGAAGTTCACCAGGCCTCTAGCTATCCATGGAGATAAGTCTTCTCTGCTCAGCGGGAGTGAACAGGAGTCAATGTGTCCCAGAAAGGATGTCATCGGAGAGACCCAAGATGACAGTCCCAGGGGGGTCTTCAGTTTTAGCCACAGCCGGTACAAATGAATAAATATTTTGTTCGCAAATGAGTGGTATTTAATCGGCTGTGAACCACTCCAGAGAGCCGCCGAGAGATAGCTCGGGGAAACTGTAGCCTGTTCAAATGAGAGCCAGGGAATGCTCTCAGGGTCCGCATTCCACTGCGCCATTTGTATAAGTTTGGCAGAGAGGTAATAGGACCATAGATCTGGGATACCCAGACCTCCCAGGGATTGGGGGGCATAAATAATATGACTGTTATATCTGGATCTTTTACCGTTCCATATGAATCTAGAAATCTCCCGCTGAAAAGAGCTGACATGGGATTTAGGGACATTCACCAGAAGGGCCCTAAAGAAGAACAAGACCTTTGGTAAAATAATCATTTTTATGGCCGTAAATCTGCCCAGAAATGAGATGTGGTACGAGGACCACGTTTTTAACAAACTTAATTTTTTAAACACTGGGGGGAAGTTAGTGATAAAAAGGGATTCATAATGAGGAGTAATCTTGACCCCTAAATAACGAAATGATCTTGCACACCAGGTGAAAGAGAAGCTCTCTCTAATAGAAGTCTGCATCCAATTAGGCAGGTTGATTGGCATAAGAGAGCATTTGGAAAGGTTAACCCCCTAAGCCCGACATGGATCGAAACTTCTCTAACTCAATCAGTAAATGAGGCAATGAAATATGAGGTTTGGACAAAAATAATAAGACATCATCTGCATACATACTTAGTTTGAATTCTTCCCCCCCCCCCCCCCCGTGATATCCTGCAATGAGAACATTGTTTCTAATGGCTGTAGCCAAAGGTTCAATAGCTAGAGCAAACAGAAGGGGGGAAAGCGGGCAACCCTGTCTCGTGCCTCTTTGCAGATGAAAAAATTCCGAGTTACATCCCGGGAGGCGAACTCTTGTTTGTGGGGACTCATATAAAGCTTTGAAACCATGTATGAACCCATCCCCTAGTCCGTATTTAGGAAGGAGGTGTTCAAGATATGGCCAGCTGACGCTATCAAAGGCCTTGTGAATATCTAAACTCACAAGGCAGGTAGGGGATTTACTGAGATTAGCATCATTAACAATATTAGCGACTAGCCTAATGTTATCTGAGAGCTGTCTTCCTGGAATAAAACCAGTTTGATCAGGGTGGATCAATTTATGGATAATATTGGACAATCTATTAGCTAGCAGTCTGCCAAATAGTTTAAGGTCATTATTCATGACCGAGATGGGTCTATAATTCTGAGGGAGGGAATGATCCTTGTCAGGTTTTGGAATGAGGGACATGTTGGCTAGGAGCATTTCTTCTGGAAAACTTCCTCCCTGAAGAACGTGGTTAAATAATTTAGTAAGTCTAGGGGCAAGGATTGTGGCAAAGAATTTATAATAAGAAGAGGAAAAGCCATCAGGGCCGGGGGCGGTGGAGGTTTTAAGTGCTTTAATCATATCTAGAACCTCGTCAACTGTACAAGGTGCTTCCAATACATCCCTTTGTGTATCTGACAAAGATGGGACAGATAATTTATCAATCCAGGGGTGAAATTCATTTAAAGGTAGCGTAGAGGGCACTGAGAGGAGATTCTTGTAGAAGCTTGTAAAGATTTTCAAGACTTCCTTGGGGTGCGAGACCGTCCTCCCGTCAGACCTTCTAAGCTTGTATACATGAGTGGGTCTTGTTGTCTGAGTTAGTTTTTTTGCAAACATAGTAGATGTCGAGTTGCTGTGGAGTGTAAATTTGGCTTTGGACCACCTAAGGGCCTTTTCCGTGTCACTGGAAAGGATGTCATCCAATGCCTTCCTTTTAATGTGTATCTGATCCATAATTGTAAAGGAGGGGGAGAGACTATGTTTGTTATATAATTGATTTAATTCTTTCGTGAGGGATTTTATGTTGGACAGTCTAGACTTGTTCTTGGCTGAGGCTAGGGCAATCAGACTACCCCGGATGACCGCCTTATGTGCTGTCCACACTACAGGAATGGGTGAAATCCCATCATCATTAATTTGGAAATATTCCACCAGTAAAGAGGAGATCTGGGCAACCAGCGCAGGATCATTCAGAAGAGAATCATTCAATCTCCAGTTATAAGTCGTGCTACCAAGACCTACTCCCCCCCGATTCAAACACCACAATTTGATGGTCAGACCAGGGGCAGACATGGATATGTGCATCCGAGGAATTTGCCAGCCAAACCGGGGTACAAAAAAAATAGTCAAGCCTAGCTGAGCTATCGTGAGGATAAGAATAAAAGGTGTAACCCTTCATTCCAATATTGTGAGCCCGCCAGGTGTCTATCAGTTGCATGTTACTTAAAGCACGTGTCAGGCTTTTTGGAAAAGCCTTAGATGAGGCCGTAATGTTACTCCTGTCCAATGAAGGATGAGCAGCAAGATTGAAGTCCCCTCTTATCACCATATGGGGGGATTCAAACCTGTCAAGAACTTGATCTAGATAAAAAGGACTACGTTCAATCTGAAACCTCTGCAAAATAGATTTTTGATAAAAGGGAAAAATGACCAGAGCCGAGATTAAATAACATAATACATGGGACACACGGAAACTCCAGGGAAGGGGCCCCAGATCAGGTGGGGGCTGAATCCCTGACTCAGTGCAGTATGAACCTTGCTCCAAGTTAGAAGTTAGAGAAGCATAGGTCAACCAAAATACTTGCATGATATATATAAAGACCTGTGAAAATGACTTTTTGTTAACATATGAATATTTTCTGAAACAACAACTGACAATATAAGAGGTGATTAGCCAAAAGTTTTGAACCTGAAAAAACTTCTTGGGGATGGGCAGATAAATAGAACCCATCCAAAAGATCATTACCCAATGGACATAAACGTCCAAAAGCCATGTGCGGAGACCCAGACACCGAAGACGCGGAAGGTCCAGGGGAACCACCCAAATCCCGGGTGCACGGGCCATTGCAAAACAGCACATAGGGGACAAACCAACGGGAGAGGAGAGAGAAAGGCAAACAAGTAGTTTTGAATAAATGCATCAAAAAAGTTTAAACCAGCAGAGTGTCTTTGCAGACATACCAGTGGGCACAGTCACCCCAGCACAGCCGCCCCACGGTAAAGGAGCGACCACACTAGGGCAAGGGCACACTAGCGTCTAAAAAAAAAAAAAAAAATTCTAAGGAGACACTTATGTGAACTCTAGTGCAGCAACAGGAAAAGTATTTCTCCATAGTGGAAATCCTCAGAAACCGCCATCCCTGAAGGGGTTCCGCCATCTACGCTGATCCCTTCTGGTTGCTGGAGTGGACCAGGATGGTGAAGGCCTGGGTGTGTTCTGTGAACGAACTTCTGGAGCAGCTTCAAGTAGGCCCAGTTTGCATTGAAGTTCTTTTCCTTCAGCCAGATTATATACCACATAAACTGTGCCATTATGAGGGACAGCTTAAAAGGAAAGCCCCATCTGTATCGGATTCGGGCAGCCTGCAGCACAAGAGGTGACCTCTTTCATTTTGCGCCGCCTTTCAAGTGTGGCCTGCGATATATCAGGATAGATCTGTATGCGTGTACCCTCCATTAAAATATTGGGGGTGTTTCTGGAGGCTCGCAGAATATCCTCCTTGATCAGGAAGTCTTTGAGACATAAAATAATGTCTCTTGGAGGCAGGGCCATCTTTAATATTGTTTGGACCCTGGGCAAGCATTTTCTTGGGCCCCCCTGACCATGCAATTTCGCTGTCTACCCCAAAAAACAACCACATACTCTGTACCCACCTGTCCACAGACACCTCTGTATCCCTCCCCTGTCCACAGCCACCTCTGTATCCCCCTGTCCACAGCCACCTCTGTTCACCCACCTATCCACAGCCACCTCTGTATCCCTCCCCTGTCCACCTCTGTATCCCTCCCCTGTCCACAGCCACCTCTGTATTCCTCCCCTGTCCACCTCTGTATCCCTCCCCTGTCCACAGCCACCTCTGTATCCCTCCCCTGTCCACCTCTGTATCCCTCCCCTGTCCACAGCCACCTCTGTATCCCTCCCCTGTCCACCTCTGTATCCCTCCCCTGTCCACCTCTGTATCCCTCCCCTGTCCAAAGCCACCTCTGTATCCCTGTCCCCCTCTGTATCCCTCCCCTGTCCACAGCCACCTCTGTTCACCCCCTCCCCTTTCCACAGCCTCCACTGTACTCCCCCTGTCTACAGCCACCTCTGTTCACCCACCTGTCCACAGCCACCTCTGTATCCCTCCCCTGTCCACCTCTGTATCCCTCCCCTGTCCACAGCCACCTCTGTATCCCTCCCCTGTCCACCTCTGTATCCCTCCCCTGTCCACAGCCACCTCTGTATCCCTCCCCTGTCCACCTCTGTATCCCTCCCCTGTCCACCTCTGTATCCCTCCCCTGTCCACAGCCACCTCTGTATCCCTCCCCTGTCCAAAGCCACCTCTGTATCCCTGTCCACCTCTGTATCCCTCCCCTGTCCACAGCCACCTCTGTATCCCTCCCCTGTCCACCTCTGTATCCATCCCCTGTCCACAGCCACCTCTGTATCCCTCCCCTGTCCACCTCTGTATCCCTTCCCTGTCCACAGCCACCTCTGTATCCCTCCCCTGTCCACCTCTGTATCCCTCCCCTGTCCACAACCACCTCTGTATCCCTCCCCTGTCCACCTCTGTATCCCTCCCCTGTCCACCTCTGTATCCCTCCCCTGTCCACAGCCACCTCTGTATCCCTCCCCTGTCCAAAGCCACCTCTGTATCCCTGTCCACTTCTGTATCCCTCCCCTGTCCACAACCACCTCTGTATCCCTCCCCTGTCCACCTCTGTATCCCTCCCCTGTCCACAGCCACCTCTGTATCCATCCCCTGTCTAAAGCCACCTCTGTATCCCTGTCCACCTCTGTATCCCTCCCCTGTCCACAGCCACCTCTGGATCCCTCCCCTGTCCACAGCCACCTCTGTACCCCTCCCCTGTCCACAGCCACCTCGGTATCCCTCCCCTGTCCGCAGCCACCTCTGTATCCCTCCCCTGTCCACAGCCACCTCTGTATCCCTCCCCTATCCACCTCTGTATCCCTCCCCTGTCCACCTCTGTATGCCTCCCCTGTCCACAGCCACCTCTGTACCCCCCCCCATCCAAAGCTGCCTCCACACCCCCCCCCCGTCCACAGCTGCCTCTGTACCCTCCCTGTCCACAGCCACCTCTGTACCCTCCCTGTCCACAGCCACCTCTGTACCCCCCTGTTCACAGCCAACTCTGTACCCCCCTGTTCACAGTCACCTCTGAACCCCCCCCCCGTCACCTCTGTACCCCCCCTGTCCAAACTCACCTCTACATCCCCCCTGTCCACAGCCACCTCTGTACCCCCCTGTTCACAGCCACCTCTGTACCCCCCTGTTCACAGCCACCTCTGAACCCCCCCCCCCGTCACCTCTGTACCCCCCCTGTCCAAACTCCCCTCTACATCCCCCCTGTTCACAGCCACCTCTGTACCCCCCATGTCCACAGCCACTGAAAATGAAAACCATTGAACTAATTTAGTGTGTCACAGGGTTGAATTGGATTGGAAATCAAACAGATCTGCACTTTTTTTTTTCTATTTTGAATAAATACACATGAACGTTTATCCAGTTTACATAGAATGCTACAAAGCCAAACCATGTTTTTATGGGTTCCTAAATTGTGTGGCTTTCTCAAGACAGTTCTGCATGGAAATATTCAGGAGAATAAATGATTACAGGGAAATAAATGGTAGTTTTAAACCTTTAATACGAGTCAACATGGTTTTAAAGCAGAAGTTTAACCATTATAAAACTTTCTCACTTTAGTTAGCTAACCTGTCTGTTCTGAAGGATGTCCCATGTCATGCAGGCAGCTAGATCTGGGGAAATATTCACAGCAGGAAAAACATTTTAATACCCCAAATGTCATCAGCCAACTCTGTATCCCTTCCCCCCATGTCTACAGCCACCTCTGTATCCCTTCCCCCCATGTCTTCAGCCACCTCTGTATCCCTTCTCCCCATGTCTACAGCCACCTCTGTATCCCTTCCCCCCATGTCCACAGCCACCTCTGCACCCCCCCCCCCATGTCTACAGCCACCTCTGCACCCCCCCATGTCTACAGCCACCTCTGCACCCCCCCCCCCACCCCTTTACAGTTCTCACCTCTTTTCACAAATTCACCCCATTCCACTCACAGTTCTCCTCACAGTCAGTGCAGAGATGCTGCCTGCACAGTTCTGTTATGTGTGCTCGTGCTCTTTTCCCATCACACACACAGTGCAGTCTCCGCCTATCAGAGCAGCCACAACACTTCACGTTCTGTGCTATTGAACTCTGAGAAGAGGAGGAGGGAGGAGGGGGAAGCACGGAGAGACGCTCTGCCTCACTCCCTGTTAGCTGAGCCAGCTCTTACACATAGAGCCCGCAACTGTCCTTCTCCTCTCTCAGTGCCTTTCTTGTGCAACAGCAAACGGGGGAGGACGGGACAGCTTAATTGACCGCTACAGAACTATTCAAGGCTCCAGGGGCAGCAGCTTTTTGGGCCCCCAACAATGACAGGGCCCTGGGCAAATGCCCCTTTTTGCCCTATGGTAAAGACGGCCCTGCTTGGAGGCTTGTCAGGAGGAGGTTTGGGGCGCAGAGCTCTGTGAATCCTGTCACAGGTGAAATCAGATTCCTGTTTGTCAGGCAGCAGATCGGTGAAAAGCTTGGAAACTGCAGGGATCAAATCTGTGACTGATTCAGGAATGCCTCTAAGACGCAGGTTGTTCCTGCGATTCCTGTTGTCCAAATCCTCCACCTGTGACTGTAACAAACCATAGTTATCAGAAAGCAGCTCAAAGTCCTTTCTAAGGTCATTATGGGCGATAGAAAGTTCATCGTGCTTGGTCTCTAATAAGTCTGTGCGGCCTCCCAATGCAGCAATTTCCTGTGTTAACGTATTGTTGGAATTGTGAATTTCAGTCTGAAACTTATCTGCCAGCTTTTCATAAATGGCAGCAAACCCTGCATCCAGATCTGCCTTTGTAACCACACAAGAGTACTCACGAGTCCCGGATTGAGAGCTGGGAGAAGAAGGTGGCTGTGCTGTCTCTGCCTGTGGAGAAGGGAGGGCCTGGGCGCCATCTTGAGGCATCCTGGTGATTTCCTTGGTGCGGAGCAAATAAGTCGTCAAGGAGTGCTTTGGCGGACCCCCGATTCTTTTTCTTGGCTGACGGCATGCACCAGGTATTCCCACGGGGGTGTTGGAAATTATAGGTGAATGTGAGTGAAATTGGCCCCGGGGGATCCCGCCGTTCTCTCTCCTCACCGACGGAGCTGCGCACCTAGCACCCGTCCAGCTTTGCGCCGCGCATGCGCCCCATCCAGGCCTTTTTTTAACCACTTCCATACCGCGTCATTGTAAAAGGACGGCGGCAGGAAGCTTTTGTCGATCCGGGCCGACGTCATATGACGTCACGCAGCAATCGGGGGGGGGTCCACCGCTATCGGGGATGAGGCTCGTCCCTCGGTCATAGCCCATCCCCGATCAAGGTAAACAGTCAATGAAAATTGGCTGTTTACCGCGTGATCGACTGTGTCAATCACAGCCGATCACATGAGCGACTCCAGCACGAGCCGCTCGTTTTCTCAGCAATGCGCGCCCCCAGGGGGCGGGCAGCGCAGTGATCGGGGACGAGGCTCGTCCCTCGGACAGAGCCCATCCCCGATCTAGGTAAAGAGCCAATGAAATCACTGAAAGCCAATGAAATCACAGCCGGTCACAGAATGTCAACAGAGAACACGGTAACTAGCTGTCACCATGTTCTCCTCCTCACACACTGATCCTGTGAGAGGAGGAGATTGTGGTAACAGCTAGTTACCCATCATAGTGCACCCCAAAACACACTGATTGCCCTCCCCCCCCCCCAATAAAGAGGACCTGTCACTAGCCCATCAAAGTACCTGTCACTAGCCCATCAAAATACCTGTCACCATCCCATCAAAGTACCTGTCACCAGCCCATCAAAGTACCTGTCACCAGCCCATCAGAGTACCCGAGTACCTGTCACCAGCCCATCGGAGTACCTGAGTACCTGTCATCAGAGTACCTGATGGGCTGGTGACAGGTACTCAGTACTCTGATGGGCTGGTGACAGAATGTATTTTGGGGTGTCATTTTTGCTATGTACATGCTATGTGTTAGAAATAGCTTATAAATTGAAACTTTGTATTAAAAAAAATGCGTTTTCATTTTCTTTCCACAATTTCCAAAAACTTGTGGAAAAAATGACATGTTCAAAAGACTCATTATGCCTCATAGAATATACGTTGGGGTGTTTGCTTTCCAAAATGGGGTCATTTTTTGGGTAATTCCATTGTCCTGGTGCTCCAGGGCCTTCAAAAGTGTGATAGGTCGATAGGAAATTATATGTGTAATTTATGCTCCTAGAACACCTGACGGTGCTCCTTGAATGTTAGGCCTCTGTATGTGGCCAGGTTGTGTAAAAGTCTCACACATGTGGTATTACCATACTCAGGAGGAGTAGCAGAATGTATTTTAGGGATGTAATTGCAAGTATGCATATACTGTGTGTGAGAAACAACTTGTTATTATGACAATTTTGTGTAAAAAAAAAAAAAAAATATTTCTTAATTTTCCCAAGAATTGTGGGAAAAAATTACAACTTCAAAAAACTCACCATGCCTCTTACTAAATACCCTGGAATATCTACTTTCCAAAAAGGGGTAATTTGGGGGGTATTTGTACTGTCCTGACATTTCAGACCCTCAAGAAATGAGATAGGCCGTCGGTACATCAGGTGTGATCAATTTTCAATGATTGGAACCATAGCTTGTGGACTCTATAACTTTTACACAGTCTAAATAATAACCACTAATTTGGGTTATTTTTACCAAAGATATGTAGAAGTATAAATTTTGGCCCAAATTTATGAAAAAAAATTACTTATTTGCAAAATTTTATAATAGAAACTAAAACAAAATGTGTTTTTTTCTAAATTTTTGCTCTTTTTTCACTTATATCGCAAAAAATAAAAAAACCCAGTGGTGATTAAATACCACCAAACGAAAGCTCTATTTGTGTTAAATTTGATTGGGTACAGCGTTGTATGACTGAGTAATTATCATTCAAAGTGTGGGAGCGCCGAAAGCTGAAAATTGGTCTGGGCAGGAAGGGGGTGTAACTGTTCTGTATGGAAGTGGTTAAAGCAATCTCCTGAGCTGGCCAGAACCACCTCTGGAGGGAGTCTACTCCACATTTTCACAGCTCTTACTAAGAAGAAACCTTTCCATATTTGGAGATGAAATCTCTTTTCCTCCAGACGTAAAGAGTGCCCCCTTGTCCTCTGTGATGACCTTAAAGTGAACAACTCAACACTAAGTTCACTATATGGACCCCTTATGTATTTATACATGTTGATCATATCCCCCTTAATCTCCTCTTCTCAAGAGAGAATAAATTCAGTTCCTCTAATCTTTCCTCATAGCTGAGCTCCTCCATGACTCTTATCAGTTTGGTTGGCCTTCTCTTGGCCTTCTCTGCACTTTCTCCAGTTCCCCGATATCCTTTTTGAGAACTGGTGCCCAAAACTGAACTGCATATTCCAGATGAGGTCTTACTAATGATTTGTACAGGGGAAAAATATCATCTCTCTCTCTCTCTCTCTCTCTCTCTCTCTCTCTCTCTCTCTGGAGTCCATACCTCTCTTAATACAAGAAAGAACTTTGCTTGCTTTGGAAACCACAGCTTGGAATTGCATGCTTTTGATTCTTAGAGTGCCTATCACAGAAGCGGCTAGTAGAGATGGACGAACATTGGCCGGGGCGGTTCGTGAACGTCAGCCGGGAATTTTCTCAAAAGTCCGCGAACCGCAAGTTTGCGGCGGGCCCCATTGACTTTAATGGGAGGCGAACATTAAAAACCTTTAGGTCATATTTGCAGCCATAAAGACGTACTAGCTGTGCACAAATAGTCCCAACACATGGACAATGTCATAACACAAGTATTGCAATTGGAAAAGTTGCCCTAAATGTTTTTTTTTTACAGAAAAAAATGATTATTATTTTTTTCATAAATCAGCCAGAACAGACAGCAGCCGGTAAATACATTGTCTAATACAGTGTTTCTCAACTCCGGTCCTCAGGGCATACTAACAGGCCAGGTTTGCAAGATAACTGAAATACATCACAGGTGATATAATTTGCTGCTCAGTGATTGCAGTATTCTAGTCTGCATCTCCCCAAGGTAATACTTAAAACCTGGCCTGTTAGTGTGCCCTGAGGACCGGAGTTGAAAAACACTGGTCTAATACATATAGGGTCCATTCACACATCTGTAAAATGGGTCCACATCCATTCCACAATTTGGCGGAACCTTTACAGACCCATTGTTTTTCATTTTCAGTCTGAAAAATTAGGCATTCACAGGATAAAGAAGTAAGTGTCGGCCAGTATTGGCCCCAAAAATTAGCCCACATGCGTTTACCTGACAGCTAAGAACATAGTATTCTGTGGCTGGAGGTACATTAGGCATTCACACAGGATACAGAAGTAAGTGTCAGCCCAGTACAGGCCCCAAAAATGATCTCACATGGGTTTAACTGACAGCAAAGAACGTAGTGTATTTGAAGGCTGAAGGTACATTAGGCATTCAACAGTATACAGAAGTGTCGGCCTGTATAGGCCCCAAAAATTAGCCCACATGGGTTTACGAGACAGCAAAGAACATTGTGTATTTGATGGCTGAAGGTACATTAGGCATTCACAGGATACAGAAGTAAGTGTCGGCCAGTATTGGCTCCAAAAATTAGCTCACATGGGTTTAACTGACAGCAAAGAACGTAGTGTATTTGATGGCTAGAAGTACGTTAGGCATTCACACAGTATACAGAAGTAAGTGTCGGCCTGTATAGGCTCCAAAAATTAGCTCACATGGGCTTAACTGACAGCAAAGAACGTAGTGTATTTGATGGCTAGAGGTACGTTAGGCATTCACAGGATACAGAAGTAAGTGTCGGCCTGTATAGGCCCCAAAAATTAGCCCACATGGGTTTAATAGACAGCAAAGAATGTTGTGTATTTGATGGCTGAAGGTACATTAGGCATTCACAGGATACAGAAGTAAGTGTCAGCCAGTATTGGCCCAAAAATTAGCCCACATGGGTTTAACTGATAGCAAAGAACGTAGTGTATTTGAAGGCTAGAGGTACATTAGGCATTCACAGGATACAGAAGTGTCGGCCTGTATAGGCTCCAAAAATTAGCTCACATGGGTTTAACTGACAGCAAAGAACGTAGTGTATTTGATGGCTAGAGGTACATTAGGCATTCACAGGATACAGAAGTAAGTGTCGGCCTGTATAGGCCCAAAAATTAGCCTACATGGGTTTAACTGACAGCAAAGAACGTAGTATATTTGAAGGCTAGGAGGTACATTAGGCATTCACAGGATACAGAAGTAAGTGTTGGCCTGTATAGGCTC
Source organism: Pelophylax lessonae (assembly GCF_965119305.1). NCBI lineage: Eukaryota > Metazoa > Chordata > Amphibia > Anura > Ranidae > Pelophylax > Pelophylax lessonae. Next base: position 719,789,294 of record NC_138769.1, on the reverse strand, counting down.
CAAAAAGTAGCTCACATGGGTTTAACTGACAGCAAAGAACGTAGTGTATTTGATGGCTAGAGGTACATTAGGCATTCACAGGATACAGAAGTAAGTGTCGGCCTGTATAGGCCCAAAAATTAGCCTACATGGGTTTAACTGACAGCAAAGAACGTAGTATATTTGAAGGCTAGAGGTACATTAGACATTCACAGGATACAGAAGTAAATGTTGGCCTGTATAGGCTCCAAAAAGTAGCTCACATGGATTTAACTGACAGCAAAGAACGTAGTGTATTTGATGGCTAGAGGTACATTAGGCATTCACACAGTGTACAAAAGTAAGTGTCGGCCTGTATAGGCTCCAAAAAATAGCTCACATGGGTTTAACTGACAGCAAAGAACATAGTGTATTTGATGGCTAGAGGTACATTAGGCATTCACACAGTGTACAAAAGTAAGTGTCGGCCTGTATAGGCTCCAAAAATTAGCTCACATGGGTTTAACTGACAGTAAAGAACGTAGTGTATTTGATGGCTAGAGGTACATTAGGCATTCACAGGATACAGAAGTAAGTGTCGGCCTGTATAGGCCCCAAAATTAGCTCACATGGGTTTAACTGACAGCAAAGAACGTAGTGTATTTGATGGCTAGAGGTACATTAGGCATTCACAGGATACAGAAGTAAGTGTCGGCCTGTATAGGCCCCAAAAATTAGCCCACATGGGTTTAACAGACAGCAAAGAACGTAGTGTATTTGATGGCTAGAGGTACATTAGGCATTCACACAGTATACAGAAGTAAGTGTCGGCCTATATAAGCTCCAAAAATTAGCTCACATGGGTTTAACTGACAGCAAAGAACGTAGTGTATTTGATGGCTAGAGGTACATTAGGCATTCACAGGATACAGAAGTAAGTGTCGGCCTGTATAGACCCAAAAATTAGCCTACATGGGTTTAACTGACAGCAAAGAACGTAGTATATTTGAAGGCTAGAGGTACATTAGGCATTCACAGGATACAGAAGTAAATGTTGGCCTGTATAGGCTCCAAAAAGTAGCTCACATGGGTTTAACTGACAGCAAAGAACGTAGTGTATTTGATGGCTAGAGGTACATTAGGCATTCACACAGTGTACAAAAGTAAGTGTCGGCCTGTATAGGCTCCAAAAAATAGCTCACATGGGTTTAACTGACAGCAAAGAACATAGTGTATTTGATGGCTAGAGGTACATTAGGCATTCACACAGTGTACAAAAGTAAGTGTCGGCCTGTATAGGCTCCAAAAATTAGCTCACATGGGTTTAACTGACAGTAAAGAACGTAGTGTATTTGATGGCTAGAGGTACATTAGGCATTCACAGGATACAGAAGTAAGTGTCGGCCTGTATAGGCCCCAAAAATTAGCCCACATGGGTTTAACAGACAGCAAAGAACGTAGTGTATTTGATGGCTAGAGGTACATTAGGCATTCACACAGTATACAGAAGTAAGTGTCGGCCTATATAAGCTCCAAAAATTAGCTCACATGGGTTTAACTGACAGCAAAGAACGTAGTGTATTTGATGGCTAGAGGTACATTAGGCATTCACAGGATACAGAAGTAAGTGTCGGCCTGTATAGGCCCCAAAAATTAGCCCACATGGGTTTAACAGACAGCAAAGAATGTGGTGTATTTGATGGCTGAAGGTACATTAGGCATTCACAGGATACAGAAGTAAGTGTCGGCCAGTATTGGCCCAAAAATTAGCTCACATGGGTTTAACTGACAGCAAAGAACGTAGTGTATTTGAAAGCTAGAGGTACATTAGGCATTCACACAGTATACAGAAGTAAGTGTCGGCCTGTATAGGCTCCAAAAATTAGCTCACATGGGTTTATGGGTTTAACTGACAGCAAAGAACGTAGTATATTTGATGGCTAGAGGTACATTTGCAGGACTAAAATACAAACTTATTAAATGATACTGTTAAATAACACCCCACTTCAAAATGTGGTATTGGGGGGCCACTGGTCTATCACACCAGTTCAAAAAATTGGCCAGTTAGTTTGGCACTGTGTGTACCAGATTTAACACAGCAAAAGAGGCAATATTGTTGCAGGACACAAATACACTTGTAAAAGTATACTCAGAAAACACCCCACTTCAATATGTGGTATTGGGGGGGGCATTGGTCTATCACACCAGTTATAATACATTATAAGTGCTTTTGTCACTGTGTGTAGTATTGCTGTAGCAACGCTCAGTCACACCACACCTGTCACAATGCTGCACAGTGCACAATAATACTACTAATCCACTATAATATGCTTTCTACAAAGTATATTATACTGTGGATTAAACCCCCTGCTTTTTAGTGCCCTGCACAACAGCAATACTAAAAATTGGCAGCCCTTTAAATTACTTTTGTGGACATTAACATTTGTGTGACTGCAGCCGATATCTCTCTAACTGCCCCTAAAGCACAGATTGGATACCTGCCCCTAACCTGAAAAGAGACTGGACCTATACCAAAAATTGCAGCTCTTTAAATGACTTTTGTGGACATTAACAGAGCGATTTGTGTGACTGCAGCCGATCTCCCTAACTGCCCCTAAAGCACAGACTGGATACCTGTCCCTAACCTGAAAAGAGACTGGACCTATACCGAAATACCAGCCGTGAAAAGGACTTTTGTGGACATTAACAGAGCGATTTGTATGACTGCTGCCGATCTCTAACTGCCCCTAAAGCACCGACTGGATACCTGCCCCTAACCTGAAAAGATACTAGTAGACCTATACCGAAATACCAGCCCTGAAAAGGACTTTTGTGGATCTTCATAGAGCTATTTGTGTCTGGCAATCTCTCCCTCATGAGCACAGGCAACCTCTCCCTACGCTGGCAAAAAGTAGAATGTGAAATGGCCGACAGCTCAGGTCTATTTATAGGGTAGGGCGGACTGTCCATGTGCTGAAATGTTTTAATTGGCTGTCCCGTTACACCTGACGGCTGTGTCATGGGTCAAAGTTCTCCCCAATGTAAACTAATATGGCCGCCGCGAACAATGCCATGTGTTCGCAAAATTTGCGGGTAGCGAACAGGCAAAATTTGCAGTGAACCGACCGCCTGGCGAACCGCAAGGCCATCTCTAGCGGCTAGTATTTAAGCCACAGCTGTAAGATCCAATGGTATGTAACCAAGTCTTTCTGTGAGCAGCAGAATTAAATAGGCTAGGGGACAAAATACTGCCCAAAGTGTTTGCCTGACGACTTAAACATCTGCACCCCATGGATAACACCGGAACAAGATCCTTATCTGCAGATAGATATTTAGAAATTATATTCTCTACATTATTAAATTCCTGTGAAAATGGAGTTACAAAAGTGAGAGGATTGTGTCTAACCGGCAGAGGGTCACTCATATTACCGCTGTTGCTCTTACGATGCATGCAGTTCAGGAGGGTGGATCTATCCTTACCAGAGGCCAAGTGGACCGCTCTGTTAATGTGCCATTTATTATACCCCCCCCCCCCCTGTGTTTTAAGTCTTGAGGGTATAATATCACATTTTGGGGAAAAACTCTCTCAGCTGGAGTAGTTACACCAGGCCCTGGTATACTCCCCTACAGGTATTGAGTGTATGGTGTGAGCTGGATCGCAGCTGGTTGCTAAGAGTAAAGAATTTCCAGCATACTCCTTACAGAAGGTGTGAGAGTGTATGGTGCTATTTGCATTGTCTCCCACAAGAGTGACAACTGAGAAGTTGCCGACTCAACTATCTCGTTTAAGTGGCACTTGTGTTTGATGGTTGGAGGACATCAGAGCTATAGCACCCGCCCTGTGGATTCCAGTACAGGCTTGCACATGGATTCCACTGTTCTGAGGGCTGCACCTGCCTCACATTTCCTGTTTGTACATCTTTAGTTCTGATTCATCAGGAATGTATTTAGCTATTTCACCTGTAAATTCAATTAGACTTGGATCGCGGATCGGGTGGACAGATTATTGGGTGGGGCTGGGGAAGACCTAGCTGTCATGGTACACGTGGGTACCAATTACATAGGCAGAGGAATATAGCCAATATTTAAAAAAGGGCAGAGATATACTGTATCCCGGGTAACTATAGGCCGGTCAGCCTAACATCAGTAGTCTGCAAGATTTTGGAGGGGATGTTAAGGGACCACATACAAAACTTTAGTAATGAAAATGGTATTATTAGTAGTAATCAGCATGCATTCATGAAAAATCGTTCTTGCCAAACCAATCTATTAACCTTCTATGATGAAGTGAGCTGCCACCTAGATAAAGGTAAGCCTGTGGATTTGGTGTATCTGGACTTTGCAAAGGCCTTTGACACCGTTCCCCACAAACGCTTACTGTTCAAACTAAGGAAGGTAGGTATGGACCATAAGGTGAGTACCTGGATAGAGAATTGGCTCCAGGGGAGAGTGCAAAGGGTGGTGATTAATAGGGAGTACTCAGATTGGGCGGGTGTGGAAAGTGGGGTCCCCCAAGTTTCTGTCCTGGGACCAATCCTGTTTAATTTATTCATAAATGATCTAGAGGAGGGGATATCGAGTACAATCTCAGTATTTGCAGATGATACTAAACTAAGCATGCCAATATCTTCTATGCAGGATGTGGAAACCTTACAAGCGGACCTGAACAAAATAATGGGGTGGGCAACTACATGGCAGATGAGGTATAATGTTGAAAAATGTAAAGTAATGCACTTAGGTGCCAGAAACCAGAAAGCAAGCTACTCACTAGGGGGGGGGGGGGGACCTCTGGGTGAGTCTAGGATAGAAAAGGACCTGGGGGTACTGGTAGACAACAGGCTTGGCAGTGGCATGCAATGCCAAGCTGCTGCAAGCAAAGCCAACGGAATACTGGGATGCATAAAAAAGGGGATTCACTCCAGAAATAAAGAGATTATTCTCCCTCTCTACAAGACTCTGGTCCGGCCACATCTGGAGTATGCTGTCCAGTTCTGGGCACCGGTCCTCAGGAAGGATGTGCTGGAACTGGAGAGAGTCCAGAGAAGGGCAACAAAAATAATTAGGGGAATGGAGGGCATCGGCTATGAGGAAAGACTACAAGCACTGAACTTATTCTCTTTGAAGAAGAGACGATTGAGGGGGGATATGATATCAATGTACAAATACTGTACTGGCGACCCTAGCATAAGGAACAAACTATTCAGAGAAAGGGAATACAATAAGACACGTGGCCACTCACTAAAACTAGAGGAAAGGCAATTTAACCTTAAAATACGTAAGGGGTATTTCACTGTGAGAGCAGTAAGGATGTGGAATTCTCTTCCACAAGCAGTCATATCAGCAGGGAGCATCGATAGTTTCAAAAATCTATTAGATGGGCACCTTAACCACTTGCCGACTGCCTAACGCCGATCTACGTTGGCAGTCAGCCCCTCACAGGCAAAGTGACGTAGGGCTACGTCACTAGCTTGTGAGGGTCTAGGGAGCGAGCGCGCGCCCCCGGAGGCGCGCTCCCGCTCCCGCGTGGTCACGGACCCCCCCGCGCGTGTGACTGGCGGACCCGATGTCCGCCGGTCACTCTGCGATCGGCGGGGGAGAGGGAGAATGTCAGGCAGCTTGTGTAAACAAGCCACCTGTCATTCTCCTTGCTGTTAGGATACTGATCACTCGGATCTAGTATGTAGATCCGTTGATCACTCTGCATACAGCTGAAGCCACAGCCAATCACAGTAAGAATCACGCCCCTAGGGACACACACAGCTCCTCCCTCCCAAATAAAGTTAACCCCTTCACTACCAGTGTATTTTTACAGTAACAGTGCATATATATAGCACTGATTACTGTAGAAATGTCACTGGTAACCCCAAAAGTGTCAAAAATGTCAGTCAAGGGTCCGATCTGTCCGCCCCAATGTCGCAGTACCGCAAAAAAAATCGCAGATCGCCGCCATTACACGTTAAAAAAAAAAACAACAAAAATGACAGAAATCTTTCCCTTTGTTAGTAAACGCGATAACTTTTGCGCAAACCAATCAAAATACGCTTTTTGCTATTTTTTTTACCAAACATAGGTAGCATAAAACAAATTGGCCGAAAAAGTAAAAAAATTTTGATTTTTAAATTTTTTTTTTGGGGAATTTCATATAAAAAAATGTGAAAAATATTGCTATTTTTGCAAAATTGACGCTCTTTTTTTGTTTATAGCGCGTGATCAAAAAATCGCACAGGTGATCAAATACCACCAAAAGAAAGCTCTGTTTGTGGGGAAAAAAAGGACGCCAAATTCGTTTAGGTACAGCGTCGCACGACCGTGCAATTGTCCGTTAAAGTCATGCAGTGCCGAATCGCAAAATACCCCCTGGTCGGAATGGGGGTAAAATCTTCCGGGGCTTAAGTGGTTAAAGACCACAACATAGAGGGGTATACAATGTACGGTTAACAGCAAACACACACATATCATAGGTTCAACTTGATGGACGGATGTCTTTTTTCAACCTCACTAACTATGTAACTATGTAACTATAAATAACCTAAATGCTGACTTTAATTACTGTTTATTTTTCATTTTTGTATAGAGCTGAAGGTAATCCAGAAAACCAAGGCACTTTCCTCTATGATGAACTCATCACTTTATCAAAGCAGCATGATTCAACTGACCTTCAGTAGCAACAGATTTGGCTTTTACCTTCACTTCATTTTTCTATTTTTGACTGCAGTCTTTCTCTGCTTCTTTTTGTACTTCATTGTGGTGGTGCTCAACATCTTCTTCACCAGTCCACATTTCCGGGAGAGTGCTCGTTATATCCTCTTTGTCTACATGCTTGTGAATGACATGTTGTATCTCCTCTTTGGTACCGCTTTGATGTTAAGTGTGATGTATTTTCTGTACATCCCCTTACCGGTTTGCTACATTTTGTATACCGCTTCATCAATGACTTTTCGAGTGACCCCAGTCACCCTGGCAGCCATGGCTCTAGAAAAATACATAGCCATATGTCACCCATTACGACACAAAGACCTGTGCACCCCGCAAAGAGCCAGTGCCACCTTTACCCTTATATGTACAGCATTGGCAATCCCATATGCTGTCGAATTAGGTCTTCTGTCTTCATCAGTAACAAATATGTTCAATATCCAGGTCATATGTAAAAAAGAAATGATGTCAGTAAATCCCTTTCAAAATGTTTTAAGGTCCCTTATTCTTGTACTGTATTTTGTTTCGGTGACCATTGTCATCTTATTCACATACATCAAGATCACGATGGTTGCTCAAAAATTTAGCTCACAGTCTTGTTCTTCCTCAAAAGCTAGAAAAACCATCTTGCTCCATGGCTTTCAACTGCTCCTATGCACAATGTCTTTTCTTTCCACATTGACTGAAGGTATTCTTTCCGGTCAAACCGAGTTATTACCTGTACTCAATTTCTTTGTGTTCATGTGCATTCCAAGGTTCCTCAGTCCCATCATCTATGGGATCCGTGATGAATATTTGAGGGTACTTATTAAGAAGTCTTTAACAAGAGTCTTTAAACACTAGAGGGTAAAGTGACTTGGGTAAAATTGAACTTGATAAACTTTATAAAACCAATAGGCGCATCTATAAAATTTTAAAAAGAACAATGCAGATATGAAAAAACTTTGTTAAAGTCAAATTCCAGGTATAGCAATTTTTACATAGTTACATTGGTCCAGCTTGGACCAATGTAAGTATGTTTATGCCATACCTGGCCTTGACATCACCACCTCTCCACCTCATTCAATCAGAGAACGCTTTGCATTCATTGATAAATGCAGAGCATTCTCTGAATGATGCCCATACTGAGACGGGTTAATAAAGGGCTAATCAGGGAATTTCCTGAGTCCATTTAATTCTATTGTAGCCCTGCCCCCTGGGGAGTGGCAAAGTGAACACACCATAGGTGTGCGCAGCCTATTGCATTAGGGTGTGCACCCCAAAGTTTAAATACACATGCATGTGTTTGCCTACATGTATATGGCCCCGGTACATTACTCTCCTTGCTGGCAAAGTGAAATAGAAGTGTGTGGCACTTCTCTTATGGCAGAGCAGTTCCAAGGGAGATCTTTCCCATCTCCTCACTGGCAAACAGAGCGATAATGCTAATGTGCCCTAGGTGATTAGGGTGTGCCCAGGCACACCCGGCACACCCTGTGCGCACGCCTATGGAACACACATCCTCCTCACTTCTGTTGCCCTAAATGTTGTCCAACCCACTTGACACTATAGGTTCTGACATATTGAATGATTAGACAATACCAGATTGCGTTAAAGAATCAAATTGACTTGTCTTTAACTTGTGTTTAGCAGAATGAACAAACAGTTTCAATGAAACATTCAATATAAAAGATCAATAATACAAGAGAGATCCTGAATCCTCAACCCAGAATTGGATGAGATTCAGAACTCAGGATCTAAGAGAGCAACCCAAAGCATATATATATTGCTATATAATTGAGGATCAAAGTATCAATAATCTGTCAATAGATTATTCCTCAAGTGTAATGCGAGAGTGACCACAAAAATCAATGCTTTACTATAATAAAGAATAACTCCAAAATATTGCTAACTTATCTCAGTGGCTCTAATATCCTGAAACTAGGCTAAATATCAGAGGGCACTCTGTATACTATATGGGGGGGCCCCTTTACTTTAAATTGAAAGAGTCTCCTGAATGAGAAAGGCCTTGCTAGTCTTCGCCAGCAAAGGTATCCTTAGCCAATCCAGGGAAAGTATTTGTAATCCACAGTAAAGGGGATGATCAATTGTAATTCACCATAGGAGTAACAATTAACTGTAATCCAAACTGAAGGGGGAGATAGGTTCCTGTGCCCAATCAACTGGTACCCAATCTAGAAAAATGGTATGGCGGGGTGAGACCTTCTGATCCGCCACGCACTATTCAGCACTGCAGTGTCCTGTGGTGACCGTTATATAACTAATGCAGCCTTCTGTTTAAACTGCGTTGCAGGCCCACCCTGGCTCAGTCTAGTAATTACAGTATATACTTTAGATCGGATCTCTCTCACCCAATGTGATGAATTCCGTGTCCCGCGGTCCACACCTCCAGCATCTCCTCAGAAGAACTGGCAGTCTCTCTGAACGTCTCTCTACTGGGCCTACCACCGAGCTCTGTCCGCACACCGCTCTCTCTCTCTCCGGTGTCTGTCCACTAGGCCTCCGTCCTATCCTTCTCTGCACTCCGCAGCAGCTCTTCCCCTCCTCACAGCCCGCTGTCCTCGAGGCAAGAGAGCGAATCTTGGTCCCGTCCCCTTTATATAGACACTCCCATCTGCCCCTGCCAGTCCCAATGCTCCTTGGGAGGATAGTCCAATCAAGCAGATGATCCACGGTCTTCACTCCTCCCAGAACTACATCTCCTATAATTCAATGGTCCGTTGCCTTGCAGAAACTTTAATAATAAAACAGAACATTCCGAACAACTCCAGATGGAACCTGCGACCAGGCTACACTATGTAGAAATGTTTTAGCACATTAAAATTATGAATAAAAATATGAATTATGTAACAATAAAATAAATAACTTTTTTTTTTACTGACATTTTTTTAAGATAGATTTTACAAAAGAAAAAAATAATAGGTTACAGATTAACCACAGGGTACATGTACATAGTGAATGAATAATGTAGATCAGGTGCGCTAACCAAATTGATATGTGAAAATACAAGTGAAATCATATATATATCAAAACACGAGTGATTAGGTCTATAATAAAATCAATCAATGGTGCTAATTACATATAAGAAAAGTATGCAAATACAAAATGAATGAAATCAACAATTGGGCATTAATTACACCAGTGGGTAACAAACAATGGTGACCATACGAATAATATCGTGGCAGAAAAACAGTCCCAAATAAATGCACACAAAAGAAAGAAGTCCAAATCCAAAATTCTTGTGATGAAACGGTTAAACTGAAAGTATGAAAACCACATGAATGAGGATTCAGTGTCCCACCACCACCAGCTTAGCTTCTTACCAGAAGATTGGAATATAAGGGCGTATAGAAAAATAGCTCTGCTCCAGAGATCACACAGCAAGGAAAGACCTAGGGGGGTATGGCCACTGTTACCTCCCAGGTGGAAAAGAGAGTGATGAGCCTCTTACCAGATAATTGGTTAATTGAGCTGTGGGCAGACAAACACTCCTCTCCTATGCGGGATGAGATATGGGATGGATCTCTGGTGGGTTCTCGCCTTTCTTGTCCTCAGTCTTCAGAGGTTGACCAGAGCCATGATACACCATTTATACATGTACATAGTCCCTTGAGTACATAGAGCATCCTAGATTTAAACACCTGTCTGATAGTTTCAAAGTGTGTAAGCACAGCATAGACATTATGAAGTGGCTGCCATTACAAGGAATGGTGAATACATAGAGAAATCAAAGTTAAACAACAGTTAAAGGCAGTTAATCAGACCACTCTATAAGCTAGGGGGGGGGGGAGAAACCTTTGGCTATTCAACAAAAACAAGTATTCCAGTGTACTTGACAAAACATGGCTACCACTAATGAATAATATCAAAAAGGAGAAAGGTAGAAAAGAAAAGAGAGGAAAAAGGAAGAAAATAAGAGTAGATACATCTGGGCCGTCAGTCAGGTCCATGTCCATCCTTCTCTTTATGGTTTAGTGAGAACCTGGACAGAATGGGAGTCAAGCAGTTGGGGGCGGGGGGGGGGGGGGGGTCTAGATAGACACAAAGTTCCCAGGCTTGATTGTGTTTATCCAGACAGTTATTCATGGAAGCAGTTATGTATTCCATCCTCTTAACATCCCGGACTCTTGTGTGAAGTTCCATCAGGGAAAAGGGCTCCGTACATTTTCATTTGGGAGCAACCAGGCATCTAACTGCTGTTAATATATGCATTAAAATCATCTAAGATGTCTAAGGAAATGTACGAGAAGAAAGCCCCAAGAGAAAGGTTTTGAGAGAGAAAGGAATCCAGGACCCAAAGAGAGAGTCTATAAGGGAATGAACAGCTCACCAATAGGGTATAAAAGAAGGAATGGACAGCCCCAGTATAAGTGCTGCAAGGTGCCCAGCTCCACCGTCAGCATCTATTATCTGCAGTGGGGTATATAGACCTGAGGGCTTCACAGAACAGCTGTATTTATACTGAGATTAACCACTTAAGCCCCGGAGTATTTGGCTGCTAAAAGACCAGGGGGTATTTTGCGATTCGACACTGCGTGACTTTAACGGAAAATTGCGCGGTCGTGCGACGCTGTACCTAAACGAATTTGACGTCCTTTTTTTCCCACAAACAGAGCTTTCTTTTGGTGGTATTTGATCACCTGTGCGATTTTTTGATCATGCGCTATAAACAAAAAAAGAGCGTCAATTTTGCAAAAATAACAATATTTTTCACATTTTTTTATATAAAATTCCCCCAAAAAAAAAGTAAAAATCAAAATTTTTTAACATTTTCGGCCAATTTGTTTTATGCTACATATGTTTGGTAAAAAAAAAAACGCAAAAAGCGTATTTTGATTGGTTTGCGCAAAAGTTATCGCGTTTACTAACAAAGGGAAAGATTTTTGTCATTTTTGTTGTTTTTTTTTAAGGCGTAATGGCGGCGATCTGCGATTTATTTTGCGGTACTGCAACATTGGGGCAGATAGATCGGACCCTTGACTGACATTTTTGACACTTTTGGGGTTACCAGTGACATTTCTACAGTAATCAGTGCTATATATATGCACTGTTACTGTAAAATTACACTGGCAGTGAAGGGGTTAACTTTATTTGAGAGGGAGGGGCTGTGTGTGTCCCTAGGGGCGTGATTCTAACTGTGATTGGCTGTGGCTTGAGCTGTAGGAACAATGATCAACGGTCCTACATAGTAGAACCGTATGATCATTGTTTGTACACAGGGGAGAATGACAGGCGGCTTGTTTACACTAGCCGCCTGCCTTTCTCCCTCTCCCCCGATGATCGCAGAGTGACCAGCGGACATCGGGTCCACCGGTCACACGCGCGGAGGGGTCCGTGATCGCGCGGGAGCGCGCCAGCGGCGGCGCGCGCTCGCTCCCCAGAGCCTCACAGGCTAGTGACGTACCGATACGTCACTCTGCCTGTGAGGGGCTGACCGCCGTAGTATATGTACTTGCGGCGGTCGGCAAGCGGTTAAATTACACACAGATGGACATTTGGTTCCACTAGATTTTAGTTAGGGGTATCAAAGTAAAGGGGGCTGAATACAAATGTTTGAAAACAATTTATCATTTTCCTTCAACTTCACAATTACAGTATGTGCCACTTTGTGTTGGTCTATCACATAAAATACCAATAAAATACATTCACATTTTTGGCTGCACCATGACAAAATGTGGAAAATTTCAAGGGGTATAAATACTAGGCACTGTATATAGTGGAATTTACATAGCTTTTTACTTTCTGACTGCCTATAACATTTCTTGTGGTGCTAAAATGCCAGGGCAGTCCAACCCCCCCCCACCCCCCCCCCCCCTTCCCAAATTACCCCATTTTGCAAAGCACACACCCCAATGAATTTGCTAAGAGACATAATGAGACCATGGAAGATTTTATTTTTTGCCACAAGTTTCTGGAAAATGACAAATTATTTTATTTTTATTTTACACAAAGTTGTCACTCAAATGATATATTGCTCACACATGCCATGGGTATATGTAGAAATACACCCCAAAACACATTCTGTTACTTCTCCCAAGTATGGGGATACCCCATGTGAGAGACTTTTTGGCAGGTTTGCCACATACAGGCCCCCAAAATCCAATGACCACCTTCAGGCTTTTAAAGGGTATATTTCCTCATATCACTTCCTCACTACCTATCAAAGTTTTGGAAATCCTGAAATAGCAAGATAGTGCAAACACCCTCCAATGACCCCTTTTTGGAAAGAAGAAACCCCAAGGAATTTGATAAGAGGCATGGTAAATATTTTGCAGATCTCATTTTTTGTCACAAGGTTTTGAAATTTAAAAAAAGAAAAGAAAAAAAAATTGTTTTCTTTCTTCATTTTCCAAAAACTGTGCCAACAAAGAAGATCTGAAAAATACTCGCCATGTCTTTTAGCAAATACTTTGGGGTGTCTACTTTCCAAAAAGGGGTTATTGGAGGGAGGTCTTATACTATCCTGGCATTTCAGGGCCTCTGCAAATGTGATAAGTAGTGAGGAAGTGTAATGAGGAAATAACGCCCTTTTAAAGCCTGAAGGTGTTTATTGGATTTTGGGGTCCTGTACACAGGTAGACTGCCAAAAAAAGTCTCATACGTGTGGTATCCTCATACTCAGGATGTATTTTGGGGTGTAATTGCACATATACCCATGGCATGTGTGAGAAATTTATCATTAAAGTGACAACTTTGTGCAAAAAAAAAAAAAAAATTTAATTTTCCACAAACTTGTGGCAAAAATTAAAATCTTCAATGTACTCAACATGCTTCTCAGCAAATACCTTAGGGTGTCTACTTTCCAAAAAGGGGTCATTTGGAAGTGTTAAAACTGCCCTGGCATTTTATGCCCAACATTAGAAGCTTCTGCCACACATCACCCACTCTTCTAACCAATTGAAGAAAATACCTTTTCTGACACTTTTTGTTTACATAAACAAAAATATTTTTTTTTTTTTTGCTAGAAAATTATTTTGAACCCTGAAACAATTATACATATTTTTTTTAAAACAGAGGCTCTAGCAAATAAAATGGTGGGTGTTGCAATTTTTTTATGTCACACAGTATTTGCGCACCAGTTTTTCAAACTCAATTTTTGTGGGGAAAAAAAAACTTTTTTTCATTTTAAGGCACAAAAACACAATATATTGCCCAAATGTGTGATAGTATGTAAAAAAAGATCTTACGCCAAGTAAATAGCTACCAAACATGACATGCTTAAAAATTGCACACGCCATAGGCAACGCTTTAAAAGCCTTTACAGGTTACCACTTTAGATTTACACAGGTGGTCTAGTGCTAGAATTCCTGCCCTCGATCTGAAGTTTGCGGCGATGCCTCACATACAGTATATGGCGCAATTGCGGTTTATATACTGACATGAGATGGATGCTTGCGTTCACCTTTGTGTGTGAGCACAGGGGGAGAGAGGTGCTTTAATTCTTTTTTTTTATTATTATTAATTTTGCTTTTTTTATTTTTACACTGTCCCTTTCCTTTTTTTTTTTTTTTTATTACTTTTGGTGTTATTACAAGGAATGTAAATATCACCCGTGATAACAATGGGTAGTGACAGATACTCTTTTCTGAGAAATATGGGGGTCTATTGGACTCCTGATCTCTCCTCTGCCCATAAAGCATCTGACCACACCAATAACGGTGTTTACATCTGGTGAAACCAAAGGGATGAAATGCTCGTAGCTTAGGGTTTCTTAGACCATAGAGATTATTGGAGCTGTTCCAGTCTCCGATCAGCTCTATGGTCAGCTGGCAGAATCGCCAGCTGCTTTCTCAGGTTCCCTGGTGGGACAGGAGAGCCCAAGAAAACCGTGGAAGGCTGCGGGATGGGGGGAGGGGGGTGTCCCCTCCCACTGTTTGTAAAAGCAATCTAGCAGCTAATTAGCTGCTAGGATTGCTTTTACATGAAATCATACCACCGGTAAAGCGATACCAAGATGATGCCTACACCTACAGGCATCATCCAGGTATAACCACTCAAATTCCGGTAACGTACCAGTGGGTTGCTGGTCCTTGTTGGGCATATACCGTATGTAATGTTCTTTTTTTTTTTATTCAGCCTGTGGGCTGATCAAAATAAGAAAACCTAACAGATTCCTCCATTCACATCGATCAATGTGGATGAAGAAATCTCTACCAGAAACAGTGTGTGGTATGCCCACCATTGCAATATTCCACCCTGCATCCACCCACTTCTAATGATGGGCATACAGTACATGCAATGTTCTTTTGTTTGTTCAGCCCAGTGGGGAAAGCCCTGGCGATAAGGTGGCATGGAGCCAATTACAGAATTAAAATGGTGTCTAAAAAGTGGCACTCTTGTATAAAAAATTTTCCACATACAAGTGGTACCCCTTACAAAAAAAAGGAGACACAAAGTCCCTAACATTCTTGTTCCTGCTCCCCGTGTAGTCTGGGCATCTATCGTTTCCCTCATAAATCCAGAACTGTATAGCCTGTTGCCCTCTCACAGAGCTTATACATTTTGACCCCATATCTGGCACGCTTGCTGGAGGGGAAACTGTTTGAAAACAAGGCGGCCAGAAAATATAATTAGGGACTCATCTACACAGACAGCTTGTTGGGGCCTATGCAAGTCTGCAAATTTTTGGTTGAAGTGATTTAAAAAGGACCACATTTTGTGGAGCCGCTCGTATCCAGAGTCACCCCAAGGGCGAAAGAGTTCATTGTCGTTGAAGTACATCAAAGTTTCCAACATTTAAAAAAAATTTCCAGGGACACTTTGCAGCACAGCTATCAATTACTTACCACACCCACTTCCATGAAGCTCCACCCACTCCACATAATTAATCTCCGCCTACTTATCATCAGATTATAGGATCTACTCAATAAAGAGAGAATTACAGGAAATTGAAAAGGGAATTTTAAACTTGAGGCCAAAGTAGCAGAGTTGGAATAATTCTCCCATTCAGCTGCACTACTTCTGCCTAAAGTTTAAAATTCTCATCACAATTCCCTGCAATGCTAAAGTGTCAAATGTGCTCAGGTGTCACCATACAAAAAATGTAATATGTAAATATAAATAAAGTACAAAGTGTAAATAAGTACATTAAGTAAGTGCAAAGTGTAAATAAGTACATTGCGGGGACAATGTAAATGACCCGGGACAGGCTCCTATTTGCCGGGACTGTCCCGGCAAAAACGAGACAGTTGGCAAGTATGGTACATGAATCACATTATATTCTCATATCTACTTCTGGCCATGGCAGCAGAGAACACGGGCATATGATGAATCGGTAAAGCCAAAAATGTGTTAGCGCCTTAAATCAAAATCAACAGCAGCATGCAAACAGTGTGAAAATACAAACACCAACAGAATATCAATAAATAAGGTTGCAGCGCTAAAATAGTGACTTATGGTAATATCTTGATCAAAACACGTGAGTGAAAAAATATATGAATAAATCCAATAAGTCCCAAAAAATTAGGTCCATCAAAGTGAATGCATAGTATAGAATCCAAAAAAGCATAATAATAATCATCATTGTCTTCGTAGATTAAAGTGTCACCACAATGTGATCCTCCACCAATGTAAGATTTGCAAACTCACCAGACCAATTTGCTGTCTATGTTAAGGCAGCAAATGTGCATTGGGTTTAAAAATCCGTTCATGGACAAAATCAGGCTGATCCAGCTGAATGTGATCCTTACTCACAGGAAAGATGACCTCCCCCCAGGTGTTCCAATTAATCTGGCATGTTAGTAGTCATCAGACATAAGAGCTCTCCCAAAGCTGTCTAAGTTCTGAGGCCTTCTGGTAGGGACGGGGCTGCACTGGTCTTGCCAGGGACCAGGATTCTGAAAAGCCTGTGGTGTATGTGCCCCTGGAGTGGCAGTCCAGGGGTGCCATAATTCACGGTGGATGGCAACACTATGAGTATGGCACCAAGGACACTGCACTTCCTACACACGTTTTTTACACCTGCCTCTAGGGACGGGCCTTTTGGTGAGGAGTCAGGACCAGAGGAATTTTTTATTCCTATCCGAAGGGCCTGCCATAGTATTGCAATGTGTCACTAACCTTGCACTTCTCCACTATCCCTTTCCCCACATTTATGTGTTGTGTGTCTCACGTTTTGTGTTTTTTATTGTGGCGGTACACTTTATTTTGCACAGCGTGTTTAGTAGGCTGTAGGTCCTTAGGCCTGTCCCTGAAAGTCTTGAAAGTGGGTGGATATGGCCTTCTGGCTTGGTTCGCCCTCTCTCATGGGGTCTCTCTTCGGGAGAGCCCCATCTAGTACTTGGGGACCTCAGCAGACCTCCTAAAGAAATGGGCTGCCTGGTTTCGGCCAGGTTAGCCAGTGTAAGTATCCCAGTCCCTGTTGTAATGGTGTCGTGCGTTAGGACACCATTTTGTCATTATGGCGTCCATGTTGTCCAGTGACACAGGCGACCAGTTTGTTTAGATTTTCCTTTCCCCCTCTCTCACTCGAGCTAAAGTAGCCCCCACCTTCCCCTAATCAGCATACCAGCTTCAAACAAAAGCCTTATCTGCACATTCTAGTAGAAGTTGTGTCTTCAAGAACAGCATGGGGTCATAAATGAGCATATCTTATCTCAAACGCAGACCGAGGTCTGAGCAGATGGCCAGGGAGGCTGTCTTGTAAATTCCACAAGCCCAGTTGTTAATTAAAAGGTAACACCTACATCTCACAAATCCATACCCGATTCATAACTTTTTACCCGAACATGACACCTTGACAAAAAGTATATATTTGAATGTCACATAAAATACCAATCGAATTAAGATCAAACTTGATTACGTTCACTCCTAGGGAAGACAAGTTAGCGGTCAGATACCTTATGGGTCAGAGGTTATTACGAGATAACCTGTGTTTGGTGTCTATGAAAATTGAATTCAATGCCGTACAATAAAATATCAGTTTCAAGAATGTAACCATTACATATTTCAAGATATGAATTCTGTTACAATTCTGTCTTTACGGGAGGTTCCTTCATATTGTCTAAACTGTAGGGCCGCCCATGGCCACTGTGTTTATTGGTCAAGGACCTCAGGTGACACCCCCTGCGGGTCAGAGAAAAAGAGAGACGCTGATGGAGCTCTCAGTTCTCAATTTTAACATCAAGCAATAACATCACTGAAGGGAGGACCGATCACACATGTTCAGCTTCTGAAACTAAGATAATACCAGGACTTTTGAATGCAAGTATTTTCATTTCTAATTCTTTCTCTGATTCTTACAAATTGCTGTATCGTGTCTCTATTTCTTTGTAACCCATCTTTCTGTAAATATTTTTATTTGCACCAACTTTAACCTTTTTTAAAATTAAACCTTATTTTGAAAAGTGTTAACTTTGTCTCTAAGCTCTTAACGCAAGCTAACCAAAGAACCTGCCTGTTGGAAGAGCGCTACTGTATAGAATAACCCTCTGAACATTCCTGTCTGAGGTGACAGTGTGTGTTACAGATGATTATTCTAAAGTCATAATTGATATTTCTAAAATTACGAGCGTCCGCTGGGCTCATCCTAACGTAGCGGTGGTGGCAGAAAAAGGGTTAATTGCTTGATTAGCCAGGTGACAATCACTCTCAGCCTGCTGGCATATAGATTGTGGTCCCGCAAGCTGGACAATCTGTGTGCCGGGTGCAGCTGAGAGTGGCATTGTTACGCAAGTGACGGCAGGGTGTGAGATTGCCTGGTCTTTGGTCACGAGTTGGATGAGAAGGCCAGGGGTCTGATACCCGCCACCGTCACACCTGTCAGGAGCCTTGCGCCCCAGGGGATCAGGGTCAGGGACCATGTGTACACCCTGTGCACTTTTTGTGTTTCACTTTTTTGGTGTGCACTTTTATGCACCCACCGGGTGATAGTCTAAGTGTGTTCACACACCATGGGCTTAAAAAAAAAAAAAAAACAGCTGGTGGTCCTGGTTGTTGTGGCGTGCCGACAAAGCTTTTCCACATTTCATACATGCTAACCCTGCCTTATGAGGTGCTGGCGGTGCCTTGGCTGCGTTGGCGACCTCCTCCTCTGCCTTCGCCTTGTGCTTCCACTATGCCCCCCGCTGTCAAGTGGGAATACTACCAGCATCGCTTCTCGACCTTTTGGCTAAGATGAAGTGTAGTGTCTGTTGTTATCAGTTATCTGGGTGCCACCCTGCTGTGAACATGGTTCCTCCTCCTCCATCTCCTCCTCCTCATCCTCCACCTCGTCATCCTCCAGAACTGTGCCCTTGCTGGACAATTGTGTACCTGGCATTTGTGGGTGCAGGAACCCACCCTCTGAGCCACTTGTGAATGACTGCCCTGAAAGCCTTGGAAATTATCACTGCTCCGGATGCAGAGGCGGTAGAGAATGAGGATGAGGAAGCGGAGTAGGAGGAGTTAGCAACAGGAGGCAAACTGAAGGGCCCTGCAATCCTTGGTGGTGGAAAGAGATGCGCCAAACAAATTTAAAGGGTGTATCTCACAGTAACATAATCAAACGCTGCAAAATTATTAATTTTCCCCTAAATGGGTGTTTATTGAATAGCGCAATATAACAACGGTATACAAAGGGTGTATCTCACACGTACAGATACAGACTAAACCGCAATTTAATATCTTTCTTTCCCCTACATGGGTGTTTATTGAATAGCAGAATAGAACAACAGTATCCAAAGGGTGTATCTCACATGTACAGATGCAGACTAGGCTGCAATTACCTTTTTTTCCCTAAATGGGTGTTTATTGAATAGCGGAATAGAACAACAATATCCAACGGGTGTATCACACAGTAAAATATGCAGACTAGGCCGCAATTTTTTTTTTCCCTAAATGGGTGATTATTGAATAGCAGAATAGAACAACAGTATCTAAAAGGGTGTATCTCACAAGTACAGATGCAGACTAGGCCGCAATAAATTTTTTTTCCCTAAATGGGTGTTTATTGAATAGCGGAATAGAACAACAGTATACAACGGGTGTATCTCACACGTACAGATACAGACTAGGCCGCAATTTAATATTTTTTCCCTAAATGGGTGTTTATTGAGTAGCGGAATAGAACAACAGTATCCAACGGGTGTATCTCACAGTAAAATACGCAGACTAGGCCGCAATTTTTTTTTTTCGCTAAATGGGTGTTTATTGAATAGCGGAATAGAACAACAGTATCCAAAGGGTGTATCTCATAGTAACGTATGATTGAAAAAAAACATTTTTTCCCTTTAAATGGTGATTTTTGAAGCGAAGATTAGAACACTGCAGTGTCTTAAGGCTTTATCTCACAGTAACATATAAAGGAAAAAATGAAAAAAATAAATTTTCCCTTTTAAATTGGTGATTTTTGAATAGCAGATTAGAACAGCAGTGTCTAAACGCTGTATGTCACTGAAAAATATGAAGGAAAAAAACGTTTTGTTTTTTTTTTTAAGTCCAGATTAACCACTTAAGCCCCAGCCCTATTTCGGACACTTTTTGTTTACAAGGTAAATTCAGTATTTTTTCCTAGAAAATTACTTAGAACCCCCAAACATTATATATATTTTTTAGCAAAGACTCTGGAGAATAAAATGTCAGTCATTGCAATATTTTTTGTCACGCGGTATTTGCGCAGCTGTCTTTAAAACGCCATTTTTTTGGAAAAATTTAGAAAAATCACATTTCACTGTATTTAAAAAATACTAAACAGTAAAGTTAGCCCATTTTTTTTGTATATTGTGAAAGATGATGTCACGCCGAGTAAATAGATACCCAACATGTTATGGTTTAAAATTACGCCCCCCGTGGGATGGCGACAAACTACGTTCAACAGAGATCTCAATAGGCGACGCTTTAAATTTTTTTAACGGTTACCAGTTTAGAGTTAGAGTGTAGCTCTTTTTTTTAAATTATTTCTCACGCTCTGGCAATCGCGGGGATACCTCACATGTGTGGTTTGAACAGCGATTTCATTCACGGCTCGACTTCCGTATACGTTTTTTTTTCGTGCACGAGCTAACGGTGATGGGGGCGGCTAAATTTATTTATTTTTTCCTATTTATTTTATTTTTTTTAACTTTATTACAGGTTTTTTTTTAAAAAAAAAAAATCTGATCACTTTTATTGCTGTCACAAGCAATGTAAACATCCCTTGTGACACCAATATGCAGTAACAGGTACTCTTTATGGAGGGATCGAGGGTCTAAAAGACCCTCGACCCCTCCACTACACTTTCATGCATGCAAAACGCCAAAAACTGCGTTTTTGCATACAGCTGTTTTTTAAATCTGCCGCCTTTTGCAGCAGAGTAACCCGGAAGTGACGTCATGGACGCCGCCTCCGGGTTACGTCATTGGAGACCCGATCGAAGCCGTTTCCGGCTTTGATCGGGACTCCATCCAGCCGGCGGACGCCGAGCAAAGTCACGGAAGGCGGCGGGAGGGGGGGGGACGTCCCCTCCCGCTCACCCGGGTAACGTTTGAGCGGCTCCCGAGCCGCATCGGTCATTACTGACGAAAAGCCGACCGTCGGCTGTAAAATACGGTATCGGGATGGTGTCTCTAGCTAGAGGCATCATCCCGGTATACTACAGCAAAGTTTGCCGACGTAGATCTACGTTACTTTGCGGTAAGTGGTTAAGCAGACACATATGCACTGAGCTTGCATTACATGGCCGCTACACGCCGCACGCCACCCACCTAACAGGTTGGATACTCTTGTTGTTTTATTCCGCTATTGAATAAAAACACATTTAAATGAAAAACTAAAAAATAATGATTTTTCCCTAAAAACTGAAAAATAATGATTTTCCCCTTGAATTGGTGCTGTTTGAATAGCAGATTAGAACAGCAGTGTCTAAAACGCTGTATGTCACTAAAAAATATGAAAGAAAAACATTTTTTTTTTTTTTTTAATCCAGATTAAGCAGACACATATGCACTGAGCTTGCATTACATGGCTGCTACACGCCGCATGCCGCCCACCTAACAGACTGATACTTTTTTTTTTCTCCCTCCTCCTCACTGGGCTCAGGTCAGGGCAAAAAGATTGTGCACTGCACCCCCACACAATAAAATCAATGTAGATCGCTGTCTGATTAAAGAAGATTCTCCTATTCTTTCCCTGAAAGCAATCTCCAGCCTGACCCTACAATAATCTCCTATCTCTCCCTTAGCAGCATCAGGAACCTCTCCCTACACGTGCAGCGCTACGTGACTCCAGCGCTACGTGACTCCAGCTTGTATAGAGGCTGGATCACATGTTGCACTGGTTAGTAGGCATGGCTGTGATGGCTTCTAAGGGCAGCTTTTGAAACCGCACCATTAAAACCGAGCCAAAACATTAAAACCGTGCCAAAACATGAAATAAAATTATCGAACAACGGACTGTATCCTGAATATACAGTAAAATGTTTGGGTCCGTGTCCGGGTACCGAACACCCAAAAGTCCGGTACGATCCCGAGCAATACAGTCCGGGTTTGCTCAACCCTACTCATAGTGTATCATTTATTTGTAAAAGTGAAGGTGCAGCGCTAGTCCATAGGCGGGACAATCAAATCCCTGGAACATACTGCAAAGAGTCCACGTGAGTAGTTCACTCCACACCAGCCAGCCTTATAGAGCAGGGAGATAAAGATCCACCACCAGGTAATATTCTATATACTCTTACCAGATGACCAGACCTACACAGCTCATATATCGCAGATACTAGGTAGCAGAAACCAGGACACTGATGCTCACAGGATAATTCCCCCAGCTTAGCAGATACAGCGGCCGGTGTCACTCCTTACTGTTCTTGCAAGAAAAAGTGCCTCTCATGTCAGATGGGAGACATGACATTCCGCTGCCACTCTGCATTCCTGTAAGCTGCTTTATTTTCCATCTTTAATAAAATTAGTAGAAACATACTGCACTATGAGAGGCACTTTTTCTTGCAAGAGCAGTAAGGAGTGACACCGGCCGCTGTATCTGCTAGGCTGGGGGAATTATCCTGTGAGCATCAGTGTCCTGGTTTCTGCTATCTAGTATCTGCGATATATGACCTCTGTAGGTCTGGTAATCCGGTAAGTAAGTGTATATAGAATATTACCTGGTGGTGGATCTCTATCTCCCTACACTATAAGGCTGGCTGGTGGGGAGTGACCTACTCACATGGACTCTTTGCTGTATGTTCCAGGGATTTGATTGTCCCGCCTATGGACTAGCGCTGCACCTTCACTTTTATTGTTTTACAAGTTTTTTTTATTCAGGATCTTTTTGTGTCAGCTGCTTCAGTTTTTTTTAAAATGGTTATTGTTATTTTTTGATTATTATTAAGGTTAGCACAGCAATACGCCCATTTTATCATTTATTTGTATATTTATAAAATTTCCATAAAAAACAACCGATAAAATTCCTCTAGTGAAGATCCATACAGTGCAGAGCAGAGGTACATGCTGGAGGTCCATAGCCACCATTCTTCATTTAGTTTGGTGGCTTTCTATGTAAGTGCACTGTTCTTTGCATTTATATTGCACTGTATGGATCTTCACTAGAGGAATTTTATCAGTTGTTTTTTATGGAAATTTTATAAATATAAAAATAAATGATACACTATGAGGAAAATTCTTTTCTCTTATGTCTGATGACTACCATGCCCAATTGATTGGAAACACCTGGGGGGAGGTCATCTTTCCTGTGAGTTAAGGCCCGCACACACGCACCGATTGTTGGCCGTAAATAGTCGGCCAACGTCCGATCGGCCGATTATCGGCTTGTTAGTATGATGCTTCCGACAACCGACTGCGACTTTTCGGCCGAACAAAATCTGGTGTGCAGGCTTTAAGATTTTTGTTGGCCAACAAAGAACGGCCGATTGTTCATCAGTCAGTACAGATTTCGGCCGACAAAAATGTGATGATCAAGACTGGGCATGCTCAGAGAAGAAAAAACACACGAAAAGTAGCCCAGAACATGACATCACTTCTGCAGTTGGTTGTTGTTGGCCGACAAAATTCGTGTGCAGTCTTGAGCACTTTTCAACCAACAAAACAGCACCGGACAAAAGACGGCCGAACGGTCGGCCGACAATCGGTGCGTGTGTACGGGACTTAAGGATCACATTCAGTTGGATCAGCCTGATTTTGTCCATGAACGGATTTTTACACCCAATACACATTTGCTGCCTTAACATAGACAGCAAATTGGTCTGGGGAGTTTGCATTTATTACATTGGTGGAGTATCACATTGTGGTGACACTTTAACCACTTAAGCCCCGGAGGATTTGGCTGCTAAAAGACCAGGGGGTATTTTGCGATTCGGCACTGCGTGACTTTAACGGACAATTGCGTGGTCGTTCGACGCTGTACCTAAACGAATTTGACGTCCTTTTTTTACCACAAACAGAGCTTTCTTTTGGTGGTATTTGATCACCTGTGCGATTTTTTGATCACGCGCTATAAACAAAAAAAGAGCGTCAATTTTGCAAAAATAACAATATTTTTCAAATTTTTTTATATGAAATTACCCAAAAAAAAAAGTAAAAATCAAAATTTTTTAACATTTTCGGCCAATTTGTTTTATGCTACATATGTTTGGTAAAAAAAAAAATCGCAAAAAGCGTATTTTGATTGGTTTGCGCAAAAGTTATCGCGTTTACTAACAAAGGGAAGGATTTTTGTCATTTTTGTTGTTTTTTTTTTAACGCGTAATGGCGGCGATCTGCTATTTTTTTTGCGGTACTGCGACAATGCGGCGGACAGATCGGACCCTTGACTGACATTTTTTACACTTTTGGGGTTACCAGTGACATTTCTACAGTAATCAGTGCTATACATATGCACTGTTACTGTAAAATTACACTGGCAGTGAAGGGGTTAACTTTATTTGAGAGGGAGGGGCTGTGTATGTCCCTAGGGGCGTGATTCTAACTGTGATTGGCTGTGGCTTGTGCTGTAGGAACAATGATCAACGGTCCTACATAGTAGAACCATATGATCAGGGTTTCTACACAGGGGAGAATGACAGGCAGCTTGTTTACACAAGCTGCCTGCCTTTCTCCCTCTCCCCCGATGATCGCAGAGTGACCGGCGGACATCGGGTCCGCCGGTCACACGCGCGGGGGGGTCCATGACCGCGCAGGAGCGGGAGCGCGCCGCCTGCGACGCGCGCTCGCTCCCCAGAGCCTCACAGGCTAGTGACGTTTATTTACGTCACTTTGCCTGTGAGGGGCTGCCCGCCGCAGTATATCTACTTGTGGCGGTCGGCAAGCGGTTAATCTACAAAGACTTTAGAGAATAAAATGGAGATCATTGCAATATTTTTTATCACACCGTATTTGCGCATCGGTCTTCCAAACGCAATTTTTTTGGAAAAAATTCACTTTATTTAATTAAAAAATAAAAAAACAGTAAAGTTAGCCCAATTTTTTTCTACAATGTGAAAGATAATGTTACGCAGAGTAAATAGATACCCAACATGTCATGCTTCAAAAGTGTGCACGCTCGTGGAATGGCGACAAT
This sequence comes from Pelophylax lessonae, assembly GCF_965119305.1. NCBI lineage: Eukaryota > Metazoa > Chordata > Amphibia > Anura > Ranidae > Pelophylax > Pelophylax lessonae. The sequence goes on along the minus strand of NC_138769.1, from coordinate 719,764,181 downwards.
CATTGGTACTTAAAAATCCCACTAAGCGACAATTTAAAAATTTCTACAGTTTACCAGCTTAGAGTTACAGAGGAGTTCTAGAGCTCAAATTATTGCTCTCGCTCTGACAATCGCGGCGATACCTCACATGTGTGGTTTGAACACCGTTTACATATGTGGGCGGGGACTCGTGTATGCATTTGCTTCTGCGCAGGAGCTAATGGGGACAGGGTGCTTTAATTTTTTTTCCTATTTATATTATCTATTATTTTTTATTTTTACACCGTTTTTTTTTTTTTTTAATTTTTGATCATTTTTATTCCTATCACATGGAATAAATAAATAAATAAGCATGACAGGACCTCTTTAATGTGAGATCGGGGGTCAAAAAGACCTCACATCTTCACAAAAAAAAAAGAGTAATTTTTTTTCATGATGAAAAAAAATTGGCTCTTTAAATGCGTTGCTAGGAGACGACTTTTGACGTTGGTCCGGTCCTCCAAGACCATAGAGTCGAGTGGGGGCCATCTTGCCCTCACTCGACTTCCTGCCTGTGAGGAGCGCGGACCAGATCACTTTCCCCGGTGCCGGTGGGTCCGGTAAGCGGGGAAAACGACCGGGAAGCAGCGGGAGTGGGTGCACCTCTCCTGCCGCACCGTAAGGGTGATTCCACAGCAAATCCGCTGCTGGGATCACCCTTATCTGAAAGAGGACAGCTCGCCGTTTAAAAAAAAATACCGGGGTTATGGCAGCTATCTGCCGCCATATCTGCTGCCATAACCCCTGTTTATAACGTCAAAGTACCGACGTAAATTGAAGGTGGGCAGTCCGGAAGTGGTAAAATGTGATAGTGAATATGTGGCAGGGAAAACTGACGATATCTGGGATTGACGCTAACTCTGTCTGGTGTCATCCGTTTAGTAAAAAATCTGTACACTGTATTAATGATACTGTGACAGGGCAGTGAAAAGGTTATCTGGGGGGCAATTAGTGGATTAAAATGTGATAGTGAATATGTAGCGGGCAAACTGACGCTATCTGAGATTGACACTAACTGACGCTAATGCTATCTGGTGTTACCCGTGACACTAATTGAGTGGTCAGTAAAAAAAACATTATTTACACTAATGTACTAATGACACTGTGACAGGGCAGTGAAAGGGGTAACAGGGGTTAAATGTGCCCAGGGGTTTTTTTTCCTCTGAAAATAGGTGCAGGAACTCCCCCCTTCTGAGTCACCCCTTGTCTCCACCCACTACCCACCTCTAAGCATTGTCCCTTGGATCCACCCTCTACCCACCTCCCACGCACAACACAATACCTCACCCAGCAACAAAAGATCCACCCCAGCAACATTAGACCCCCTCCAGTTGCAACAAACCGCTCTCCCAGCAACCAGTATCAACAAATAAGCCAACAATAGACCTCTACCTCAACAGGAGATCCCTACCAACAACATAAGACCCCCCCCCCCAGTAGCAATAGATCCCCCCCTAGAAGCAACAATAGACCCTCACACAATACCAGATCCCTACCAGTGACAATAGATCCCCAAGCAACCAGCATCAAGAGACCCTCCAACACACCCCACACCACTTGCTATTATATACATTCAGTGCTGGAGGTGCCGGCACTGTGTTCCATCGCGTTCCTGCTAAAAAAAAAAAAAAAGGCCTGAATGTGCCTATCTAGGTGATTGTGTGACTTGTGTTGCTTTTACTCACAGTAGCTGTTATCTCTTCTCTCTCTGGAAAGGGCTCCACTAGAGAAGAGATTGTAATTTTCTGTTCCTGTGTTTTGTAAATACAGGCACATGTGATTTACCAGAACCAATCAGCAGGTCCAGGCCAAAAATCATTAGGCCTGGACCTGGTAACGAATCGGTGCTAAATCAAATCACAGCACCGGCAGCCACACGTGTGCGTGCCTCTGGTTCAGTAGCACACAGGGAGCACACATCACGTATAGATCCGGTGCACAGCTGCTGCCCTTTAGCAGTAACACTGCTATAGGGTGGTCAGCAAGTGGTTACCTAATTATCCAATTCCTTAAGTGGAGAAGAGACTTTTGGATGGGATTTAATGCCCAATATTCTATCACCAAATGATGAAACCTGCATTAGGAGATTCAGAAGTATGTAAAGCGGTAAAATTTTTCAATATGAAGAATTATACCTTACCAACCAAAGATTGAATGCGCTAAAGTGTTCTAGTATGTACCCCTATGTACCCCTAAACAAAGTTTTAACGAAAATTAAATAAAAATAAAATCAAAAGGCTGCAAACTTATAAAATGTTCCCTCTATACCAATCAATCACTGCAATATATATATAATACATATCACAATAATATACAAACCCAAAAAAGTTGGGACACTGTACAAATTGTGAGTAAAAAAGGAATGAACTAATTTACAAATCTCATAATCTTATATTTTATTCACAATTAGTGTTGAGCGAACACGGACTGTATTATTCGTGTTCGTACCGAATAATTGGATTTTTTTTACCCGAACACGGACACGGACACTTTACTGTATGTTCGGGTAAAAATCCGTGTTCGGTCGTTTTATTTCCGGGTTTTGCATGCTTTGGCGCTCTTTTCATGGCGGGCTTTCAACAGCCAATCAACAATCGTTTAACTGGTGTGCCTTAAGCCATCCCAGCCATGCCTGCAAATGTCTTAGTAGCTGTGATTGGCCGTCTGAAGCATGTGACCAAGTCTTTATAAGTTCGAGGCAGCCGCCGCAGCAGCGTCATTCTGCTGCTTAGCTAAGGGACAGAGCACACATCAATGTGCTGGCTGCTGATTAGGGAAAGATAGGCAGGAAAAAACCATTTGTGTCCGGATAGAATTGAGGGACAGGTCGGAGTGTTTAGGCAGGGCGAGTTGTAGGCATTTTAGGGATAGAGTCTGCTGAATTATAGGGTCAGTGTCTTCTACAAACTACAATCGATATTGCTGTGTGGGGGGTGGGGTGAATCTGCACTCAATCCTGATCTACGATCTCTTCTCAATCCTGTTAGGGACAGAGTCTGCTGAATTTTAGGGAAACTGTGTTCTACAAACTACAATCGATATTGCTGTGTGGTGTGGGATTGGAGATAGGCAGGTGTCAGTGATCCACATCCATTTTTCTGTGTGTGAGCTGCAGTGAACACAATCTTTTTGGGCTGCAGTGAACACAATCTTTTTGGGCTGCAGTGAACACAATCTTTTTGGGCTGCAGTGAACACAATCTTTTTGGGCTGCAGTGAACACAATCTTTTTGGGCTGCAGTGAACACAATCTTTTTGGGGTGCAGTGAACACAATCTTTTTGGGGTGCAGTGAACACAATCCTTTTTGGTGTGCAGTGAACACAATCTTTGTGGGGTGCAGTGAACAAAATCCTTTGTGGGGTGCAGTGAACACAATCTTTTTGGGGTGCAGTGAACAAAATCCTTTTTGGGGTGCAGTGAACAACATCCTTTTTGGGGTGCAGTGAACAAAATCATTTTTGGGGTGCAGTGAACAAAATCATTTTTGGGGTGCAGTGAACACAATCTTTTTGGGGTGCAGTGAACACAATCTTTGTGGGGTGCAGTGAACACAATCTTTTTGGGGTGGAGTGAACAACATCCTTTTTGGGGTGCAGTGAACAACATCCTTTTTGGGGTGCAGTGAACACAATCTTTTTGGGGTGCAGTGAACACAATCTTTGTGGGGTACAGTGAACAGAATCTTTGTGGGGTGCAGTGAACACAATCTTTGGGGGGTACAGTGAACACAATCTTTTTGGGGTGCAGTGAACACAATCTTTGTGGGGTGCAGTGAACACAATCTTTTTGGGGTGGAGTGAACAAAATCATTTTTGGGGTGCAGTGAACAACATCCTTTTTGGGGTGCAGTGATCAAAATCCTTTTTGGGGTGCAGTGAACACAATCTTTTTGGGGTGCAGTGAACAAAATCCTTTGTGGGGTGCAGTGAACAGAATCTTTGTGGGGTGCAGTGAACACAATCTTTGGGGGGGTACAGTGAACACAATCTTTTTGGGGTGCAGTGAACACAATCTTTGTGGGGTACAGTGAACAGAATCTTTGTGGGGTGCAGTGAACACAATCTTTGGGGGGTACAGTGAACACAATCTTTTTGGGGTGCAGTGAACACAATCTTTGGGGGGTACAGTGAACACAATCTTTTTGGGGTGCAGTGAACACAATCTTTGTGGGGTGCAGTGAACACAATCTTTGGGGGGGGTACAGTGAACACAATCTTTTTGGGGTGCAGTGAACAACATCCTTTTAGGGTGCAGTGAACACAATCTTTGTGGGGTGCAGTGAACAACATCCTTTTAGGGTGCAGTGAACACAATCTTTGTGGGGTACAGTGAACAGAATCTTTGTGGGGTGCAGTGAACACAATCTTTGGGGGGTACAGTGAACACAATCTTTGTGAGGTGCAGTGAACACAATCTTTGTGGGGTGCAGTGAACACAATCATTGTGGGGTGCAGTGAACTCAATCTTTGTGGGGTACAGTGAACACAATCTCATACTTCTGAAGATTTGAGGGTGCTGCCTGTTCCATACTCCCCCTACTCCTCATCTAGCCTTTTAGGGGTACAAACAATAGTAATTGGGGCCTAGTGTGGTTGTGTACGTGTGATATACATACACTTTTTTTGGATCATATTTTCTATTCCGCTATTTAATCAAAAACCTTTGGGGATCAGTTAAATTGGGGGATAGTCTGTGTTGGTACGTGTGAGAGAGATCCACCTTTCCAAGTTGTTGGGGTTCATCTCATACTTCTGAAGGTTTGAGGGTGCTGCCTGTTCCATACTCCCCCTACTCCTAGCCTTTTAGGGGTACAAACAATAGTAATTGGGGCCTAGTGTGGTTGTGTACGTGTGATATACATACACTTTTTTTGGATCATATTTTCTATTCCGCTATTTAATCAAAAACCTTTGGGGATCAGTTAAATTGGGGGATAGTCTGTGTTGGTACGTGTGAGAGAGATCCACCTTTCCAAGTTGTTGGGGTTCATCTCATACTTCTGAAGGTTTGAGGGTGCTGCCTGTTCCATACTCCCCCTACTCCTAGCCTTTTAGGGGTACAAACAATAGTAATTGGGGCCTAGTGTGGTTGTGTACGTGTGATATACATACACTTTTTTTGGATCATATTTTCTATTCCGCTATTTAATCAAAAACCTTTGGGGATCAGTTAAATTGGGGGATAGTCTGTGTTGGTACGTGTGAGAGAGATCCACCTTTCCAAGTTTTTGGGGTTCATCTCATACTTCTGAAGATTTGAGGGTGCTGCCTGTTCCATACCCCCCCTACTCCTCATCTAGCCTTTTAGGGGTACAAACAATAGTAATTGGGGCCTAGTGTGGTTGTGTACGTGTGATATACATACACTTTTTTTGGATCATATTTTCTATTCCGCTATTTAATCAAAAACCTTTGGGGATCAGTTAAATTGGGGGATAGTCTGTGTTGGTACGTGTGAGAGAGATCCACCTTTCCAAGTTGTTGGGGTTCATCTCATACTTCTGAAGGTTTGAGGGTGCTGCCTGTTCCATACTCCCCCTACTCCTCATCTAGCCTTTTAGGGGTACAAACAATAGTAATTGGGGCCTAGTGTGGTTGTGTACGTGTGATATACATACACTTTTTTTGGATCATATTTTCTATTCCGCTATTTAATCAAAAACCTTTGGGGATCAGTTAAATTGGGGGATAGTCTGTGTTGGTACGTGTGAGAGAGATCCACCTTTCCAAGTTGTTGGGGTTCATCTCATACTTCTGAAGGTTTGAGGGTGCTGCCTGTTCCATACTCCCCCTACTCCTAGCCTTTTAGGGGTACAAACAATAGTAATTGGGGCCTAGTGTGGTTGTGTACGTGTGATATACATACACTTTTTTTGGATCATATTTTCTATTCCGCTATTTAATCAAAAACCTTTGGGGATCAGTTAAATTGGGGGATAGTCTGTGTTGGTACGTGTGAGAGAGATCCACCTTTCCAAGTTGTTGGGGTTCATCTCATACTTCTGAAGGTTTGAGGGTGCTGCCTGTTCCATACTCCCCCTACTCCTAGCCTTTTAGGGGTACAAACAATAGTAATTGGGGCCTAGTGTGGTTGTGTACGTGTGATATACATACACTTTTTTTGGATCATATTTTCTATTCCGCTATTTAATCAAAAACCTTTGGGGATCAGTTAAATTGGGGGATAGTCTGTGTTGGTACGTGTGAGAGAGATCCACCTTTCCAAGTTGTTGGGGTTCATCTCATACTTCTGAAGGTTTGAGGGTGCTGCCTGTTCCATACCCCCCCTACTCCTCATCTAGCCTTTTAGGGGTACAAACAATAGTAATTGGGGCCTAGTGTGGTTGTGTACGTGTGATATACATACACTTTTTTTGGATCATATTTTCTATTCCGCTATTTAATCAAAAACCTTTGGGGATCAGTTAAATTGGGGGATAGTCTGTGTTGGTACGTGTGAGAGAGATCCACCTTTCCAAGTTGTTGGGGTTCATCTCATACTTCTGAAGGTTTGAGGGTGCTGCCTGTTCCATACTCCCCCTACTCCTCATCTAGCCTTTTAGGGGTACAAACAATAGTAATTGGGGCCCAGTGTGGTTGTGTACGTGTGATATACATACACTTTTTTTGGATCATATTTTCTATTCCGCTATTTAATCAAAAACCTTTGGGGATCAGTTAAATTGGGGGATAGTCTGTGTTGGTACGTGTGAGAGAGATCCACCTTTCCAAGTTGTTGGGGTTCATCTCATACTTCTGAAGGTTTGAGGGTGCTGCCTGTTCCATACTCCCCCTACTCCTCATCTAGCCTTTTAGGGGTACAAACAATAGTAATTGGGGCCTAGTGTGGTTGTGTACGTGTGATATACATACACTTTTTTGGATCATATTTTCTATTCCGCTATTTAATCAAAAACCTTTGGGGATCAGTTAAATTGGGGGATAGTCTGTGTTGGTACGTGTGAGAGAGATCCACCTTTCCAAGTTGTTGGGGTTCATCTCATACTTCTGAAGGTTTGAGGGTGCTGCCTGTTCCATACTCCCCCTACTCCTCATCTAGCCTTTTAGGGGTACAAACAATAGTAATTGGGGCCCAGTGTGGTTGTGTACGTGTGATATACATACACTTTTTTTGGATCATATTTTCTATTCCGCTATTTAATCAAAAACCTTTGGGGATCAGTTAAATTGGGGGATAGTCTGTGTTGGTACGTGTGAGAGAGATCCACCTTTCCAAGTTGTTGGGGTTCATCTCATACTTCTGAAGGTTTGAGGGTGCTGCCTGTTCCATACTCCCCCTACTCCTCATCTAGCCTTTTAGGGGTACAAACAATAGTAATTGGGGCCTAGTGTGGTTGTGTACGTGTGATATACATACACTTTTTTTGGATCATATTTTCTATTCCGCTATTTAATCAAAAACCTTTGGGGATCAGTTAAATTGGGGGATAGTCTGTGTTGGTACGTGTGAGAGAGATCCACCTTTCCAAGTTGTTGGGGTTCATCTCATACTTCTGAAGGTTTGAGGGTGCTGCCTGTTCCATACTCCCCCTACTCCTAGCCTTTTAGGGGTACAAACAATAGTAATTGGGGCCTAGTGTGGTTGTGTACGTGTGATATACATACACTTTTTTTGGATCATATTTTCTATTCCGCTATTTAATCAAAAACCTTTGGGGATCAGTTAAATTGGGGGATAGTCTGTGTTGGTACGTGTGAGAGAGATCCACCTTTCCAAGTTGTTGGGGTTCATCTCATACTTCTGAAGGTTTGAGGGTGCTGCCTGTTCCATACTCCCCCTACTCCTCATCTAGCCTTTTAGGGGTACAAACAATAGTAATTGGGGCCTAGTGTGGTTGTGTACGTGTGATATACATACACTTTTTTTGGATCATATTTTCTATTCCGCTATTTAATCAAAAACCTTTGGGGATCAGTTAAATTGGGGGATAGTCTGTGTTGGTACGTGTGAGAGAGATCCACCTTTCCAAGTTTTTGGGGTTCATCTCATACTTCTGAAGATTTGAGGGTGCTGCCTGTTCCATACCCCCCCTACTCCTCATCTAGCCTTTTAGGGGTACAAACAATAGTAATTGGGGCCTAGTGTGGTTGTGTACGTGTGATATACATACACTTTTTTTGGATCATATTTTCTATTCCGCTATTTAATCAAAAACCTTTGGGGATCAGTTAAATTGGGGGATAGTCTGTGTTGGTACGTGTGAGAGAGATCCACCTTTCCAAGTTGTTGGGGTTCATCTCATACTTCTGAAGGTTTGAGGGTGCTGCCTGTTCCATACTCCCCCTACTCCTAGCCTTTTAGGGGTACAAACAATAGTAATTGGGGCCTAGTGTGGTTGTGTACGTGTGATATACATACACTTTTTTTGGATCATATTTTCTATTCCGCTATTTAATCAAAAACCTTTGGGGATCAGTTAAATTGGGGGATAGTCTGTGTTGGTACGTGTGAGAGAGATCCACCTTTCCAAGTTGTTGGGGTTCATCTCATACTTCTGAAGGTTTGAGGGTGCTGCCTGTTCCATACTCCCCCTACTCCTCATCTAGCCTTTTAGGGGTACAAACAATAGTAATTGGGGCCTAGTGTGGTTGTGTACGTGTGATATACATACACTTTTTTTGGATCATATTTTCTATTCCGCTATTTAATCAAAAACCTTTGGGGATCAGTTAAATTGGGGGATAGTCTGTGTTGGTACGTGTGAGAGAGATCCACCTTTCCAAGTTGTTGGGGTTCATCTCATACTTCTGAAGGTTTGAGGGTGCTGCCTGTTCCATACTCCCCCTACTCCTAGCCTTTTAGGGGTACAAACAATAGTAATTGGGGCCTAGTGTGGTTGTGTACGTGTGATATACATACACTTTTTTTGGATCATATTTTCTATTCCGCTATTTAATCAAAAACCTTTGGGGATCAGTTAAATTGGGGGATAGTCTGTGTTGGTACGTGTGAGAGAGATCCACCTTTCCAAGTTGTTGGGGTTCATCTCATACTTCTGAAGGTTTGAGGGTGCTGCCTGTTCCATACTCCCCCTACTCCTAGCCTTTTAGGGGTACAAACAATAGTAATTGGGGCCTAGTGTGGTTGTGTACGTGTGATATACATACACTTTTTTTGGATCATATTTTCTATTCCGCTATTTAATCAAAAACCTTTGGGGATCAGTTAAATTGGGGGATAGTCTGTGTTGGTACGTGTGAGAGAGATCCACCTTTCCAAGTTGTTGGGGTTCATCTCATACTTCTGAAGGTTTGAGGGTGCTGCCTGTTCCATACTCCCCCTACTCCTAGCCTTTTAGGGGTACAAACAATAGTAATTGGGGCCTAGTGTGGTTGTGTACGTGTGATATACATACACTTTTTTTGGATCATATTTTCTATTCCGCTATTAAATCAAAAACCTTTGGGGATCAGTTAAATTGGGGGATAGTCTGTGTTGGTACGTGTGAGAGAGATCCACCTTTCCAAGTTTTTGGGGTTCATCTCATACTTCTGAAGATTTGAGGGTGCTGCCTGTTCCATACTCCTCCTCCTACTGCTCAACCATCCTTTTAGGGGTACAAACAATAGTAGTTGGGGCCTAGTGTGGTGGTGTACGTGCGAGATACATACACTTTCTTTTTGATCATATTTTCTATTCCGCTATTCAATTAAAACCTTTGGGGATCAATTCAATTGCGAGATAGTCTGTGTCGGTACGTGTGAGATCCACCTTTCCAAGTTGTTGGGGTTCATCTCATACTTCTGAAGATTTGAGGGTGCTGCCTGTTCCATACTCCTGCTCCTACTGCTCAACCATCCTTTTAGGGGTACAAACAATAGTAATTGGGGCCTAGTGTGGTTGTGTACGTGCGAGATACATACACTTTTTTTGATCATATTTCCTATTCCGCTATTCAATAAAAACCTTTGAGGATCAATTGAATTGCGGGATAGTCTGTGTCGGTACGTGTGAGATCCACCTTTCCAAGTTTTTGGGGTTCATCTCATACTTCTGAAGATTTGAGGGTGCTGCCTGTTCCATACTCCTCCTCCTACTCCTCATCCATCCTTTTAGGGGTACAAACAATAGTAATTGGGGCCTAGTGTGGTTGTGTACGTGCGAGATACATACACTTTTTTTGATCATATTTCCTATTCCGCTATTCAATAAAAACCTTTGAGGATCAATTGAATTGCGGGATAGTCTGTGTCGGTACGTGTGAGATCCACCTTTCCAAGTTTTTGGGGTTCATCTCATACTTCTGAAGATTTGAGGGTGCTGTCTGTTCCATACTCCTCCTACTCCTCATCCATCCTTTTAGGGGTAGAAACAATAGTAATTGGGGCCTAGTGTGGTTTTGTACGTGCGAGATACATACACTTTTTTGGATCATATTTCCTATTCCGCTATTCAATAAAAACCTTTCTAGGGCAAGATCTTAAATTACAGAAATATGAGGAGACCGTCAAATAAGGGCCGTGGCCTGGGTCGTGGTGCTGCTGGTAGAGCTCCTGTTGCAAGGAGAGGACGTGGTCGATCTGTGCCAGCTACACGCACAAGTGAAACACCTTCCTCAAGTGTGAGTAGGCGACAGAACCTGCATCAGTATTTGGTAGGGCATCAAACGCCCCTAGAAGTGATGAGGCCAGAACAAGTTGAGGCGATAGTAGATTGGTTTGCTGCTGACAGTGCCTCCAGTTCCTTCACATTGTCTCCCACCCAGTCTACTGCAGAAAGGTCAGAGTTGGCACCTGCAGCCAATGTCCAACCGTCTTTCACCTCACCCCCTTGCAAATCAGGCCAGCAGTCTGAGCCCCAAGCCATACAGCAGTCTCTTATTCTTTTTGAGGACTCTGTCAGCAGGGTTTCCCAGGGCCATCCACCTAGCCCTGCCCCAGAAGTGGAAGAGATTGAGTGCAGCGATGCCCAACCACTTATTTCTCAAGATGAGTACATGCAAGGATCATCGCAGCACGTCTCCGATGATGACGAAACGCAGGTGCCAACTGCTGCGGCGTTCAGCATTGTGGAGACCGACAAGGAGGGCAGGGGTGAAGACTGGGTGGAAGATGATGTGGAGGACGATGAGGTCCTCGACCCCACATGGAATGAACGTCATGCAGGTGACCTGAGTAGTTTGGAGGAAGAGGCGGTGGTCGCACAGAGCCACCAGCACAGCAGAAGAGGGAGCAGGGTGCAGAAGCGGAGCGGCCGTGCCCTAGACACTACGCCCGCTACTGCCCAACGCAGCAAGGGAACGAGCGCACCAAAGTCAGCTCAAAGGAGTTCTCTAGCGTGGAAGTTCTTTAGAAAATGTGCTGATGACAGGACACGAGTGGTTTGCACCCTGTGCAATCAGAGCTTGAAGCGAGGCATAAACCTTCTCAACCTGAGCACAACCTGCATGATCAGGCATCTAAGTGCAAAGCACGAGCTGCAGTGGAGTACACACCTTCAAAACCAAGAAACGTCTCTGGCTCATCCTGCTTCCTCTTCTGCTGCAGTCTCGGCCGCTCCAGCCACATCTGTAGTGATACCGGCACCTGCCACCCCGCAAACAGACGATCTGTCAGCAACACCACCACCTGGGTCACCAACAACCATCTCCACAATGTCCCGTGGAAGCGTTCAGCTTTCCATCTCCCAAACACTTGAGAGGAAGAGGAAGTACCCCCCTACCCACCCGCGATCCCTGGCCCTGAATGCCAGCATTTCAAAATTATTGGCCTTTGAAATGCTGTCATTCCGTCTGGTGGAGACGCACAGTTTTAAAAACCTTATGTCGGTGGCTGTCCCACAGTACGTCGTGCCCAGCCGCCACTACTTTTCCAGGCAAGCCATCCCTTCCCTGCACAACCAAGTGGGGGAAAATATCAGGTGTGCACTGCGCAACGCCATCTGTGCCAAGGTCCACCTAACTACGGATACGTGGACCAGTAAGCACGGTCAGGGGCGTTATATCTCCCTAACGGCACACTGGGTAAATGCAGTGGCGGATGGGCCTGAGGCGGATAGCAATTTGGCGCATGTCCTTCCACCACCGAGGATTGCAGGGCGCTTCAGTTTGCCTCCTGTTCCTAACTCCTCCTACTCCGCTTCCTCATCCTCTACCGCCTCCTCATCCGGACAGCGTAACACCTTCACCACCAACTTCAGCACGGCCAGGGGTAAACGACAGCAGGCAGTTTTACAACTTGCCTGTTTGGGGGACAAACCACACACCGCGCAGGAGTTGTGGAGGAGCATGGAACAGCAGACAAATGAGTGGTTGCTGCCAGCGAGCCTCAAGCCCGGCCTGGTGGTGTGCGATAACGGGCGAAATCTCATAGCAGCTCTGGGCCTAGCCGGTTTGACGCACATCCCTTGCCTGGCGCATGTGCTGAATTTGGTGGTGCAGAGGTTCCTTAAAAACTACCCCGATATGTCAGAGCTGCTGCAGAAAGTGCGGGCCGTTTGTGCGCACTTTCGGCGTTCTCACCCTGCTGCTGCTCGCCTGGCAGCGCTGCAGCGTAACTTCGGCCTTCCCGCTCACCGCCTCATATGTGACGTGCCCACAAGGTGGAACTCCACCTTGCACATGCTGGAAAGACTGTGCGAGCAGCAGCAGGCCATAGTGGAGTTTCAGCTGCAGCACGCACGCGTGAGTCGCTCTGCGGAACAGCACCACTTCACCACCAATAACTGGGCCTCCATGCGAGACCTGTGTGCCTTGTTGCGCTGTTTTGAGTACTCCACCAACATGGCCAGTGGCAATGACGCCGTTCTCAGCTTAACTATCCCACTTCTATGCCTCCTTGAAAAAACAATTCGGGCGATGATGGAAGAGGATGTGGCACAGGATGAGGAGGAGGAGGAGGATGAAGAGGTAACATTTCCAAGGCTTTCAGGGCAGTCATTCGCAAGGGGCTCCGAGGGTGGGTTCCTGCACACGCAAACGCCAGGGACGCAATTGTCCAGCAGGGGCACAGTTCTGGAGGATGAGGAGGATGAGGAGGAGGAGGAGCTGGAGGAGGAGATGGAACCATGTTCACAGCAGGGTGGCACCCAGGCCAGCTCATGGCCATCACTGGTGCGTGGCTGGGGGGATACAGAGGACACGGACGATACACCTCCCACAGAGGACAGCCTTTCGTCGCCTCTGGGCAGCCTGGCACACATGAGCGATTACATGCTGCAGTGTCTCCACAACGACCGCCGAGTTGCCCACATTCTAACTTGTGCTGATTACTGGGTGGCCACGCTGCTGGATCCCCATTACGAGGACAACGTACCGTCCTTAATTCACTCACTGGAGCGCGATCGCAAGATGCGCGAGTACAAGCGCACGCTGGTAGACGCCATGCTGCTGGCATTCCCATCTGACAGCGGGGCCACAGTGGAAGCACAAGGCAGAGGAGGAGGAGGAGGAGGTCGCCAACGCAACCAGGGCACCGCCAGCACCTCAGAAGGCAGGGTTAGCATGGCCGAAATGTGGAAAAGCTTTGTCAGCACGCCACAACAAACAGCAGCACCAGCAGCTCAGATGGAACGTCTTAGCAGGAGGCAGCATTTTACCAACATGGTGGAGCAGTATGTGTGCACACGCCTACATGTAGTGAATGACGGGTCTGCCCCCTTCAACTTCTGGGTCTCCAAATTGGGCACATGGCCTGAGCTTGCCCTTTACGCCTTGGAGGTGCTGGCGTGCCCTGCAGCCAGTGTATTATCTGAACGGGTATTTAGCACGGCTGGGGGCGTTATAACAGACAAGCGCAGCCGCCTGTCCAGAGACAATGTGGACAAGCTCACGTTCATTAAAATGAACCAGGCATGGATCCCACGGGACTTTTCCGTACCTTATGCAGAATAGCAATGGATACCGACCTTACCCACCCATTGTTCCATTTTTGCTCTTTCTCACTCTTTTGGGGTGTACCCTCATTTAAAATTTTTGAAAAGAAGCAGTGTTGGCTACCTCGTCCTCCTCCTCAGGGCCAGATTAATGTAGGGGCTATTGGAGCTGCAGCTCCAGGCCCCTACCTTTTATATAGGCCCCGGGTTGGCCATATTCACTGTTACCGCTCTTCTGTCACTTGTAAACACAGAAGTCTGGCTTCTATGCTCGCTTCCCCAGGCAGCACCCTCAGAACCTCCCCACACAGCGTGAAGGCCGGACAAGGAGGGACAGTTGGCGATGCATGGATGTGTTTATGGGCTTCAGAGACAGCATCCCATGTTGAATTAGGCATGCATGGCTGCACCCTTCCTCCTCTGGGTGCATGGCAAGGCACGGCCCTTAAGGCCCTTCAAAATCCTCAGCACCAAGCCCATGATGCTGTTAATCCGGCCCTGGTCCTCCTCCACCGCCGCTTCCACCTACACCGCCCATAGGTGTGCGCAGCCTATTGCATTAAGGTGTGCACCCCAAAGTTGAAATACACATGCATGTGTTTGCCAGCAGGGAGAGTAATGTATCGGGGCCATGTACCTGTAGGCAAGGAGAAATAGAGCAGAGCAGGTCCCAGGGAGATCTTTCCCATCTCCTCACTGGCAATGCTATGTGCCCTAGGTGATTAGGGTGTGCCCAGGCACACCCAGCACACCCTGTGCGCACGCCTATGTCACCGCCACATCCACCACCACCTCAACCTCCCTCCTACTCCATATGGGCCTCGTCCTTCAGAGATGAAGAAGAACATTGTTTTATTTTTCTGTTTTTTTTTGTTGTTTTAAGTTATTTCCCTATCCACATTTGTTTGCAGAGCACTTGCCATGCTCTTAATTACGTTTTGCTGCCATTTGCAGCACTCTAGCCCTTTCCTTTGGTGTTTTAGAGCCATTTTAGTGCCTTAAAGTTCGGGTCCCCATTGACTTCAATGGGGTTCGGTGTCCGGGAAAAGTTCGGTAAAAGTCCGGGACACGGACCCGGACTTTTTTTTAAAGTTCGGCCGAACCCGTCAAACACGGACATCTAGGTGTCCGCTCAACCCTATTCACAATATAATATAGATAACATATCAAATGTTGAAAGTGAGACATTTTGAAATGTCATGCCAAATATTGGCTCATTTTGGATTTCATGAGAGCTACACATTCCAAAAAAGTATGGACAGGTAGCAATAAGAGGCCGGAAAAGTTAAATGTACATATAAGGAACAGCTGGAGGACCAATTTGCAACTTATTAGGTCAATTGGCAACATGATTGGGTATAAAAAGAAGTCAAGATGGGCAGAGGATCACCAATTCCCCCAGTGCTGCGGCAAAAAACAGTGGGGCAATATCAGAAAGGAGTTTCTCAGAGAAAAATTTGAAAGAGTTTGGAGTTATCATCATCTACAATGCATAATATCATCCAAAGATTCAGAGAATCTGGAACAATCTCTGTGCGTAAGGGTCAGGGCCGGAAAACCATACTGGATGGCGGTGATCTTCGGGCCCTTAGACGGCACTGCATCACATACAGGAATGCTACTCTAATGGAAATCACAACATGGGCTCAGGAATACTTCCAGAAAACATTGTCGGTGAACACAATCCACCGTGCCATTCGCCGTTGCCGTCTAAAAGTCGATAGGCCAAAAAAGAAGCCATATCTAAACATGATCCAGATGCGCAGGCGTTTTCTCTGAACCAAGGCTCATTTACAATGGACTGTGGCAAAGTGGAAAACTGTTCTGTGGTCTGAAGAATGAAAATTTGAAGTTCTCTGTGGAAAACTGGGACGCCATGTCATCCGGACTAAAGAGGACAAGGACAACCCAAGTTGTTCTCAGCGCTCAGTTCAGAAGCCTGCATCTCTGATGGTATGGGGTGGCATGAGTGCGTGTGGCATGGGCAGCTTACACATCTAGAAAGGCACCATCAATGCTGAAAGGTATATCCAAGTTCTAGAACAACATATGCTCCCATCCAGACATCGTCTCTTTCAGGGAAGACCTTGAATTTTCCTACATGACAATGCCAGACCACAATTAAAACATCATGGCTGCGTAGAAGAAGGATCAGGGTACTTAAATGGCCAGCCTGCAGTCCAGACCTTTCACCCATAGAAAACATTTGGCACATCATAAAGAGGAAGATGCGACAAAGAAGACCTTAGACAGTTGAGCAACTAGAAGCCTGTATTAGACAAGAATGGGACAACATTCCTATTCCTAAACTTGACCAACTTGTCTCCTCAGTCCCCAGATGTTTGCAGACTGTTATAAAAAGAAGAGGGGATGCCACACAGTGGTAAACATGGCCTTGTCCCAACTTTTTTGAGATGTGTTGATGCCATGAAATTTAAAATCAACTTATTTTTCCCTTAAAATGATACATTTTCTCAGTTTAAACATTTGATGTGTCATCTATGTTGTATTCTGAATAAAATATTGAAATTTGAAACTTCCACATCATTGCATTCTGTTTTTATTCACAATTTGTACAGTGTCCCAACTTTTTTGGAATCGGGTTTGTATATCATTGTTACGCCATGTCACAACTATTAACAATTGTGAGTTGGCGCAACATAGATATACTGTATATCATTGCGATATGTATTGCGGTGACCAAGCAAAGATTGTTCTGGTGGATTATGGGACCACACCAGGGATTCACAAGGCTGCCTATGTGATGACCCATAGAGAATGTTCAGAGAGCTCGATCAATAGAGTCTTAGATTGAGAGAGCGTGTGTGTCTCCAGCTTTAGAGAGAGCACCTTTCAATTGAGAGAGCATATTCTGTTAGGTTAAGGGATTGATCGATCAAGGTAATGTGTTGTTGGAGTGAGTGATTCCCCTTTCCTCTCTGAACATTCTGTTTTTATTCTCAAAATTCCCTTATCTAGAAGGTGTAGTTCAGAATATTTGCCCACATCCTATTGAAAGGCACGTCTATTGATTAACCACATTTTTGTTTAGGTGTTGACTGTAACTGTCCGCTAGATGGCACTCTAAGATTAGGAATCTCTATTTTAGGTCTTCTGGAAATAAAATGTGATTTATTCATATCAACCTCATGTGGGACATTATATTTTTTCCCTGGGTTAAATCTAGATATATTATCTTCATCATAGTGTGGATAGGTCCCCAGGAAAAACTTTGTAGTGCAGTATTTTATTTAAAAACATTAAAAGCAAAACATCAAATTGCCAAGGACAGCAAGATGAAAATGGTACAAAAAGGTCCAATAGCATGTAGTAGAAAATCAACTTCCATCTGTCGCCACCACTCCACAACACATACCTGCCAACTGTCCCGTTTTTGCCGGGAGAATGCCAGCAAATAGAAGCCTGTCCCGGGTAATTTACATTGTCCCGGCAAGCGCTCGTTAATCTGGCTGCCCGTAAATGCCCGTTATGGGCAGCTGGTGCCCGTAAAAAAAAAAAAATGGTTGCGGGTTGACATTGTAACGGCGCATGCGCCGTTCCAACGCCTGCCGGGCTAGGGAATGCTCGTACAAGCTCAGCCGGGGTGGGCGCATGTGCGGTTACGTAATGGCGCCGCCTGGTGCCATTTTTAAATCAAAGGCACTCCCGACTCGTTCTTGGCAGTGACTCGTTCTCAGCAGCGCCTCGCCAGCGCCGGCCGTCACAGCAGAGCGGAGAAGGACCCCTGGAGAGTGAAGACACATTCACAGACATGAAGGTAGGTGGGATGGAAGCAACAATCTTATGTGCAAAAATATCCGGTAACATGACGTGTATTTGAATAAAGAGTCTCAGGTGTGACCATACAAAAAATGTAATATGTAAATATAAATAAAGTGCAAGGTGTAAATAAGTATGATAAGGCCCCTTTCACACTTGTGCGACTTGTCCTGCGATTTGGGACTGCAAAATCACATGACAAGTCGTTCTCCATTATTCCCAATGAGTACTGTTCATATCTGTGCGACTTGAAGATTTTGATGCGTTTTGAGGTCCAAAGACATAGGCCCAGTCAAGCCCAGTCAAAATCGCATCAAAATCGCGGCAACAAAATTGCAGCAAAACCCGGTAAAATTATGCGACTTTTAAGTCGCACAAGTGTGAAAGGGGCCTAAAACCTAATTATACCAGATAGTATAATTTAGGTTTTATCGTACTTATTTACACCTTGCACTTTATTTACATTTTTTCTATGGTCACCCCTGAGCACATTTGACACTTTAGAATTGCAGGGAATTGTGATGAGAATTTTAAACTTTAGGCAGAAGTAGTGCAGCTGAATGGGAGAATTATTTCAACTCTGCTACTTTGGCCTTAGGTTTGAAATTCCCTTTTCAATTTCCTGTAATTCTCTCTTTATTGAGTAGACTCTATAATCTGACGATAAGTAGGCGGAGATTAATTATGCAGAGTGGGTGGAGCTTCAGGGAAGTGGGTGTGGTAAGTAATTGATAGCTGTGCTGCAAAGCGTCCCTGGAAATTTTTTTCAAATGTTGGCAACTATGGGAACAGAGTGGCGGCTGGACCTTTCATTTTCTTTTAGCGCTGATCAATGTATTGGTGTCACCGGTCCCCAAAAAGTGTCACTTAAGGCCCGTACACTCGTGCAGATTGTCGGCCGAAAAGATTCGGCCGACGACCGATCGGCCGATTTTCGGCTTGTTAGTATGATGCTTCCGACAGCCGACAGCGCACTTTCGGACGAACAGAATCTGTCGTGCAAGCATTAAAATTTTGGTATGCCGACACCAGAACGACCGATTGTTCGCCAGTCAGTACAGAATTCGGCCGACAGACAGCAGATTTGCAAGACTGGGCATGCTCAGAAAAGAAAAAACACAGGGAAAGTTAACCATCACATGACATCACTTCTGCAGTCGGCTGTTGTTGGCGGACAAAATTCGTGTGCAGTCTTTTGCACTTTTCAGCGGACACGACAGCCCGGGGACAAAAGACGGCCAATCGGCTTAAGTGTCAGATTTGTCCGTCGCAATGTCACAGTCCTGCTAAAAATTGCTGATCGCCGCCGTTACTAGTAAAAAATATTTAAAAAAAAAAAAAAGTCCCTAAATCTATCCCATAGTTTCTAGAAGCTATAACTTTTGCACAAACCAATTAAAATACGCTTATTGGGATTTTTTTTTTTTTTAACCAAAAAACATGTAGCAGAATACATATTGGCCTAAATTGAGGAAGAAATTAGATTTTTTTTTTAATTTTTTTTTTTTATTGGATGCGTTTTATAGCAGAAAGTAAAAAAATATTGTTTTTTTAAAAAAAAAATTGTCATCTTTTTTTGTTTATAGCGCAAAAAAAAAAAAAACGCAGGGGTGATCAAATACCTCCAAAAGAAAGATCTAAGTAACAAAAAAAGCCGGCACACGAATGCTTCGCTTTGATGCGATTTATTCCAGCATGACAGCAGTGTACAAATGCAATCAGTAAAAGGCTATGAGAAACCAGGTAATAATTTAATTGCCGCAAGCACTCCACTATCTCACACAGTGTAAATAATTGTATCAAACAAATGCTGCGCAATCAGTAGTGAACCAAATGACAGCAGTGTGCAACATGGCAAAATGCTAACGCGTTTCGGCAGTAGCCTTACTCATAGCAGAAGAAAGATCTATTTGTGGGGAAAAAGAAAGGACATACATTTTTATTTGGGTACAGCGTCGCACGACCGCGCAGTTGTCAGTTAAAATAACGCAGAAAAAATGGCCTGGTTAGGAAGGGGGGTAAAACCTCAGGAGACCCTCCCAAATGCCCACAATACATGAAAAGCAAGTAAATTATTAACTATTTCAGCCATTCTGTGAGAGAAGAGAGAGCAGCAGAGAGAGCAGTGTGCTTGTACATAGTGAAATGATTTTGTGAAGAATAGATTACAAGGCCATTAAATAGGGGATGTGTATTTTTTTTTTTTTTTTGAGGTTAAGAATATTGTTTAGCGTCTGTTCTTTTTTTTTTTTTTTGTTAGAGAATAAGAATATTGTTTAGCGTCAATTTAACCCGTTGCCAACCGCCGCAAGTACATATACTGCGGCGGTCAGCCCCGGCCAGGCAAAGTGACGTATGGGTATGTCACTCGCCTGTCACTTGCATGTGAGCCAATAGCGGGCGAGCGCGCGCCCGCCCCTGCTCGTTCCCTGGGAAGTCCGTGCGTGTGACCGGCGGACCCGATGTCCGCCGGTCACTCGCGATCGTCTGCCGTGAAGGGAGAATGACAGGCGGCTGATGTAAACAAGCTGCCTGTCATTCTCCCCTGTGTAGGAATAGTGATCATACGGTTCTACTATGTAGGACCATTGATCTCTGTTCCTACACCAGTAGCCATGTCCAATCACAGTTAGAAGCACGCCCCTAGGACACACTTAACCCCTCCTTCCCCAATAAAGTTAACCCCTTCCCTGCCAGTGTCATTTTGCAGTAACAGTGCATATGTATAGCACTGATTACTGTAGTAATGTCACTGGTACCCCCAAAAGTGTCAGTCAAGGGTCCGATCTGTCCGCCGCAATGTCGCAGTACCACAAAAAAAAATCGCAGATCGCCGCCATTACGCGTTAAAAAAAAACACCAAAAATTACAGAAATCTTTCCCTTAGTTAGTAAATGCGATAACTTTTGCGCAAACCAATCAAAATACGCTTTTTGCGATTTTTTTTACCAAACATATGTAGCATAAAACAAATTGGCCTAAAATGTTAAAAAATTTAGATTTTTACATTTTTTTGGGGGGAATTTCATATAAAAAATGTGAAAAATATTGTTATTTTTGCAAAATTTACGCTCTTTTTTTGTTTATAGCGCAAAAAGTAAAAATCGCACAGGTGATCAAATACCACCAAAAGAAAGCTTTGTTTGTGGGAAAAAAAGGACGGCAAATTCATTTAGGTACAGCATTGCACGACCGCGCAATTGTCCGTTAAAGTCACGCAGTGCCGAAACGCAAAAAAACCCCTGGTCGGAATGGGGGTAAAATCTTCCGGGGGGGGGAAAAAAAAAAAAAACAGATCAGATGTTTTACTCCTTATCAACCGCTAGATGGCGCTGACAGCCTTGCACAGCTCCTTAATTGCTATTTGAGGAGTCAGAGGTGAGAAGATGTGAGTTCCTCTCTGCAGGAAATCTTTGGACCACTGGAGGGAAAGGTCATCAGCGCCTCCTAGTCACAGGTCACATCCCTCACATATGTATTGATTGTCAACACAGGCAGAGAAAATAAAACCCACTTTATTTTACTGATGAATTAACCTTTTACTTACCAAAATGCAATAATATTAACCACTTAAGGACCGGGCCTATTTCTGTTTACAAGCTAAACTCAGTTTTTTTTTTTTTAACCCCCAAACATTATATATATATATATTTTTTTTTTTTTAGCAGAGACCCTAGAGAATAAAATGGAAATCGTTGCAATATTTTTTATCACACTATATTTGTGCAGCGGTCTTACAAACGCAATTTTTTTGGGGAAAAAATTCACTTTTTTAATTAAAAAATAAGAAAACAGTAAAGTAAGCCCAATTTTTTTCTATATGAAAGATAATGTTACGCTGAGTAAATAGATACCCAACATGTCATGCTTCAAAATTGCACACGCTCGTGGAATGGTGACAAACATTGGTACTTAAAAATATCCATAGGTGACACTTTAAAAAATTCTACAGGTTACCAGTTTAGAGTTACAGAGGAGGTCTAGGGCTAGAATGGTTGCTCTCACTCTAACGATCACGATCACGTGTGGTTTGAACACCGTTTACATATGTGGGCGGAACTTGCGTATGCTTACTCTTCTGCACGTGAGCTAACGGGACTGAGTGCTTTAATTTTTTTTTCCTATTTATTTTATTTATTATTTTTTATTTTTACACAGTTTTATGGAAAAAAAAATGTTGATCATTTTTATTCCTATTACAAGGAATGTAAACATTCCTTTTAATAGAAATAGGCATGACAGGACCTCTTTATTTTGAGATCTGGGGTCAAAAAGACCTCACATCTCACAACTACACTAGAAAAAAAATAAAATAAAAATTGGCCCTTTAAAACGGTTGCTAGGCAACGACGTTTGACGTCTCTCCGGTCCTCCAAGACCATAGAGTCAAGTGGGGGCCATCTTGCCCTAACTCGACTTCCTGTCTGTGAGGAGCGGGGACTGGATCATTTTCCCTGCTGCCGGCAGGTCCGGTAAGCGGCGAAAATGATCAGGACGCGGCGGGAGGGGGGGTTCACCTCTTCCGCCGCACCATAAGAGTGATCCCGCGGCGAATCCACCTTATCTTAAAAAGGACCACCCGCCGTGTAGAAAAATAGCGGGTTTATAGCAGCTATCTGCTGCCAGAACCCCGGTATTTAGCGTCAAAGGAACGACGTATAATGACGGCGGGAGGTCAGTAAGTGGTTAAATACTCAGAATTGTTGCATAGTCCCTTAGTTGGTCCAACACGTTGGAAATATTATCAATGCTATTAACAAGCAATAAAAATGTTATAGAAAGTCAAATCTTTGGCTACGATATCCAAAAGTCAACAACGAAAAATATTTCTGGGCTGGAATACTACCTTAAAAGCCCAACTCTGGACTCCACCCTGACACCCCCTGACTGCTTCCCCCTCCCACCGCTCACCCCGCAGCTGAAGGCCCCAACACTGTAGGTGCTTCAATAGGCTACAAATCAAAGGCACCAAGGTGAATCCTCCTTGGGGAACGGGACCGGGAAACCTATTCATTTGAAGCACACAACACGTAACTGGGATCCCCTACCTCTTCCCACAGTCTTCCCAGACTGCACGCTCTTCCACAGTCTTCCCAGACTGCACGCTCTTCCCACAGTCCTCCCAGACTGCACGCTCTTCCACAGTCCTCCCAGACTGCACGCTCTTCCACAGTCTTCCCAGACTGCACGCTCTTCCCACAGTCCTCCCAGACCCTCTTCCCACAGTCCTCCCAGACTGTACGCTCTTCCACAGTCTTCCCAGACTGCACGCTCTTCCCACAGTCCTCCCATACCCTCTTCCCACAGTCTTCCCAGACTGCACGCTCTTCCACAGTCTTCCCAGACTGCACGCTCTTCCCACAGTCCTCCCATACCCTCTTCCCACAGTCCTCCCAGACTGCACACTCTTCCACAGTCTTCCCAGACTGCACGCTCTTCCCACAGTCCTCCCAGACCCTCTTCCCACAGTCCTCCCAGACTGCACGCTCTTCCACAGTCTTCCCAGACTGCACGCTCTTCCCACAGTCCTCCCAGACCCTCTTCCCACAGTCCTCCCAGACTGCACGCTCTTCCACAGTCTTCCCAGACTGCACGCTCTTCCACAGTCTTCCCAGACTGCACGCTGTTCCCACAGTCCTCCCAGACCCTCTTCCCACAGTCCTCCCAGACTGCATGCTCTTCCACAGTCTTCCCAGACTGCACGCTCTTCCCACATTCCTCCCAGACCCTCTTCCCACAGTCCTCCCAGACTGCACGCTCTTCCACAGTCTTCCCAGACTGCACGCTCTTCCCACAGTCCTCCCAGACTGCACGCTCTTCCCACAGTCCTCCCAGACCCTCTTCCCACAGTCCTCCCAGACTGCACGCTCTTCCACAGTCTTCCCAGACTGCACGCTCTTCCCACAGTCCTCCCATACCCTCTTCCCACAGTCTTCCCAGACTGCACGCTCTTCCACAGTCTTCCCAGACTGCACGCTCTTCCACAGTCCTCCCAGACCCTCTTCCCACAGTCCTCCCAGACCCTCTTCCCACAGTCCTCCCAGACTGCACGCTCTTCCACAGTCTTCCCAGACTGCACGCTCTTCCCACAGTCCTCCCATACCCTCTTCCCACAGTCCTCCCAGACTGCACGCTCTTCCACAGTCTTCCCAGACTGCACGCTCTTCCACAGTCTTCCCAGACTGCACGCTCTTCCCACAGTCCTCCCAGACTGCACGCTCTTCCACAGTCTTCCCAGACTGCACGCTCTTCCCACAGTCCTCCCATACCCTCTTCCCACAGTCCTCCCAGACTGCACGCTCTTCCACAGTCTTCCCAGACTGCACGCTCTTCCACAGTCTTCCCAGACTGCACGCTCTTCCACAGTCCTCCCAGACTGCACGCTCTTCCACAGTCAGGGCCGGCCTTAGGTGTTCAGGCGCCCTGTGCGAGCTAATCCTGTGGCGCCCCCCCCATCCTCACCTCTCGCCCCCCCCTAAACATGGCTGTATCTATTGAAAAACTATGTAAGAGTATAATTGCTGCTAATTGACTGCAAGTGGGTGCAGCAGCAAGATAAAAACTGGGAAAATGTCACCCAAATCTGTTTCTGTTGTAAAAAGTGCACAGTGCTAAATTAATAATGAAATCTGCATGGCTACTACAGTATACCTATCATATACCACTACTAAATAAATAACAATTAAATATTCATAACCTCTACAATGTGCAAAAAATGAATCAACATAGCGTGATTCCATAAAATACTTAGGCTTTTATTTAGGTCTGTTGAGTCAGTTTGGGGTGATTGGTGGAAGCAGCACATAGGGTGCTTTTTTGGCGCACACCTTCCGTTGAAGATTTGTCACCATAAATATTTGCACTTTGCGGCCTCATCATTTGCGAGCTGTGGCGGCCACACGGCGCCCCGTTGCCTATTGCACCCTGTGCGGCCGCACAGCTTGCACACCCCCAAAGGCCGGCCCTGTCCACAGTCCCCCCAGACTGCACGCTCTTCCCACAGTCCTCCCAGACACTCTTCCCACAGTCCTCCCAGACCCTCTTCCCACAGTCCTCCCAGACCCTCTTCCCACAGTCCTCCCAGACCCTCTTCCCACAGTCTTCCCAGACTGCACGCTCTTCCCACAGTCCTCCCAGACCCTCTTCCCACAGTCCTCCCAGACCCTCTTCCCACAGTCCTCCCAGACTGCACACTCACTAGCCCACCAGGCTGACTTCTCCTGGAGATCTCCTGGACGTGCTGACTCTCTCCTGCTATCCTTAAACCTGCTCCCGTGCCTCCAGGAGAAGATTCTTCCATGTGTTGTAGAAGGTCCCTCCAGCACCTGAGCCCCAGACCCAAGGTCACCCCCCCCAGACTAGGGGGCACCCTCAAGGACCACTGACAGCCTCCTTAGCACTCTATCTCCATCTTCCATCCAACTGCCCCTGCTGGCATGACTGGGGATTGGCTTTGTACCTCCTCAATACTCCAAGCAGCTCCTTCTAGACTTCCTACTCTACTTCTGGAAGCTTCTCCAAGGTTCCAGTGAGCAGCGGAAATTACCAGAGGTACTGCTGGACGAGTCATCCAGCCGCCCTGAGTCACTCAACCCTGACCCAGATTAAGCCCAGGCCTGGCTCTCAGGCTCAGCCAGGCCAATTTGCCTACACTAACCACTATGTACACTAGCTAGGGGGTGCTACACATTTATCATATATCCTAAGACTTAGGGTGGAGTGAACCGCGGCATCATTTATCCCCTAAAGACATCTTGTGGCCAAAAACAGGTGACAAATCTGGTTTAAACGTGTGTATTGCAGCTTGAGTGTCTTTTTTTTTTACACTGCCTGGGGGACTATTTTAATTTAAAAAAGTATGGTGTGCGGTGGAAGAACCCAATGGAACATACATATAGCAAACAGAAAATGTTTTGGTTGGGAAGGAAAACAAAAAAGGAAACATTACAATGATAACAGGGATAATTAGTAAATGATCACTAATTTACTAACAGACATATATCAGTGTGGATGTCACACCACTTCCTCAAACTCAATCTATCCAAAACCAAACTCATAATAATTCCTCTCCCATCTGCCCCTTCCCCTGATTTCTCTGTCAAAATCGATGGCACGACTATCAACCCGTCCCCCATGCCAAGGTTCTAGGTGTAATCCTGGACCTCCCATGCTCGCCTCCAGGACTTCTCCCAAGCCTCTCACATCCTATGGAACTCCCTACCCCAATCTGTACAACTGTCTCCTAGTCTGTTTGTTTTTAGATCCCTGAAAACCCTCCTCTTTAGAGAAGCCTAACCTACCTCCACCTATCAAGTATTTTCCTTTTCTCCATCAGCTCATCCCGCACAGCTATTACTTTTTCTATTATTTGACCCTCCCTCCTAGATTGTAAGCTCTAATGAGCAGGGCCCTCTGATTCCTCCTGTATTGAATTGTATTGGAACTGTATTGTCTGCCCTCTTGTTGTAAAGCGCTGTACAAACTGTTGGCACTATATACAGTAAATCCTGTATAGTAATAATCATTTCCCCCAGGGTAATTAGGTACCCAACATCATGTCAAGTTTCAAAGTTATGAGCGCAGATGAAACAACAACTAACTTAATTGCCCAACATTTTCCATAGGTGACACCCTAAAAGCCTCTACAGGCTCTAAGGGCCCTAGAATGATTGCTCCCGCCCTGGTGTGTGCAGCGACATGTAACATGTATATCGCAATCATGGTTTTCCTATGTAGGCACACTTGGTGTGTGTGTTTTTCAGGCATGTGCACAGGGTGCACCAGGTGTGCCTGGGCACACCCTAGTAATCATCCTGTGCTGGGCAGATTCCCCCTGCTGCCTGGCTGCAGAGAAAGAGACTGCAGAATCTCTGTCCTCAGTCCCTTTCTCTGTCTCAAAGTGAGACATCAGGGGTCTGTTTAGATTTTACCAAAGCCCCCTAATAGGGCTCCTAAAAAAAAATTGTAAAATACAATACTGTAATATAAAATTATGTTGAAAAAATTTGTAAAAAAATAATACAATTTTAAAAGAGTAATACTAAAAATTAAAAAAAAAACTACTAACACCAATCTCTGCCCTTCTAACACTGTCCACTGCTCCACTGACACCAATCTCTGCCCCTCTGACACCAATCTCTGCCCTACTGACTTCGTCCACTGCTCCACTGACACCACTCTCTGCCCTACTGACACCGTCCACTGCTCTACTGACACCACCCACTGCTCCATTGACACCAATCTCTGCCCTACTGACACCACCCACTGCTCCATTGACACCACTCTCTCCACAACTGACACCATCCACTGCTGCACTGACACCAATCTTTGCCCTACAGACACTGTCCACTGTTCTACCAACACTACTCTGCCATACTGACACTTTCCACTGCTCCACTGACACCAGTTTCTGCCCTTCTGACACTGTCCAATGCTCTACCAACACTACTCTCTGCCATACTGACACCGTTTACTGCTCCACTGACACCAATCTCTTCCCTTCTGACACCATCCACTGCTCCACTGACACCAATCTCTGCCCTACTGACACCATCCACTGCTCCACTGACACCACTCTCTCCCCAACTGACACCATCCACTGCTCCACTGACACCACTCTCTCCCCAACTGACACCATCCACTGCTCCACTGACACCACTCTCTCCCCAACTGACACCATCCACTGCTGCACTGACACCAATCTCTGCCCTACTGACACCATCCACTGCTCCACTGACACCACTCTCTCCCCAACTGACACCATCCACTGCTGCACTGACACCAATCTCTGCCCCTCTGACACCAATCTCTGCCCTACTGACTTCGTCCACTGCTCCACTGACACCACTCTCTGCCCTACTGACACCGTCCACTGCTCTACTGACACCACCCACTGCTCCATTGACACCAATCTCTGCCCTACTGACACCACCCACTGCTCCATTGACACCACTCTCTCCACAACTGACACCATCCACTGCTGCACTGACACCAATCTTTGCCCTACAGACACTGTCCACTGTTCTACCAACACTACTCTGCCATACTGACACTTTCCACTGCTCCACTGACACCAGTTTCTGCCCTTCTGACACTGTCCAATGCTCTACCAACACTACTCTCTGCCATACTGACACCGTTTACTGCTCCACTGACACCAATCTCTTCCCTTCTGACACCGTTTACTGCTCCACTGACACCAATCTCTGCCCTACTGACACCATCCACTGCTCCACTGACACCACTCTCTCCCCAACTGACACCATCCACTGCTCCACTGACACCACTCTCTCCCCAACTGACACCATCCACTGCTCCACTGACACCACTCTCTCCCCAACTGACATCATCCACTGCTGCACTGACACCAATCTCTGCCCTACTGACACCATCCACTGCTCCACTGACACCACTCTCTCCCCAACTGACACCATCCACTGCTGCACTGACACCAATCTTTGCCCTACAGACACCATCCACTGCTCCACTGACACCACTCTCTCCCCAACTGACACCATCCACTGCTCCACTGACACCACTCTCTCCCCAACTGACACCATCCACTGCTGCACTGACACCAATCTCTGCCCTACTGACACCATCCACTGCTCCACTGACACCACTCTCTCCCCAACTGACACCATCCACTGCTGCACTGACACCAATCTTTGCCCTACAGACACTGTCCACGGTTCTAAGGACACTACTCTCTGCCATACTGACACTTTCCACTGCTCCACTGACACCAGTCTCTGCCCTTCTGACACTGTCGAATGCTCTACCGACACCACTCCCTGCCATACTGACACGTCCACTGCTCTACTGACACCACTCTCTGCCATACTGACACCGTCCACTGCTCTACTGACACCACTCTCTGCCATACTGACACCGTTCCCCACTGCTCTACTGACACAACTCTTTGCCATACTGACACCAATCTCTGCCCTACTGACACCAATCTCTGCCCTACTGACACCGTCCACTGCCCTACTGACACCAACCTCTGCCCTACTGACACCAACCTTTGCCATACCGACACCGTACACTGCTCTACTAACACCAACCTCTGCTCTACTGACACCAACCGCTGCTCTAATGACACCAACCCCTGCCATACTGACACCGTCCACTGCTCTACTGACACCAACTTCTGCTCTAATGACACCAACCCCTGACATACTGACACCGTCCACTGCTCTACTGACACCGTCCACTGCCCTACTGACACCAACCTCTGCTCTAATGACACCATCCACTGCCATACTAACACCATCCACTGCCCTACAGACACCAACCGCTGCTCTATTGACACCATCCACTGCCCTACTGACACCATCCACTGCTCTACTGACACCATCCACTGCTCTACTGACACCAACCTCTGCCATACTGACACCAACCTCTGCCATACTGACACCGTCCACTACCCTACTGACACCGTCCACTGCTCCACTGACACAGTCCACTGCTCTACTGACACCAACCTCTGCCATACTAACACCGTCCACTGCCATACTGACACCGTCCACTGCTCTACTGACACCAATATCTGCCTTACTGACACCGTCCACTGCTCTACTGACACCAATCTCTGCCCTTCTAACACTGTCCACTGCTCCACTGACACCAATCTCTGCCCCTCTGACACCAATCTCTGCCCTACTGACTTCGTCCACTGCTCCACTGACACCACTCTCTGCCCTACTGACACCACCCACTGCTCCATTGACACCAATCTCTGCCCTACTGACACCACCCACTGCTCCATTGACACCACTCTCTCCACAACTGACACCATCCACTGCTGCACTGACACCAATCTTTGCCCTACAGACACTGTCCACTGTTCTACCAACACTACTCTGCCATACTGACACTTTCCACTGCTCCACTGACACCAGTTTCTGCCCTTCTGACACTGTCCAATGCTCTACCAACACTACTCTCTGCCATACTGACACCGTTTACTGCTCCACTGACACCAATCTCTTCCCTTCTGACACCGTTTACTGCTTCACTGACACCAATCTCTGCCCTACTGACACCATCCACTGCTCCACTGACACCACTCTCTCCCCAACTGACACCATCCACTGCTCCACTGACACCACTCTCTCCCCAACTGACACCATCCACTGCTCCACTGACACCACTCTCTCCCCAACTGACACCATCCACTGCTGCACTGACACCAATCTCTGCCCTACTGACACCATCCACTGCTCCACTGACACCACTCTCTCCCCAACTGACACCATCCACTGCTGCACTGACACCAATCTCTGCCCCTCTGACACCAATCTCTGCCCTACTGACTTCGTCCACTGCTCCACTGACACCACTCTCTGCCCTACTGACACCGTCCACTGCTCTACTGACACCACCCACTGCTCCATTGACACCAATCTCTGCCCTACTGACACCACCCACTGCTCCATTGACACCACTCTCTCCACAACTGACACCATCCACTGCTGCACTGACACCAATCTTTGCCCTACAGACACTGTCCACTGTTCTACCAACACTACTCTGCCATACTGACACTTTCCACTGCTCCACTGACACCAGTTTCTGCCCTTCTGACACTGTCCAATGCTCTACCAACACTACTCTCTGCCATACTGACACCGTTTACTGCTCCACTGACACCAATCTCTTCCCTTCTGACACCGTTTACTGCTCCACTGACACCAATCTCTGCCCTACTGACACCATCCACTGCTCCACTGACACCACTCTCTCCCCAACTGACACCATCCACTGCTCCACTGACACCACTCTCTCCCCAACTGACACCATCCACTGCTCCACTGACACCACTCTCTCCCCAACTGACACCATCCACTGCTGCACTGACACCAATCTCTGCCCTACTGACACCATCCACTGCTCCACTGACACCACTCTCTCCCCAACTGACACCATCCACTGCTGCACTGACACCAATCTTTGCCCTACAGACACCATCCACTGCTCCACTGACACCACTCTCTCCCCAACTGACACCATCCACTGCTCCACTGACACCACTCTCTCCCCAACTGACACCATCCACTGCTGCACTGACACCAATCTCTGCCCTACTGACACCATCCACTGCTCCACTGACACCACTCTCTCCCCAACTGACACCATCCACTGCTGCACTGACACCAATCTTTGCCCTACAGACACTGTCCACGGTTCTAAGGACACTACTCTCTGCCATACTGACACTTTCCACTGCTCCACTGACACCAGTCTCTGCCCTTCTGACACTGTCGAATGCTCTACCGACACCACTCCCTGCCATACTGACACGTCCACTGCTCTACTGACACCACTCTCTGCCATACTGACACCGTCCACTGCTCTACTGACACCACTCTCTGCCATACTGACACCGTTCCCCACTGCTCTACTGACACAACTCTTTGCCATACTGACACCAATCTCTGCCCTACTGACACCAATCTCTGCCCTACTGACACCGTCCACTGCCCTACTGACACCAACCTCTGCCCTACTGACACCAACCTCTGCCATACCGACACCGTACACTGCTCTACTAACACCAACCTCTGCTCTACTGACACCAACCGCTGCTCTAATGACACCAACCCCTGCCATACTGACACCGTCCACTGCTCTACTGACACCAACTTCTGCTCTAATGACACCAACCCCTGACATACTGACACCGTCCACTGCTCTACTGACACCGTCCACTGCCCTACTGACACCAACCTCTGCTCTAATGACACCATCCACTGCCATACTAACACCATCCACTGCCCTACAGACACCAACCGCTGCTCTATTGACACCATCCACTGCCCTACTGACACCATCCACTGCTCTACTGACACCATCCACTGCTCTACTGACACCAACCTCTGCCATACTGACACCAACCTCTGCCATACTGACACCGTCCACTACCCTACTGACACCGTCCACTGCTCCACTGACACAGTCCACTGCTCTACTGACACCAACCTCTGCCATACTAACACCGTCCACTGCCATACTGACACCGTCCACTGCTCTACTGACACCAATATCTGCCTTACTGACACCGTCCACTGCTCTACTGACACCAATCTCTGCCTTACTGACACCGTCCACTGCTCTACTGACACCATCCCTTGCTCTACTGACACCATCCACTGCTCTACTGACACCATGCACTGCCCTACTGACACCGTCCACTACTCTACTGACACCAACTCCTGCTCTACTGCACCGTCCACTGCTCTACTGACACCGTCCACTGCTCTACTGTCCATTGTCATACTGTTCTAAATAGTTGTGGAGAGAGTGGTGTCAAGTGTTTGAGCTTTGAGGGGCACATCCTAATGCAATAGGCTGTGCACACCTATGGTGTGTTTACATACAGTATGTATGTGCATGTCTGTGGGGGCTCAACATTTTTTGGGGGGTTTTAAGTGCTTTTGTGTACCTTTAAGTTTTTACACCCCCCTTTGTGATAGCATTTTTACTGTGATGGGTTCTCTTTATTGAGACGTCAGGGATTTGTGTCTCATCTGCCATCTACTGAAGCTAAAGGAGCATTAGCCCTCATTCACATTGAATGCGGATTTTAAATCGTGTGACTTCATCTGATGTCAGAGCGACTTCAGGTGTGACTTGGAAGACATCTGTGCAGCTTCATACACAGATGTCTATGCAAGTCGCACCTGGAATCGTCAAAAGTAGTGCAGGAACTACTTTTTCAAATCGACGTGGCACCGCAAAGTTGCCGTTGCAGCGATTTGAACAGTGCCATTGCCGACAATAGGGTGTGACTTGTAATGCGATTTAACGTGTCAAATTGTACGATGAGTCGCTCTGGTTTGAAAAGCCAAAAAAGCCAGAAAAGAGGAAATGATTGTTGTTTCTGGGTTCTTAGTAGAAAGGGGAGATGAGTAAATGAACGTCTACCTCTACCTGGTGACAACTGCCATGAAGGTCCATCCACTTCTTTTCCGATGGATTTCTCCCAATAGGAATAGTCGATCTATAGTCAAAAATACAAACAATGGATATGCTACACACAGGGAAGAAAAATTAAATCGAGAGTTGGAAGATACAATTATAAGTTGTCTGATCGATTGAAATTTAACCAAGTTTACGACCAAATCAGTTCATTGCTGCCAATCGATGTAAAGCAATCATTCATTTTCTGCCCTGGCCATCGATTCGGTTTAATCACATCCTATCTAAATCATTCAGAAGCAAAGATATAGCTATTTAAATAGTTTCTGATGGCTCAGTTCACACTGCTTCGACCTGAAAGTCACGAGACTAATGCTGGCCATACACTATACAAAAAATCGTTCAAACTCATTTTCGAAAAACCAACACTCGGCCGTGAGAGCAAATGATTGTGCCGTCATGTAATGGCCGATAAATCTTTCAATGGACATAAATGAATCCAATTTTGGTTCATTTTTTTCACATATACCTGGTGCAAACAGTTTGGACGAGAAACACATTAACCTTTCAATTTATCGTTTGTTCGGCAGAAAATTTCCAAACTTGTCATTCGTTTTTTGGCTCAAAAACGTCACAACTGATTCCTGATTTGTGCCAATTACCTGGCCCGAAAAACGAACGAACTGTCTAAATGACCGAATTTCATCCGATTTTTCATATAGTGTATGGCCAGCATTACAGTGAGACTTGAGTAGACACAAGTCTGTCTGAAGTTGCCTTGGACGAGTACAGGAAGGTAAAGGAGGAAGAAATCCCTCGTGCCGCACATCCACGGAGTCCTGTAGTGGAAATGAGAGTGGCAACCTCAGCCTGGGCTCCCGCAAGGCCATGCCCTATTCCTCATGACTAAGCTCCAGGGGGGGCAGAACGAAACGTGTTTGGGGCGTGGCCTGGCGGGAGCCCAGGCTGAGGTTGCCACTTTCATTAATACTACAGGACTCCGTCGATGTTCGGCACTGGTAAGTGGCGGCCCGTCCATTAGGGGCATAGGGGCGCCCCCCCCAGACTTGTATAAAGTATTCAAAATTTCTACTTGAGTAAAAGTACAAGTGCTCGATCAAAAAGTGACTTGAGTAGAAGTGGAAGTGCTCGCAGAAAAAGTTACTTAAGTAGAAGTACTAAAGTATTCAACATTTTTTTTACTTAAGTATTGCAAGTAGTTTTTTCAAAAAAATTGCTACTTAAGTACTAAAAGTAAAAAGTACCAGTAGTTTTGAAAAAAAGAATTCTACTCAAGTACTGAAAGTAGAAGTACAAGTACTGTGTTATGTAGTTATTAAAGAAAGAAGTCAAAAGTTTGATCATCATATTGTTTTTTATTATTTCAAATGATTTATTCAAATGATTAACCTAAAGGACAATCACAATTCCTTAGGTTGTAACTTTTTGTAAACAAAAAACAGATAAAGTATGTCCCTCCCTTCCCCTTTTAAAGCATCCACCTTTTAAAGCCAGGGGTGGTCTCCTTCCTGAGCTTCCTCACTCTCACAGCCAGGCAGATCACTTGAAGTTGAAGGGCGAGGGGTGGAAGTCGGTGTTTTTGGTTCGTCCATCTTTTCAGCTGATCAAAAGGCAGAACAGGAGAATGCGCAGTCTTCTTAATCGCGGTTTGATTTGATTTGCTCAATTGATGATGATGTGCCAGGCCAGCTTCATCAAACCTACAACGCTTAAAGTTAAAAATGCATCAAAAACTACTAACAAAGTGCCTGCAATTATATATATATATATATATATATATATATATATATATATATATATATATTCTTCTTGTATTCAAAATCATCGCCCACAGTATCAAAAATAAAGTGACATGTCTGTGCTAAATGCAGTGCAAATTATTCCCACAATGTAAATTTAATTCATATAAAATATATATGACAATACCACAATAAAATAAGTTGTGATTGTGAATAAGATAGGTGCAAGTTTAAGTGTGTAAACTAAACTTTATAAGGAAAAGTCCATAACTGAATTCCAGTGTGCAATCTAAGAAGTGCTTGTCACTTGCTGTCAGATGCTTCCACCTTTCTTCTGTGATCTGCTCAGTAAAGTGGTGGACTGGATAGCCTCTCTCTCTGCCTCTCACCTTAGTAGCACTGGCACTGCACTGGTTCAAAAAGCTGTCTATATTATTTTCATTATAAGAACTTGTCAGAACATGCTTCCACCACCTGTCCTTCACACTAGTAGTGCTCATTTGCTTTGCTCAAGTCAAGTGCCACTGCCAGTGGCCACTGCAGTGCAGGCACAGCCGCACAGGCAGAGGCAGGCCGCAGGAAGCACAGGCACCACCACAACACAACACTTATGGTCCATGGACCATGGATGGTCGGATAATCATCATAGCCGTCAGTCTCACTCTTCTTGGTTCAAAAAAGCCACCCATGACCCGTGTGTATATAATATATTAATATTTTATATTGATTATTTGATTCTCAAATGGCACATTTGCCATGGCAAGGATTAGGCCCTCTCCACGGTCCACCTCACTCACCTCATAGAGAAAAAGATGAGATAACGAAGAAAATGCTCCGAGTTCTGCTCCCGAGTCCCGCCGCCCGTGTCACAACTCCTCTCAGTAAGGGCCCTAAGGGGTGGAGTCTGAGTGACACACAACACGTCTAGAGGCAGAGACCTCGAGCGGGAAGACGGCAGCACGGCTCCTCCAGTGCGGTCTTAACTTGATGATCATGACAGTGATTCCGCGGGCCGTGGCGCGAGCGAGGCTGTGGGATTGATTTGAGTTGTGCTGCCTACTGCTACACGCTACCTACTACTACTACTAAATTGTGAGTCAGTATATTTTATTTCATTTTTATATATAAAAGCGGTATTGTTGAGCACTACTAGCCATTAGATCTCCTGGCTGTCACTTTGTCACATGTTGGGGAATCACATCGGCTCGGCTCCAGAAGTGGAGGGTGTCCCCGTCATCCTGCCAGGGCCGCCAAGAAGTTCATCACCTAATCTTAAGTTATTAATATCTTATGAGGAGAGGACCTATGAGATTGAGAATTGAAATAATTAAATATATATGGCTTTTTGAACCAGTGCAGTCAGTGCCAGTGCCACCCAGATGCTATCCACCAGTGCCACCACCATTAAGTGTGTTGGTCGGTCACTCGAGCACTGAAGGAGGTGGAAGCATCTGACAAGTGAAGTGACACTTTAGATTTGCACACTGGAATTCATTTATGGACTTTTCGTTATAGATAGGTTTACACACTTCAACTTGTTGCACGCACCTGACCTAACTTATTTCATAACTTATTTTATTGTGATTTATTGACATATTTTATATGAATTGAATTTACTGTTACATTGTGGGAATAATTATTTTCACTGCATTTAGGCTTTAGCACATTCATGTCACTTTATTTTTGATACTGTGTGGAGTGTTGGCAGGGCACTGGGGGCAACAATGATATTATATCGATTGCACAGGCACTTTATTCGCACACCCAAGTTGTGTTTGTTAGTAGTTTCTTGATGCACTTTAAGCGCTGTAGCACAATTTATTTGTTTGTTTCATATTTTCTTTTTATTGGAAAGATTTGGTATAGCAGCTTTTATTATACACAGCCTTTATTTTCCTATGCGCTGATTTACAAATGACATTATACACATTTTTTTGAGCTTCATGAAACCTGCCATCTACTGTTCTGGCAGTGGTAATTTTTTTAAAAGTAACGAGTAACTATGCAGCACAAAAAAAAAATACTTGAGTAGAAGTATCGAAATCATCAAAAAAATGTAGTGAAGTAAAAGTAGAAGTAGGAGAAAAAAATTCTACTCTAGGAAAGTAAAGATACCACATTTCGGTACTTAAGTACAGTACTTAAGTAGTTCTACTTCGTTACTATACATCTCTGCGCCCCCCCCCATCCATGCATTCGGCCCCCTAATCTACATGCAGGGTGCCGGACGCATGGATTCCAATGGGGATTTTTTTTTAAGCACGTGATTAGAGCTAGAGGCTCTAATAGGCTTCAAAAAAAGGGTGGGCTCGGGCGCAGAGCACTGCGCCCTGAGCCCGCTCAGTTGTGTGACAATAGCGAATGAATATTCACTATTGTCACATGGATTCTCCTCCTGGTCAATCAGGAAGCGGGTCCTGAGACCCGTTTCCCAATTGGCCGAAAGGAGAAGCCATGCTATTGGCCAAGGAGGAGGAGGCGGGAGGAGACGCAGGGGAAGCTGCCGCTGATGCCTGCCCTAGAGGCTCTAATAGGCTTCAAAAAAGGGTGGGCTCAGGGCGCAGAGCACTGCGCCCTGAGCCCACTCAGTTGTGTGACATTAGCGAATTAATATTTGCTATTGTCACACGGATTCTCCTCCTGGCCAATCAGTTTCCTGATTGGCCGAAAGGAGAAGCAATCCTATTGGCGAAGGAGGAGAAGGAGGGAGGAGATGTAGGGGAAGCCCTACCAATGAAGGAGGACATGGAGGAGACTGAGGGGGAAGCCGCCACCTCCACGTGTCAGTCCAGGGGCAGCACAGGGTGAGTGAGCCAGCGGGGGGGGGGGGGGGGGTGCGGTGCGGTCTGTGGTAAGGTCCGTCTGCCGCCCCCCCTGACCAATGAAGCACCAGCTGCCACTGGCACTGGGAATTTCTTCTGCTT
This sequence comes from Pelophylax lessonae, assembly GCF_965119305.1. Classification (NCBI taxonomy): domain Eukaryota; kingdom Metazoa; phylum Chordata; class Amphibia; order Anura; family Ranidae; genus Pelophylax; species Pelophylax lessonae. Next base: position 719,726,943 of record NC_138769.1, on the reverse strand, counting down.
TTTTCCCTTCAGTGATCACAGGAGCGGAGACGAGCCCCATCCCTCACCGGCACTCCTGCACTGGAACTACCCGCACTACTCCCCACGATGATTGAGCCTGAGTGGCACACTAACTGATCGTGGGTCACAGGAAGTAGTACAGGAAGCTTTTTTAAAGTCAGAGTGACTTCAGTAGTGCTAATTAGGACGGCTCTAATTGACTAACATGGGATTTCACATGTCAAGCGACTTGGGGTCTCACAAGTTTGATCCCAAGTCGCAGCAGTGTGAACCGAGCCTGATCAGAACACAAAATTGCAGCATGTATAGCCACTATTAAATTACTATTATTAACCGTTTCCGGACCACCCGCCGCAGTTATACTGCGGCGCAGGGCGGCCCTCCTGCTCGAACCGACATAGGTCTACATCGAACGCGCGCCTGCAGCTAGGGGGCGAACGCAAGCCGCCGGCGGTGCGTTCCCACCCCCACTCTTCAACGGGGACTCCGATGCACAGGGCAGGTGGCTCACATTGCCACCTGACACCCGCTATCGCTCCCCGCTGAGAGAGAAGAATCGTCAGATGTTGTAAACACAACTGACCGTTCTTCTCTCTGGAATGATCACAGAGCGCCTGTGATCCTTCTATATAGGATCACAGGTCTCTATGGTAATTTCACAAGCCCCGCCCCACACAGTAAGAAACACGCCCCTAGGTACACATTTAACCCCTTGATCACTTACTGTGTTAACCCCTTCCCCACCAGTGTCATTATTACAGTAACAGTGCATATTTTTAGCACTGATTACTGTAATAATGTCACTGGTCCCCCCCAAAAGTGTCATAAATATCAGTCAGGGGTCCGATCTGTCCACCGCAATGTCGCAGTCCCACAAAAAATTGCAGATTGCCGCCATTACTAGTAAAAAAACAAAAAAACAATAAAAATGACATAAATCTTTCCCGTAGTTAGTAGAAGCGATTACTTTTGCGCAAACCAGACAAAATACGCTTATTGCTATTTTCTTCTACCAAAAATATGTAGCAGAAAACAAATTGACCTAAAATGTTAAAAAATTTTGATTTTGAATTTTTTTTTTTTTTTGGGAATGTCATATAGCAGAATGTGCAAAATATTGTTGTTTTTTTTTTTCAGAATTGTCGTTCTTTTTTTGTTTATAGCGCAAAAAATAAAAATGGCACAGGTGATCAAATACCACCAAAATAAAGCTCTATTTGTGGGGAAAAAAGAACATCAATTTTATTTGGGTACAGCGTCACACGACCACGCAATTTTCCATTAAATTAACGCAGTGCGGAATCGCAAAATATGGCCTGGTCTTTAGGGGGGCAAATCCTTCCGGTCCAGAAGTGGTTAAATAAAACAATTAAGGTATATTATTCTAAAAAAAACTCTAAAAAAAAAAAAACAAATTTAAGAACTGTTAGCAGAAAAATATTATACAGTTGGTTTTGGCTTTATAGGTTTATATTCATTTTAAAACCTCGTATGCCGGAGAAGTTTTAAGGAACGAGTTGACTTTTGGCATTCTGCTGTGAGATCGGAGGAAGGGGAATGAATGGGGCTGCACAAAGAATACTCCATTCCCCACCTCCTCCCCCCAGCCTAGGCAATCCCACAATTATTAGACTGCTGCAGAGGAGCTGCCAGAACACAGCGGACAGCAGGGACTCACTCGGCTCTCCTTTCACCCAGCACATGAAGATGCTTCATTCTCCCTAGAGCAAGATTGCTGGTTTTTGTTCAGAATCTCATCTCCAAAAGCTTTGGGTGGATTTGTACTTTTGGTTCTGCATTGTCCCTTACCAAACTTCTAGAGGAAAAAGAAAACTTTGTGGTTTGGGTGGATTTGTATTCTTGGATCTGTCCCATCCATAACCGAATTTCAAGAAGAAAAAAGAACTCTTTGCAGTTTGGGTGGATTTATATTCTTGGATCTGTCCCATCCATAACCGAATTTCAAGAAGAAAAAGAACTCTTTTGGGTGGATTTATATTCTTGGTTCTGCCCTGTCCCTCACCAAATTTCTAGAGGAAAAAGAACTCTTTGCAGTTTGGGTGGATTTATATTCTTGGTTCTGTCCCATCCATAATTTAATTTCAAGGAGAAAAAGAAATCTTTGCAGTTTGGGTGGATTTATATTCTTGTTTCTGTCCCATCCATAATCGAATTTCAAGGAGACAAATAAATCTTTGCGGTTTAGGTGGATTTATATTCTTGGTTCTGCCCTGCCCCTTACCAAATTTCTAGAGGAAAAAGAAAAATTTGCATTTTGGGTGGACTTGTATTCTTGGATCTGTCCCATCCATAACCGAATTTCAAGAAGAAAAAGAACTCTTTGCAGTTTGGGTGGATTTATATTCTTGGTTCTGTCCCATCATCCATAATTTAATTTCAAGGAGAAAAAGAAATCTTTGCAGTTTGGGTGGATTTATATCCTTGGTTCTGCCCTGTCCCTCACCAAATTTTCAGAAGTAAAAGAAAACTTTGCAGTGTGGGTGCGTTGTACTGTTGGTTCTACTCAAATTTTATCACCAAAGTTTCTAAGGAAAAGAAGAATTTTGCAATTTGTGTGGATTTGTACGCTTGGTTGTGCCGCATCCAACACTGAATTTCGACAGGAAAACGAAAACCGTGTGGTCTGGGCAGATTTCTACACCTGGCTCTGTCCCATCTATAACCGAATTTCAAGAAGAAAAATAAATCTTTGCAGTTTGGGTGGATTTGTATTCTTGGTTCTGTCTCATCCATAACCAAATTTCCAGAAGAAAAAGAAATCTTTGCGGTTTGGGTGGATTTGTATTCTTGTATCTGTCCCATCCATAGCTGAATTTCAAGAAGAAAAAGAAATCTTTGTGGTTTAGGTGGATTTGTATTCTTGTATCTGTCCCATCCATAACTGAATTTCAAGAAGAAAAATAAATCTTTGTGGTTTAGGTGGATTTGTATTCTTGTATCTGTCCCATCCATTACTGAATTTCAAGAAGAAAAAGAAATCTTTGTGGTTTAGGTGGATTTGTATTCTTGTATCTGTCCCATCCATAACTGAATTTCAAGAAGAAAAATAAATCTTTGCGGTTTGGGTGGATTTGTATTCTTGTATCTGACCCATCCATAACCGAATTTCAAGAAGAAGAATAAATATTTGCGGTTTGGGTGGATTTTTATGGCTGGCTCTGCCCCATCCATCACCAAATTTTCTGAAGAAAAAGAAAAGTTTGCAGTTTGGGTGGATTTATACATCTGGTTCTGTCCCATACATTACTGAAGTTTTCAGAACAAAAATAAATCTTTTCACTTTCGGTGGATTTGTACCCTAGTTCTGCCCAATTACTAAATTTTCTTAGGAAAAATTGGCAGTTTGGGTGGATTTGTATGCTTGGTTCTGCCCCATCCTTCACCCGATTGCCAGAAGAAAAATAACACTTTGCGGTTTCGGTTGATTCGTATGCTTGGCTCTGCCCTGTCCATCACCGAATTTCCAGCAATAAAAGAAAACTTTGCAGTTTTGTTGCGACTGTACGCTTGGTTCTTCCCCGGCCACTACAAGGCATGGCTACCTGCCTGCGAAGGATGTGGATCTGTGGCCGTCGTTCTTGGGATGGAAAATGGATGTGGGTCTTGTTTCTGTGGTTGGGATTTATAGACCTCGTCTTTGCAGACATGTACAGCTCCATGTCGAATATCCAGCAGGCTCTGGAGACGGAGAAGGTGTTAATAGACCACCTGGGGACTTACTTGCAGGAGGAGACCTACCGGCTTAATGACCTACGGAGGTAAGGTGATACTAAACGTCGTGCTAATTACTTTTCTTTATCTTGTAAAGCTGCCCATACACCAGTAGAATTTAATTGGAAGTGTTTTTATTTTCTTAACATTCCTTCAATTTTTTTTCAATGGATAGTTAGGTAAAATCGACAATTGTTTTAGACGTTAGTAATGAGAAAATTCGAAGGAGCTGGATGGAAATTTTTTCTTGACTGAACAAAAATTAAACTAGGCTCAGGAAAAATCGTTTATATTGCAATGAAACATGATTGATATCTCTGGGATTCCATTCAAATAGCAGATCTGGAAGAAATATTAGTAATAAAAATTAGTTACTCAATGATAGCAAGATCAATGGTACTGGTGTACATTTCTGTATAAAAGTAAATCAAACAATATATAGCCAGTTTTAGGTGGATCTGAGGGCATTTTATTTTTCTAATATTTTTTGGATAGGAGTAAGGGATGTTATAACCCATTAGTTGGTTTTTTCTTTGCTTTTTACTCTCACATTGAGATTTTCCTTCACTTCCTGCCCCATAGCCAAAACAGGAAGTGAAAAAAAGTCCCTTCAAAATGAAGAAATTCCTGGTTGGAACTAGTGTCCCCAGGGCCGTCTTTACCACAGGGCAAAAGGGGCAGCTGCCTGGGCCCAGTCATTGTTGTGGGGCCCAGTGCAGCTGCACCTTTAGCCCGCACTGCCTGCAAACAGGTAATAAGTGGATTTTGCAGGGCCCAAGAAAATATATGCCCAGGGTCCAATCAATATTAAAGAAGGCCCTGAGTGTCCCCATTGGAAGTTCTGGTGACAGCCCAAAGTTTGGCTATCACTTTCATGTTCATGTTCGGAGATAATGATCACCAGGACAAAGATAGAATGTGACATTTTCTAACGGGGGCACAGACCGTAATAAAAACCTGGCATGGGTTCTAATCCCTCTCTACTCTAAAACTAAAAAAAAATGTGTATTTACACTGATATTACAGTGCCTAGAAAAAGTTTTCATACCCCCCTTGAAATCTTCCACATTTTGGCATGTTACAACCAAAAATGTAAATGTATTTTATTGGGATTTTATGTGATAGACCGACATAAAGTATCACATAATTGTGAAGTGGAAGGAAAATGATAAATGGTTTTCAAAATTTCTTACAAATAAATATGTGAAAAGTGTGGCGTGCATATGTATTCACCCCCCCCCCCCCCCCCTGAGTCAATACTTTGTAGAACCGCCTTTCCCTACAGCTGCAAGTCTTTTTGGGAATGTCTCTAACATCTAGAGAGGGACATTTTTCTCAAATGGATTTAGGTCTGGACTCTGACTGGGCCATTCTAACACATGAATATGATTTGATGTAAACCATTCCATTGTAGCTCTGGCTGTATGTTTAGGGTCATTGTCCTGCTGGAAGGTGGTGCTTGGCGGCGCGTGTACGCCCCCCCAGCACCACGTGCTGACCAACGTAGAGCTGTGTCGTTTCGTGCACCCGAGCCAGCCTGCTGCAGTAAAACTGCGGCGGGTGGCTGGCCTTAGGTGTTCAGGCGCCTTGTGCGAGCTAATCCTGTGGTGCCCCCCCACCCCAGCGCCCTACACATTTTCTTTCACTTTTTTTGCACTTCATTTGACTTTTCTTTTTTATAATCACTAATAACTTAGCCCCCCTTACATTAGAGACCCCCTTACATCAGAGACCCCCCACACAGAGCCCCCTTACATCAGAGACCCCCACACAGAGCCCCCCTTACATCAGAGACCCCCCACACAGAGCCCCCTTTACATCAGAGACCCCCCACACAGAGCCCCCTTTACATCAGAGACCCCCCACACAGAGCCCCCTTACATCAGAGCCCCCCACACAGAGCCCCCCTTACATCAGAGACCCCCACACAGCGCCCTCAGAGCCCCCCACACAGAGCCCCCCTTACATCAGAGACCCCCACACAGCGCCCCTTACATCAGAGACCCCTCACACAGAGCCCCCTTACATCAAAGACCCCCCACACAGCGCCCCCTTACATCAGAGACCCCCAACACAGAGCCCCCTTACATCAAAGACCCCCCACACAAAGCCCCCTTTACATCAGAGACCCCACACACAGAGCCCCCCTTACACCAGAGACCCCCTTACACCAGAGACCCCCTTACATCAGAGACCCCCCCACACAAAGCCCCCCTTACATAAGAGACCCCACACACAAAGCCCCCCTTACATCAGAGCCCCCCCCCCCACAAAACCCCCCTTACATAAGAGAGCCCCCACACAGAGCCCCCCCCCCTTACATAGGAGACCCCCCACACAGAGCCCCCCCTTACATGAGAGACCCCCACACAGAGCCCCCCTTACATCAGAAACCCCCTACACAAAGCCCCCCTTACAAAAGAGACCCCACACACAGAGCCCCCCTTACATCAGAGCCCCCCACACAAAGCCCCCCTTACATAAGAGACCCCCACACAGAGCCCCCCCTTACAAAGGAGACCCACCACACCAGTGGCGGCTGGTGCTCAAAATTTTTGGGGGGGCGCAAAAAGAAAAATGTAATAGGTATTGCTTCGCGGCAAAAAACGCTGTAAAAAATTGCGTGACTTTGAGGTCATGGTACAGGCATGGCACAGATGATGGAATAGGCATGGCACAAGTGATGGAATAGGCATTGCACAGGTGATGGTACAGGCATGGCACAGGTGATGGTACAGGCATGGCACAGGTGATGGAATAGGCATGGCACAGATGGTATAGGCATGGCACAGGTGATGGTATAGGCATGGCACAGGGGATGGAATAGGCATGGCACAGATGATGGTATAGGCATGGCACAGGTGATGGAATAGGCATGGCACAGGTGATGGTATAGGCATGGCACAGGTGATGGTACAGGCATGGCACAGGTGATGGAATAGGCATGGCACAGGTGATGGTATAGGCATGGCACAGGTGATGGAATAGGCATGGCACAGATGGTACAGACATGGAACAAGTGATGGAATAGGCATGGCACAGATGGTATAGGCATGGCTCAGGTGATGGAATAGGCATGGCACAGATGGTACAGGCATGGCACAGGTGATGGTATAGGCATGGCACAGATGGTATAGGCATGGCACAGGTGATGGAATAGGCATGGCACAGGTGATGGAATAGGCATGGCACAGGTGATGGAATAGGCATGGCACAGGTGATGGTATAGGCATGGCACAGGTGATGGAATAGGCATGGCACAAGTGATGGAATAGGCATGGCACAAGTGATGGAATAGGCATTGCACAGGTGATGGTACAGGCATGGCACAGGTGATGGTACAGGCATGGCACAGGTGATGGAATAGGCATGGCACAGATGGTATAGGCATGGCACAGGTGATGGAATAGGCATGGCACAGATGGTGAAATGTAAAAAATCCGCGCTTTAGGATGATTTTTAACCTTTTATGTAATTATTGGTACTGGCTGCAGCCCACCTATAAACTATATTCCTGGAAATATAGTGAGGGTAAGAAATAAGAAAAAAAGGTGTATGGCGCTGCCAAAATATGCCTGATATTCCGTATATCTTTCAATTATGCTGGATATATATAAAATCGGTGTGTGTCTCCTATGTGAGTATAAAATTAATAAAGTGTCAAGTGCATCGTATGTATAATCCTGTAAAAAGGGTATGATAAGTGTAACAATAATGGGTGATCCAATCCTGTGTGAAGTGCACAATAGTGCTGAAACAATCTGCAAATATAAATAAAAAATAAATAAAGATACTGTGTGAATAAAAACGTATATAAAGGTGAGTGATATCAAACCTAATAAGTAGAAAAAAATTATAAAAATCAGTTGGATCTACTTAAAAACATAGTGACACATAGGTGAACTGTGAAAATCCTTAGAAGGTGTAAACTGTGCAACAAATAGCATCATAGGTTGGCATAAAACTGTGAAAAACGCAGGTATATAAAAGTTGTAAAACCACTCTAAATTGCTGTGAAAAACACAGGTATATAAAAGTTATAAAAACACTCTAAAAAATAGAAGCAATAATCCAGGTACTGGTTAATCCGTAATGGCTAAAGGGCCTAAAAAGAAGTCCCACAATAGTAAAACACTCCCTAAATTGGGGGTGCAAAAGGTGACTTTGGTGCAGGTGCTCTAACAGAGATTTTGGAGGTGCTCGGATGCCGGTGACCATTCAGTGCTCCCCGTACCCCTTGGACCGCACTCACCAGAGTGGATCACCACTGCAGGGGTATCAGGCCTTGGATATGTAATCCTGGGGTCCCCTTTTCTGGTTGCTATGATACCAGTGTAGTCCAGTATCTTGCCCGGGTCCTACGTGCCAGGGTCCTTGGGATTGGGGTCCACGGGTATATATGGGGGAAGAAGGCTCACATAGAGTGGTACCGTTTAAAATACTTTATTCAAATCAAGAAATGGGTACTTACAAACGTAAGGAAATAGATCGGCAGGTAAAAAACAGTAATGGTTGCACGCTTCCGGGACGCCGTGCGTTCCACGGTCCGGATGTGTGTATCACTTTGGCGGATGTGGCGCGATGACGCTCTACGTACGTTTCGTCGGTGTGACGTCTTCAGGAGTGGCACAGATGGTACAGGCATGGCACAGATGATGGAATAGGCATGGCACAGATGGTATAGTACACAGGTACAGGCATGTCACAGGAGGAGGACTGACAGGAGGACTCACCTACCGGGCTGCTGCTGCTGCTGCACAGGGCTGGACTCACTCGTCTCTCTTCCGAGACCCAACCGTGACCGACTGGTTCCAGATGACCTCCTCACCTCACGCTGCGCCTGCAGCCTGGTCTGGATCCGGATGCGGTCTCTCTGCAGTGCCGCCGTCCCGTCCGTCCACGAAGATTAGAAGAAGGCCTGCCGCCGCCCGATCCGACTCGCCGACTCCCGCTGAGTCCTGGTCTCCGTCCGTCTCCACTGTGCTCGGGCGGAAAGGAAGTCGGAAGGCGGAAGCGGTGATCGTGACGCCGGGGTGGTGCACCACCCCACGCGTCACGTCACCAGATGATGTCCTACTGTGATTGGTCCAGGCTGGAGTCTGGACCAATCACAGCCCGGACATCAGAAAAGTGGGGGGTGTCGGGGCGCATTGCTCTGCGCCCCGATGACCCCCTGAAGAGCTGGCCGAGGGTGGGGTCAAAAACCCCATCCCCCCATACCCAGGACACAGTCCGGCGCCCCTAGTGAGCGAAAATTTTACATTTTTTTTTTTAATCTTTCCTCTTTCTTTTTTTTTTGGGGGGGGGGGGGCGGCGCCCCTGTGCCCCCTATCGGCCGGCCGCCACTGCTCCACACAGAGCCCTCCCTTACATGAGAGACCCCCCCACACAGAGCCCCCCCCTTACATGAAAGACCCCCCACACAGAGCCCCCCCTTACATTTGATGCAGGAGAGAGCTTATTTACCTTAGTGCGGAGGCTCACCACGAGGAGAAGGGCGGGAGTAGGAGGAGCTGACAATCTCTCCTCTGGCATCCCTGGAGAGGAGGGATCTGTCAGTGGCGGCGGATCGGAGACTGAGCTGTGTGAGACATACACAGCTCAGCCCTGGAGCAATAGGAGACCGAGGCACAGCCGCACGGCGGGAGGTAAGTGGTGGTCGCGGCCTGTGTTAACCCTCTCCAGGCCGCAGTCGTCACTTACCTCCCGCTGTGCGGCCTGATCATGTACGAGCTGTGATGGCCGCATGGCGCCCCTGTTGCCCATGGCGCCCTGTGCGGCCCCACAGCTCCCACACGCCAAAGGCCGGCCCTGGTGGCCAGCAAGTGGTTAAAATAATCGCCGGTGATCCTGCCATGAAGGTCCTTTCTTTTATGGGGTGACAACACCCCATCTTCCAGTTGTGCTCCTGTGTTGTCACTCTGTCATTTGCTCTCCCAGTGGAGAATAAAAGACGCTCTGCTAATGCACATTGCACAGACATGGTCCACCATTGTCAACCCAGGAAAGTCACCTCTAGCAGCCATTGCTGGAGTGCATGTACTGTAGACATGAAGTTAATGCAAAGAGGCTGCAGAAGATCAACAGCACAGACATGCAGCAAAGAAAGGAAAAAGTGAAAACAGTATTTTATGTCAGTTGTTTATGATACACAGAGATTTAGCACAGTTATTGTAGTTGAGTTAGACTTTACGGCTGGTATAAGGGATATCAGAACAGAATTTCTCATTTGTTCTCAGCGAAAGCAAATATGTTCAATCACACACCGGCCTCATATATCTCTCCATAGAAAGCCAGAAGCTGATACTATAGACCCCTAATACCTGGGGGACTCCTGTGGGCCCCGGGGTCATGTGATTTGTACCAGGATCCAGTGAGCTGTCTCTGTATATGATTAGAATATTCGGGGAGTTTGGTATATGATGATCTGAGCTCGGAAGCTCTCAGCGGATGGGATACGGCTAGTTTAGTATTTACCGAGGATCATAAATATACAAACACTTCATTTAGAGAGCAATGCACACCAGACCCTACCATGGAGGGGTCTACAGGACCGGAGAAAGGGCCCCTTTGTCTATAGACCAGCACAGAGAACGCTTCATGCTAAAAATTAATCTGCTGCATCTGTAATGTGTTATATACACACTACTGAGAGGAGAGCGAGATATGAGATAGATAGATAGATAGATAGATAGATAGATAGATAGATAGATAGATAGATAGATAGATAGATAGATAGATAGATAGATAGATAGATAGATAGATAGATAGATAGATAGATAGATAGATAGATAGATAGATAGATAGATAGATAGATAGATAGATATCGAATATATATTATATACAGTATCTCACAAAAGTGAGTACACCCCTCACATTTTTGTAAATATTTTATTCTATCTTTTCATGTGACAACACTGAAGAAATGACACTTTGCTACAATGTAAAGTAGTGAGTGTACAGCTTGTATAACAGTGTAAATTTGCTGTCCCCTCAAAATAACTTAACACACATTAATGTCTAAACCGCTGGCAACAAAAGTGAGTACACCCCTAAGTGAAAAATGTCTAAAATGGGCTCAATTAGCCATTCCCCCCCGGTGTCATGTGACTCGTTAGTGTTACAAGGTCTCAGGTGTGAATGGGGAGCAGGTGTGTTAGATTTGGTGTTATCGCTCTCACTCTCTCATACTGGTCACTGGAAGTTCAACATGGCACCTCATGGCAAATAACTCTCTCAGGATCTGAAAACAATAATTGTTGCTCTACATAAAGATGACCTAGGCTATAAGAGGATTTCCAAGACCCTGAAACGGAGCTGCAGCACGGTGGCCAAGACCATACAGCAGTTTAACAGGACAGGTTCCACTCAGAACAGGCCTCGCCATGGTCAACCAAAGAAGTTGAGTGCACGTGTGCAGCATCATATCCAGAGGTTGTCTTTGGGAAATAGATGTATGAGTGCTGCCAGCATCACTGCAGAGGTTGAAGGGGTGGGGGTCAGTCTGCCAATGCTCAGACCATACGCCGCACACTGCATCAAATTTGTCTGCATGGCTGTTGTCCAAGAAGGAAGCCTCTTCTAAAGATGATGCATAAGAAACCCCGCAAACAGTTTTCTGAAGAAAAGCAGACTAAGGACATGGATTACTGGAACCATGTCCTGTGGTCTGATGAGACCGAGATAAACTTATTTGGTCCAGATGGTGTCAAACGTGTGACAAGCAGAAGGTAGGGAGAAGGCAGTATGGAAGAGACAAGCAGGGAGAAGGCAATATGGAAGAGACAAGCAGATGGTAGGGAGAAGGCAGTATGAAAAAGACAAGCAGGTGGCAGGGAGAAGGCAGTATGGAAGAGACAGACAGGATGCCGAGAGAAGGCAGTATGGAAGTGACAGACAAGAGGCAGGGAGAAGGCAGCATGGAAGAGAAAAGCTGGTGGCAGGGAGGAGGCAATATGGGGGAGACATGCAGGAGGCAGCGAGAAGGAGCCAATTTCCCAAAACTGCGCTCTTTGCTAGAAAATATCAAATGGGATAGAACCCTGGAAACAAAGAACATGGAGGAAAAATGGGAGTGCTTCAAGAGCATACTAAACAAAGGGATTGGCCAGTGCATTCCAAAGGGAAATAAATGTAAAAGAGCAAAACTAAACTCTGGGTGGCTAAACTCCAACATAAAAATGCCTTAAAAAAAAATACAAGGCTGAGGGGTCATTGGCAGCATTCAAGCATTACAAAGAGTGTAATAAGAAATGTAAAGGAAAAATCAAGGCGGCTAAAATAGAACACGAGAGACATACAGTATAGCGGAAGAGAGTAAAAAGAACCCTAAGAAATTCTTTAAGTATATAAACAGTAAGAAAGCAAGGCCAGAACACATTGGCCCCATAAAAGACAACAAAGGCAATCTGGCCACAGAGGACAGAGAGAAGGCGAAAGTGTTAAATTATTTCTTCTCTTCAGTCTTCACAAAAGAATCGGGGGGCTACACGAACCCAGCTTGGAATGCTAAACTAAATAATACACCTCAGGAAGTACCACCATGGCTAACAGAAGATAGACTTAGAACTAGAGAAACTTAACATAAATAAATCACCGGGACCGGATGGCTTGCACCCAAGGGTTCTTAAAGAGCTCAGCCAGGGGATTTCCAGACCATTATTCTTGGTCTTTAAGGATAGTCTACAGATGGGTATGGTGCCAGCTGATTGGAAAAAAGCCAACGTGGTACCAATATTTAAAAAAGGGCCGAGATATATCCCGGGTAACTATAGGCGGGTCAGCCTAACATCAGTAGTCTGCAAGATTTTGGAGGGGATGTTAAGGGACCACATACAAAACTTTAGTAATGAAAACTGTATTTTTAGTAGTAATCAACATGGATTCATATGAAATCATTCTTGCCAGACCAATCTATTAACCTTCTACAATGAAGTGAGCTGCCACCTAGATAAAGGAAAGCCTGTGGATGTGGTTTATCTGGACTTTGCAAAGGCATTTGACACCATTCCCCACAAACGCTTACTGTACAAACTAAGGAATGTAGGTATGGACCATAAGGTGAGTACCTGGATATAGAACTGGCTCTAGGGGAGAGTCCAGAGGGTGGTGATTAATGAGGAGTACTCAGATTGGGCGGGTGTAGAAAGTGGGGTCCCCCAAGGTTCTGTCCTGGGACCAATCCGGTTTAATTTATTCATAAATGGAGGAGGGGATATCTAGTACAATCTCAGTATTTGCGGATGATACTAAACTAAGCATGCCAATATCTTCTATGCAGGATGTGGAAACCTTACAAGCGGACCTGAACAAAATAGTGGGGTGGGCAACTACATGACAGATGAGATTTAATGTTGAAAAATGTAAAGTAATGCACTTGGGCATCAGAAACACAAAAGCAAGCTACTCACTAGGGGGGAAACCTCTGGGTGAATCTAAGATGGAAAAGGACCTGGGGGTATTGGTGGACAACAGGCTTGGCAGTGGCATGCAATGCCAAGCTGCTGCAAGCAAAGCCAACAGAATACTGGCATGTATAAAAAAGGGGATTCACTCCAGAAATAAAGAGATTATTCTCCCACTCTACAAGACTCTGGTCCGGCCACATCTGGAGTATGCTGTCCAGTTCTGGGCACCGGTCCTCAGGATGGATGTGCTGGAACTGGAGAGAGTCAGAGAAGGGCAACAAAAATAATTAGGGGAATGGAGGGCATCAGCTATGAGGAAAGACTACAAGCACTGAACCTATTCTCTCTGGAGAAGAGACGATTGAGGGGGGATATGATATCAATGTACAAATATTGTACTGGCGACCCTAGCATTAGGGGAAAAAATTCTCAGAGAAAGGGAATACAATAAGACACGGTGCCACTCACTTATACTAGAGGAAAAACGGTTTAACCTTAAAATACGTAAGGGGTTCTTTACTGTCAGAGCAGTAAGGATGTGGAATTAGCTTCCACAAGCAGTCGTATCAGCAGGGAGCATTGATAGTTTCAAAAAACGATTAGATGGGCACCTTCAAGACCACAACATACAGGGGTATACAATGTACGGTTAACAGCAAACACACACACACATCATAGGTTGAACTAGATGGACTGATGTCTTTTTTCAACCTCACAAACTATGTAAATATGTAACTATGTAAGGCAGTATGGAGGAGACACACAGAAGGTAGGGAGAAGTCAGTATGAAAAAGACAAGCAGGTGTCAGGGAGAAGGAAGTATGGAAGAGAAGACAAGAGGCAGGGAGAAGGCAATATGGAAGAGACAAGCAGAAGGCAGTATGGAAGAGACAAGCATATGGCAGGGAGAAGGCAGTATGGAGGAGACAAGCAGGAACAGGGAGAAGGCAATGGAAGAGGTAACTGGAGGCAGGGAGAAGGCAGTATGGGGGAGACAAGCAGGAACAGGGAGAAGGCAATGGAAGAGGTAACAGGAGGCAGGGAGAAGGCAGTATGGGGGAGACAAGCAGGAGGCAGGGAGAAGGCGGTATGGGGGAGACAAGCAGGAAGCAGGGAGAAGGCGGTATGGGGGAGACAAGCAGGAGGCAGGGAGAAGGCGGTATGGGGGAGACAAGCAGGAACAGGGAGAAGGCAATGGAAGAGGTAACAGGAGGCAGGGAGAAGGCAGTATGGGGGAGACAAGCAGGAGGCAGGGAGAAGGCAGTATGGGGGAGACAAGCAGGAAAAGGGAGAAGGCAATGGAAGAGGTAACAAGAGGCAGGGAGAAGGCAGTATGGGGGAGACAAGCAGGAGGCAGGGAGAAGGCGGTATGGGGGAGACAAGCAGGGAGAAGGCGGTATGGGGGAGACAAGCAGGAAGCAGGGAGAAGGCGGTATGGGGGAGACAAGCAGGGAGAAGGCGGTATGGGGGAGACAAGCAGGAGGCAGGGAGAAGGCGGTATGGGGGAGACAAGCAGGGAGAAGGCGGTATGGGGGAGACAAGCAGGAAGCAGGGAGAAGGCGGTATGGGGGAGACAAGCAGGAGGCAGGGAGAAGGCAGTATGGGGGAGACAAGCAGGAACAGGGAGAAGGCAATGGAAGAGGTAACAGGAGGCAGGGAGAAGGCAGTATGGGGGAGACAAGCAGGAGGCAAAGAGAAGGCGGTATGGGGGAGACAAGCAGGAACAGGGAGAAGGCAATGGAAGAGGTAACAGGAGGCAGGGAGAAGGCAGTATGGGGGAGACAAGCAGGAGGCAGGGAGAAGGCGGTATGGGGGAGACAAGCAGGAGGCAGGGAGAAGGCGGTATGGAGGAGACAAGCAGGGGGCAGGGAGAAGGGGGTAGATGGGAAAACACATATATATAATAATTCCAGACTTGCCAGTAGCATACGTCTTTTCCTGTACATACACCAAGACTTAACAAAAAAAAAAAAAAAAAAAAAAAAAAGGAAAACTGATAGACACTATAGTTGGTGCAACATGGGTGGTACACAATGGGAAGACAATTTATAAAGTGTTACCAGCCAGATAGAAAAGCTTTAGTTCACTGCCATTGTTCAATGGATCAGCGTAAATTGTACAAACCTAAACAACTTATTTAAAAATCCTCTAAAGTCTGATGAATTCCTTGCACAATAATAAGTGCATGTATCGCCAGACATGGTAATCTTCAAAGCAATTTTTCAAAACATATTTTAACGGAAAAGCCAGCCGGGGCCACGTAGTGATTGCAAAACAATTGACCGGGATCCAGAGTGTGAGTGTAAATCTAGACCATTCTCCAAGTCTATCGCAACAACTTAAATAGCAGAGACTAAATTTGGGTAAATCGTCTTTATCTGAGAACTCAAATTTGGCTCCAATTTCCAAAATTACCGGAGAGTAGGGTTGCCACCTCTTCAAGCAAAACCCGAACATTTTAGTGGCACAGGGCCAATTTTTTTTTACGTGGTATATACTATAAGATTATAAAAAACCTTGGACATATTTGGGTGCCCCAGGGAGAGTAGTAAAGTGGTGCACTATGCGCGCTTTGGTGAACAGTGGGTGTGGCCAAACTGCTCTTGCTGACATCATCGCCCTATCTCCCCCCCCCCCCCCCCAGTGATGCAGAGCCTGCCCGCAGACAGCCACCCACAGCTCTTGGATGTCAACCGATTTCTGTGTGACTATCTCAGTTACTTGGGTAGCCATAGCCCAGTCTGAATATTGTCTCCGGGTTTTAGGCAGACTGAAACCCGGACACATGATTCAAAACCTGGGTTGTCCGTGTGAATCCTGGACAGGTGGGAACCCTACCGGAAAGACATCAGTCTACATTGAACGTGCCTGGGAGATCTATCTCTCAGTAGGATGTGTAGTAGTGCATTCTTCTTCTACACCCTATCAGGTTCTTTCATATTCCCATACTCTGCTTGTAGAGGGGTCTCCATCGTTATGTCCCGTCCTTCTCCCTGCATTCATTGTGCTTGTGTGTTCTGTGTGTGATACCTCCCTACATGCTGTTCCCAGTGGGTTCTCTGTATGTCGTGTGGTTAGTTACTTGATCAGTAGGAAAGGAACAGACATGTGTCAGACACTTGAGGCTTGCCAGATCAGGACCACCTGGCCTCCAAGCAGATTAGGGGACCCATAAGCTGCTGTAAGTATGTGCAGGACCCTCTATGTACCTGCACTTTATATCAGTAGCCTTTTGTTCTTTTACATTTACCTACCAACCAACCAACCATGTCATTTTATAGGTACACAGTAGGCTCAATTAACAAAGCTAACTCATTAGGATAAAGATCCCTATTTTCAATAAAGTGACAGTTATTTTTTGTTGCCAAGTCCAATGAGATTTGATTATTAGAAACACATTGCTGAAAATACACACCCTCATCATTTGTGAATGGAGCCTCATGGGCAAATCAATAAGTTAAATACAATGTTGTAAAGTAAACCAGCCAACTGGAACTAGGCTAGAATCCCGGTGGTCACTCTTCCAGTATGGATTTTTGTAGGGGGCAGCTGCCCCAGAGCCAATGGGGACATGGCTCATTTTTGGTGGGGGGTGGATATAGCACCCTCCTAGGTAGGTGCTAGGCAGGGAAAATATAGCTGCTCTGTCTGCTTATTAGGGGAGCCTGATTAGTAGTTAGGCCTAGTGCATGTGTCCAGGGTGTGATTCATTTTGGCTGAGGGAGTGTCCCCACTGTTTCCAATAGGGTAACCTGTTGGACAGTGGAGGAAACCCATCTAGTGACACACAGGCTTTTGTAACTATCTGAGTGAGTTGGCACAAACAGTGGTGCATTCTGGGATACGTTATAAAAGCCAAGGCACATGTGATTGGGGGGTCTTTGGGCGGGAAGCCAGGTCCCAGGAGGAAGGTGACGGCTGTCTCTCCTCCTGTTTGCTGTGGATGGTGGTCACAGGCAGTCGGCCTAGTGGACCAGAAAGTGTGACTGAACCCAGAGGTCCAGTGTCCTGAAAAACAGTGTCCGTGAGTACAGGGGAGCTTGCCAAAGGGGCTGCCCAGGAAGGGGACCACTCCAGTGGCTAGAGTCAGCGGACAGGTGTCAGCACACAGGCAGTGAGAGTAAAGGGGGTGCCAAGTTGTTAACCCTGAAGAGAATATTCAAGCGGGAACAGTCAATTTATCTTCAATTCAGTGGCAGGGTGAAGCAGTGGCTTTGCTGCATTCTACAGTCAGTTGTCCTCAGAATTGTGCATAGTTACTAGTTGGAGTATCTCACTCATCCCTTCCATCCCAGTTCTAAATAAAACACAAAAACCAAATCCCCTGGACTGTTTATTGTCTGAGCCAAGAACTTTTAATGCCGTTTATCTACTGTCTATGGGCGTCCGCAGGGGGGGGGCACCCCCCCCGGAAATGTCCCGGCCTGCTCTAAGAGGGGAATCTATGGGGACCCTGCTCTAAAGGGGATCTATGGGGGACCCTGGCCTGGCCTGCTCTAAGGGGGGATCTATGAGGATCCTGGCCTGCTCTAAAGGGGGTCATTTTGGCTAAATATATATATATATATTCTCTGCAGGGAGAGCCTGGAGTAGCTGGTGGTGCAGGAAAACCTGGTAGCATTGGGAATATAGGTGAAAAGGTAAGACTAAAGAGGGATCTATGGGCACCCTGGCCTGCTCTAAAGGGGGATCTATAGGGACCCTGCTCTAAAGGGGGTTCTATAGGGACCCTGCTCTAAAGGGGGTTCTATAGGGACCCTGCTCTAAAGGGGATCAATGGGGGACCCTGGCCTGGCTTGCTCTGTAGGGGGATCTATAGGGACCCTGCTCTAAAAGGGATCTATGGGGGACCCTGGTCTGGCCTGCTCTAAAGGGGGATCTATGGGGACCCTGGCCTGCTCTAAATGGGGTCATATTGGTTAAATATATATATATATCTTTGCAGGGAGAGCCTGGAGTACCTGGTGGTGCAGGAAAATCTGGTAGTATGGGGAATATAGGTGAAAAAGTAAGACTAAAGAGGGATCTATGGGGACCCTGGCCTGCTCTAAAGGGGGATCTATGGGATACCCTGGCCTGCTCTAAAGGGGGATCTATGGGGACCTTGCTCTAAAGGGGATCTATGGGGACCCTGGCCTGGCCTGCTCTAAAGGGGAATCTATGGGGGCGAGAAGCAGCGGAGCATGGGTGACCTTAAAATGATGCCCCCCCCCCTGAAAAATGTTCTGCGGACGTCCATGCTACTGTCAGTTGCTAATGGCAACCCAGGGGACCCAAGAAGTGTAATTCTCAGTGGCCCTCTATGTGGAAAAAGTGAATACTTTCAGGATGAATTGTATATTGGAGTATTTGGCTGCTATAGGTAGATTCTCATTCACATGGCATGAGGCTCTGGATGTCTTATAGAGTATGTGTGTGAGATTTTCTTCCCCTCCCCCCTTCCCAACTCTTCGGATCTGACTTCAGATCTGGGAGAGGATGACAGGTATCCATGACAGACAAATATTTGCTTCTAGAGTTCTCAGCTCCATGCGGTCCTCCACCCTACCTCCTCGAATTCCGGAGCCCACACTCCCATGTCCCAGGACAGCCACTTTTCCGGGGAAGTTTTTGTTAATTGAAATGTCATCTTGATAATAAAACCTTTCTTGACTGATAAATGCATAATAAATAATAAAAGATCAATTCCCTATCTACCATCTAAATTATCTTGTTTATTTTACGTAGCTGTTTTTGTAGTCACTGTACTTTTTAAGTGACTTTTTTTTTTTTTTTTTTAAGCAAAATTGAAATAAGAAAGTACGTTTTATGTCGCTCTTGTTGCAGTATGTATATCAAACTCAAGTGCAAGGATTGTTTGCAAAGGCAGTCTCTCCTAAATTCGGGGACCGCACATGAACCACTTCAGCCCCGGAAGGATCATTTACCCCCCTTAATGACCAGGCCATTTTTTTGCAATTCGGCACTGCGTTACTTTAACTGACAATTGCACGGTCGTGCAACG
Source organism: Pelophylax lessonae (assembly GCF_965119305.1). Classification (NCBI taxonomy): domain Eukaryota; kingdom Metazoa; phylum Chordata; class Amphibia; order Anura; family Ranidae; genus Pelophylax; species Pelophylax lessonae. Next base: position 719,707,800 of record NC_138769.1, on the reverse strand, counting down.
CCGCACCCAAATAAAATTGTTCTTTTTTTCCCCACAAATAGAGCTTTCTTTTGGTGGTATTTGATCACCTCTGCCATTTTTATTTTTGGTGCTATAAACAAAAAAAGAGTGAGAATTCTAAAAAAAAAAAATTATATTTTTTACTTTCTGCTATATAACATTCCCCAAAAAAATAATAATTTAAAAATCAATTTTTTTCATCATTGTACTCCAATTTGTATTCTGCTATATATATATTTTTTTTAAAAAGATCCCAATAAGCTTATTTTGAATGGTTTGCACAAAAGATATCGCGTCTACAAACAAAGGGAAAGATTTATGAAATGGCGGCGATCAGTGATTTTTAGCGGGACTGTGTCATTGCGGCGGACAAATCTGACCACTAACTGACATTTTTGGGGGTAACAGTGACATTACTTCAGTAATCAGTGCTAAAAAAAATGCACTGTTACTGTACTAATGACACTGGCAGGGAAGGGGTTAACCCAGGGAAGATCAAAGGGTTAAGTGTGAGCCTAAGGGGTGTTTTCTAACTGTATGGAGGCGGGACTTGTGGAATAAACACAGAGATCTGTGATCCTAAATAGGAGGAACACAGGAGCTCTGTGTTCATTCCAGAGAGAACAACGGTCTGCTGTGTTTACAACAGCAGACCGCCATTCTCTCTCCACAGAGAGCGATCGCGGGTGCCCGGCGGCAATCGCGGCAGTCGGCAGGGCCGGACCGGCCTACCGGGATACCGGGAAATTTCCCGGTAGGCTGGCAAGTCCACCTGCCCTGGGGCCGCTTTGAGGGCAGCGGTGCCCATAAAGAACATGTCTCCTGGTCCTGGCCCGGCTGACACCAACTGCGCATGCGCTGTTCCGAAGATTACCGGGCTTGGGAAAGCCCGTACATGCTTCGGCATTTTCGGCCATACAGCGCATGCACAGTTCCGGTGACGTAATGGTGCTGGGCGGCGCCATTTCTAAATTTTTTTTTACTTCTCTCTGTAGTGGTTCGCGCCGGCCGGCTGGCCGGGCAATAGGACTGGACCCCTCCGGCCTCTGCAGCCTCTGGTCAGTGATCACCTGTCCTATTTTTGTCCTCTACCATCAATTTCACAGCCTCTGACCACCTGTCATGTTTGCTCTCCTGTCCCATCCAATGCACAACCTTTGACCACCTGTCCTGTGTTGCTCTCCTGTACCATGTCCGCACAGCCTCTGATATCTCCTGTACCATGTCCGCACAGCCTCTGACATCTCCTGTACCATGTCCGCACAGCCCCTGACATCTCCTGTACCATGTCCGCACAGCCCCTGACATCTCCTGTACCATGTCCGCACAGCCTCTGACATCTCCTGTACCATGTCCGCACAGCCCCTGACATCTCCTGTACCATGTCCGCACAGCCCCTGACATCTCCTGTACCATGTCCGCACAGCCCCTGTCTTGACTGACTGAAAATAATCACATCTGCATTCTGATTGGCTGCTATAGGCAACAACGGTTCCACTTTCATACATGAGGCTGGCAGTGAATTGAAGGCGTTGGTGCAATATCAGGCGTATTCTGCAATGCTGGGAATCTTCAAAACCAGAAAGTTGGATATTCTGCAAATTTTAGGAAGCTGAGATGACTAATTATCATTAATCATGACTCAGCCCAAGAGCCCTGATCTCAGATCCATCTGCTGAGACGCTAGCTGCGATCAGCGTGCGTTATTCACACTGTGACTGAGCGACGTGGCTTGATGATTCACAAAATCTCAGATTCCTGATATCTGATGTCAGAGGGGTGAGGATAGGGGAACATCCATCAATGACAGAGGAAATCCAAGCAGACAGCCTGAACACCCTTTAGCTCTCTTATCTATGACTTATAATATCATAAAAACTGTTTTTCAGTTTGGCCTCTTACCTTGAATTCTGTTTAACACTGCATTGACACACACCAGCTGAAATTAGAAAATACGCTTGCAGTGAGTGCTCTATAAGCTGATGGATGGAAAGTGGAAGTATATAGGACTTATTATTTATTACAAGTATCAACAATTTACATATAGTGTACATTCACATCAATCCCTGCTCTCAAGGAGCTTACACTCTAAGGTCCCTATTTCACACAGATATACGTACTTAGGCTTGATTTGGACAGAAGTCACTTAACCTTTCAGCGGGGCTGTCTGAATGCATGGGCACTGCCCAGGGGCGATAGGTGCATGGGGGCCCATGATAATCTTGCATTACATCGTACTTGCCAACTGACCCGCTGTTCCGTGAGAATTACCTACCCGTGAGAAAAACCTACCCTCTTCACTTCCGGTTGCACGGCAGTGTGTTTAATGCAGCGGTTTCATTAAAACAGCTGTGCTGCAATACGAGTCATCACCGCTCCTGTCCCTGTCACTTCCCTGATCTGGGCTGGTAAATATAAAAGCGGCGGTGGGTGTATGAAAACATAAATCACGGAGTCGCCAGCCGCTTTTATATTTACTAGCCAAGATCAGGGTAGTGACAGGGAGAGGAGCGGAGATGACTCATAGTGCAGCACAGCTGTTTTAATTTAACCGCCGCGTCGGTAGGTTTTTATCACGGACACCGTGATAATGTCATACTAGTGCGCATGCGCACTAGTCTGATCCTCAGCTGCTCCATTACGTATCGGGGGCTTTGAGCATGCGCACTGCGGTGCTGCTCAGCTGTTTCTGGCCGCAAGTGACGAGGGTAGGTTTTTCTCACAGGGTAGGTAATTCTCACGTTACACCGGATCTGCTGGGATAGTCACGATTTTTAATAGGCTTTCCAGGATAGCCAGTGTCCCAGAACCTGTACTTTGCCCTCCTGATCCCAGTATCTTGGCCTCCTGTCCCCCCCCCCCCCCTCCCTGTACTGTGCCCTTCTGCCTCCCCCTTTAGGCCTCTTTCACACGGTCCGCCTCCGTAGGCGGATCCGTGTTACTCAGCGGGGATCGATCCGCGATCCCCGCTGAGCCGGCGGATGACAGCTCCGTCTCCGCTTGCAGTGCGGAGAGGGAGGTGTCTCAGCCCCCCGCTGCTCTCTATGAGGGATCGGATGAGAGCGGACCGCCTGTCCGCTCTCATCTGATCCGATCCGATCCCCAGGACGGATGGAAAATAGGGTTTCCATCCGTCCGGATTTCACGGACAGGATCGGATACGGATGGCAGCAGGTGTCAGCGGAGGTGTCTCCGCTGACATCCGCTGCCCCAGAGGGATACATGGAGGATCCGATCAGATCCGCCTAAAAAACTGACAGGCGGATCTGATCGGACCGCCCGTGTGAAAGAGCCCTTACTGTGTCCTTTGTGTTTATTTATTCTTCGATTTATGGCATGTTTTCCTGTTGTTTAAAATCGATTTTAATGAAAGTACTAATATATTTTTAATTCTATCAACTATTTATACTTTAATTATTAGTTATTTATTATTATTTTTTATATTATTTGTTATTATTAATTAATAGTAGGTGCATAAATTTGGGGCAGCCTGGTAGGGGCACAAGTGCATTACTTTGTCCAGGGGCCCAAGATGCTATTAAGACAGCCCTGCCTATCAGCATGTGTTTGCAGTGTGGAGGAAACCCATGCTAGCAACAGGGAGGTCATGCAAACTCCATGCAGATAGTGTCCTAACTGGGATTTGAACCAAGAATCCTAGTACTGCAAAGGAGAAGAGTTAATCACCCAAGCTATTGTGCTTCCTAAAAGAGGACAGCATGGGGTGTGAATCATCAGTGTTAGGCTCCTTTCACACACTCCGTCCGTTGGATGGAGTCCGTTTTTCTCAGCGGGGGATCGAGCCGCTGATCCCCCGCTGAGCAGCAGGAGGACAGCTGTGTGCGGAGACACAGCTGTCAGTTCCCCATACATCTCTATGGGGGAAATAGGATGGGAACAGACTGTCGGTCCGTTCTCATCCGATGCCATCCGATCCGATCCGCTGGACGGATGGAAAATAGGGTTTCCATCCGTCCAGATTTGACGGATCGGATCGGGTGTCAGCGGACATGTCTCCGCTGCCATCCGATGCCTCATAGGAATGCAAAAAAAACTGACAGGCGGATCTGAACGGTCCGCCTGTGTGAAAGGGGCCTTAGGTTGCCGGTGAGTAGTTCAAAATGCATTGTAACGTGGTCTGCAGAACTGAAGTCTCGGAAAAGTGTTGTCTCCATTGGCTAAGCAAACAAAACCTCGGAGGTGACAGCAAATGAGAAGGAACAAATTTTGGTTTGTTTGCTAGGTCATCTACTGCAAAAATGCGGCTCTGCAACCTGCAACGTCACATCCAACCTCGCAACCCCGCCAAAGCATTCCCAAAATCCTCCAAAATTGCTCACCACGGATAAGCAGATCAGTGATTTTGGTAAAATAGATTTTGCTGTGAAATTGCCAATTTTGCATAATTCCAGCAACGTCGTCCATTCAGTTTGGCCTTTTTTTTTATCTTTCGGTAAAATGTGCATGAAAATTTAGAGATAAAAGTGTTGCTTTGCAGAACATTGGTGTTTTTTGTTTCCCCTTTCAGTATTATTTATTTATATATATATATATATATATATATATATATATATATATATATATTTATTTATTTATTTTTTATGTTTTTATTAAATGTTAAGATGCTTATTTTAAATGGCACATCTGAAAATGAAAAAACAAAACACCTTTAAAAAATTTGTAAACAAGCAAAATTGTACCTCGCAGGACCTGTAGTTCTTGCTAAACTAAAATAAAATAGAAAATAAATAAATAAATAAATAAATAAATACAAAAAATATAATTCCTCCCATCCCCCCCATGCAATAAGATTTATATAGAAGGCTCCTAGACATGAGATTGAAACAGAAAACTTTCCTGAATAAACCTATAAATGCGGAAAAAAAATAGCCACCTCAGAACTTACAAGATTTAAAGGATCTGCTAGTGACGGCTTTGTGCCAGATACCACAGCATACCTTCAGAGGTCTAGTGGAGTCCATGCCTTGATGGATCATGGCAAAAGAAGGTGGACCTAATCATTATTAGGAGCGTGGGCATAAAGTTATGGCTCATTGGTGTATACTGTATAGATATAGATGTAGATATACGGCATTGAGTTCCTGAAGGAGGGGTGCAAGCTGTCCAACATTGATGGTCTCCCACTGCCTAGTTTGTCTTCAATGCTGGTTTCCCCTTCATTAAACTTCTTCATTCATCTGTGCCCATCACTCTTGTCAGAGGTGTCATCAGAGGCATAACTAGAACCTTTAGGGCCCCGGTGCAAGAAACCATGAAGGGCCCCCCCAGACCTGTGCCCAGGGCCCTTCCCTTCAAGCCTGGGATTCTTCCCACTGATCCTGGGGCCCTTTACTCTCGTTGCGGGGGCCGTTTATTACAGTCCCACAGCGGGACCCTTTCACAAGTTCTGCAGTGGGCCCCCTTTCTGCCATCTTGGGGCCTCCCCACAGTGGTGGAATGCCAGGGTCTGGTCGCAAGTGTGACCTTTGCGATCCTGGAAGTTTACCCACGTTTTATTTTTTGGTATTTTAATTGTATTATTTTTTATAATTTTATTTTATTTTTTACAATGTCACTGACTATGACTCTGTCCATACAGAAAAGGAAGGAGCTGGTAAATTACATATTTACCGACCCCTTCCTGGTTCTCTATTGTGACACATCCCCTGCAGCAGCCGGCAGGAGAGGGGAGGGAACACAGTGGGGGGGGGGGGGGGGGACCAGGGGAGCACACAGGGGCCCAGAGACAGCAGAACACAAGTGAACTGGATAGGAGGAGTGGCAGGGGCAGCATACAGAGGAACCAATCTCCTCCATTTTCCTCCTGCAGCTACAAGGAGGACAGTGATTTCTCTACATGCTGCTCCCACCGCCCTTCCTATCCAGGTGTAAAGGGGAGCCGCACAGGCCCCCTGGAGCATGGGGCCCGGTTGCAATTGCAACCCCTGTAGTTGCGCCCCTGGGTGTCATCCTTGTAAACATTCTGTAGCCTTCTGTGGATGTCACCTCTTCTTCATCAAGAACTCAAAGACGGCACATTGCTTCTGCTTGGTATCAATTATTTACCTGCAATGAAAAAAAAGTAGAGTTACTATTGATCAGGGGTCTCTACTCCCCAAACATTCTCAACAAAAGGCCTTTTTACTGTCCTTCAGACTTTAGGAGGGCCGGACTGTAGCCAGTGGGAATAGAAAATGTTTCTGAAATCAGCGGGAGTAAACATTGCCCCATATCTAATATTATGGGGAGGAATAGCGCCACAATGTTGGTGTCAGTGAGAGAAATAGGACCCCCATTGTTGAAGTCAGTGGCAGGAATTATGCCTCATTTTTGGTGTCAGAGGGCAGAATGGTATTCCATATCTCTGGGATGAATGGTGCCCAAGGGCCAGATAAAGACGAGTAAAGAGCCACGTCTGGTCCCCAGGGTGCAGTTTGGAGCCCCTGCTATAGAGTTACCAATATGTAAAATGTGAACGACTTATGTAAAGTAATAAAAATGTACACCCACCTTTGCACTATTTTAGGCACAGCCTATTCACAGTATTATATTATGTACGAGGGGCGTTCAAGTCAAACCAGGACTTTTCATTTTACAGGTATAAAAAGGGATGCTAGCATGGCGGTACTACACGCAGTAGTAAGTGATAAGTGTGTCCCATTACTGTTAGGCTGTGCACGTGCTGTGTGCCAGTTCAAAGACTGTTGATCAAAATGGCAGACAACAGTGTTAGTGCGTGTATGAAACAGCGTGTGATGATGGCGTTTCTTATGAATATCTACAGAAGACTTCAAACACAGTACGGTGATGAGACGCTCAGCCCCATTAAGACATTTGAATGGTGTAAACCAGGGGTCTCAAACTGGAGGCCCTCCAGCTGTTGTGAAACGACAAGTTCCATCATGCCTCTGCCTATGGGAGTCATGATTGTAAATGTCAGCCTTTCAATTCCTCATGGGAATTGTAGTCATGCAACAGCTGAAGGGCCACCAGTTTGAGACCCCTAGTGTAAACATTTCAAAGATGGCCATACGTCTGTCAGTGACGATCCCAGCCGTGCTGGTTCCCATCCCACAGCAGCCTTTCCTGTGAAAATTCAGAGAGTGGAAGACCTGATCCTGGATAACCAAAGCATAACCTGCCGTGAAATTGCACAAGAGACGAATCTTCTGTGGGAACAGTGAACACAATCATTCACGAACCTTTGTATTTTGTAAAAGTTACGCTTGGTACCAAGACAGATTTTCGCTTTTGACCTGCACAGAAGAGTAGAAGTCTGCACTGCGTTGAAGGAGCGCTTTGACAGGGGAGGCCAGGATTTTTAGGATCGCATCATTACATGTGAGGAAACCTGGGTACATCATTTCACTCCGGGATCAAAACAAGCATCAAAGCAGTGAAAGCATGCGGACATCAAAAAAAAAGGAGGCAACAACGTTGTACTGGCCATATTTCTACATCAGTTCTAAAAGGCAAACTAATGGTCCTCTAAAGCTTTTCACGCTGGAACCAGATAGAAAGTCATGTGTGGCTGCCCAAGAACAGATCTTTATCTCAATTATCTTCAATTCTGGGGTGTACACTACTGGATGTGACAGCCTGAGGCCAGTGGCGTGTTACTGCGTCCTTGAATGCTTGGAACGACCCATATTGCTGGATGAAACATATGGCACTTTTCCACTGCAAGTACCGGCTCGGCTCTACTCGGCCCTGCTTGGCACGGTTTTCTTTTCCACTGCTGGTACCGCATGGTACGGTGTTGGGATGGTTCGGTTCGGTTCGGTACGGTATGGTTTGCTTTTCCACTAAAGTAGTACTAAAGTTAAGTGGGTGGGATAACAACGGGGTGGGTGGGATTCTCTGACCAATCAGTGGCTAGTAGTGACTGCATGCAAAGGATTGTGGGATATGGTACCGGTATGGTACCTCTTGGAACCACAATTGAGGTGGTACTGTTTTTGAGAGCCGTACCGTTCGGTTCCATGCAGTGGAAAAGCGCCGCCGTACCGTACCGTACCGAACCGTTCCTACACTATACCATGCGGTACCAGCAGTGGAAAAGCACAAAAGCGAGCCGAACCGTTCAGTTCCATGCAGTGGAAAAGCGCCATTAGTAGCTTACTGTGACCTCCGGTAAAAGGAGGTCTATGCTCTCTGGTAAGAGTACATCTTGTATGTGATAGCGGTGAATTCACAAGGTAAATGGACCCCATTTGAATCTGGAGGGGGAAAAGGAACTTCCTTTATTTTTCATCACAACCCTCTGGACTTTTCACTTATGTTATGAGCTTGACACTTGGATGCACAGTCATCTCAGTGTTTAGCAGATGTGGTGAGATGCTATGACCTGTGATCTTTTTATATGGAGTTATCCTTCAACACATAAGGCCATTCTCATCATTCAATCTGTGGATAAAATAAATACCGTATTTTCCGGCGTATAAGACGACCCCCCTAATTTTCAAGTTAAAAGTATTACTGGTAGATGTAATCTCTCAAGACGCTGGCTGTGTGGGAATCCTGTACCGGTATACCGTATGTACCGTAGCTTCGGCTACATACAGTATACCGCGCTGAGCCAATCACAGTGAGCGATGTATTCTATTATTGAATGCAAAGCCTGCTCGGATTGGCAGAGTCAGAGAGGCGGGCTGATGTTACTCCGCCAATCCGAGCAGGCTTTGCATTCAATAATAGAATACATCCCTCTCCCTGATTGGCTCAGCGCGGTATACTCTATGTAGCCGAAGCTACAGTAGATACGGTATACCGGTACAGGATTCCCACACAGCCAGCGTCTTGAGAGATTACATCTACCGCTAATACTTATACTTGGGTTACCTTGGAGATATTATACTCGGCGTATAAGATGACCCCCCATTTTTGGGGGATTTTTTTGAGGTTCAAAAGTAGTCTTATACGCCAGAAAATACAGTAAGTGTTGGGCAGACTGAAATGGGATGCTATGACCTGCAATATTTTTTGTCTGGAGATGTCCTTTTTTTTTCAAATATGTTTATTTATAAAGAAATAGAAAATCAGAAATAATGGAAGGACAGCAACAGAAATTGCAAACAACATTACACCGAAAGTGCACACACATCCAGTTATACAGGACAAAATATCACGGAATACCTCAACATTGTAGAATGGCCAACCTGTAGAAGTAAGTGATGCAATCATCCTAAACCGGCACAAAAGTGCCCACATAAACCCTGTCAGCAACCCATGTAGATGCGCAACACCCTGGTTCTTCCATTTCCAAGGGAAAAGGCTATCAAAGAGACCATCCCATTCGCTTCCGAAGGGGTAGAACGAAAAGGGGAGGGAAAAAGAGACAAACAGACACCGAAAGGGAGAGGAGAAAGAAGAGAAAACAAGGGAATACACTGGAAGAGAGGGGCAGGAGATGGGAGGGGGTGAAATAGACCAGCTCTGACTGTGCCCGAAAAGCGAGGTAGCATGTATGCCGTTTGCTGTGTGAACATCAGGGCTTTACCCCGGTTAGGGAGGAGGAACATGTTCCAAAATCCCCACCTCTGCCTGTATTTCTCCCGCTGATGCTGGGCAGGGAGGGTCAAATCCTCAAATCTATTAATTTCCTCCAATTTCCGCACACAATCGCTGATCGTAGGGGCCCGCGTGGATTTCCAATATAACGGAATGCAGGATATAGCCGCACAGAGGATATGGGGGAGGATCGATTTTTTATATCTAGAGATCGAGATGTCATAGACCTGGAGGAGAAAAAAGGCTGGAGTGTCCGGAACCGTACGGTCCGAGAGCTCCCTTATAAGATCCATGACTGCTCTCCAGAAACCAGACAGTTTGGAGCATGACCAGAACACATGAAGCAACGTACCCTCCTCTTCCCCGCAGCGCCAACACCTCTCCGTAACCTCCGGATAGAACCTGTGCAAGAGTGAGGGGACACGGTACCATCTGGTTAACACCTTATAATTAGTTTCCTGCAGCTTCGTACACGTCGGGGTCCTGAGAGCCAATGTACAGATGTTCAGGCGTTGGGCAGGCGTAAAAGTACACCCCAAATCGCGCTCCCATTTCGCAAAATAGGATGGGAGCGAACCTTCCGCAGGGGCAACAAGGATGCCATATGTTTTGGAAAGGGGGCTCAGCAGTGTCCCTTCCTCTAGGCAATAATCCTCGAACATCGTACGATCCAGGGCATAGAGCTCGGGTGGCGATAGGGAGTGCAAAAAGTGGTGCAACCGTGCCGCCGTCCAAAACGGGAGCCGAAAGCGACCCCCGGAGTCCATCAGTTCCCCCATGGAGGGCCAGCGATTCCCTACTTGGAGATGTCCTTTAACCACTTTAGGACCAGAGGATTTTCCTCCTTTACGTCCAGGCCACTTTTTGCGATTCGGCACTGTGCGACTTTAACTTACAATTGCGCGGCCATGCAACGCCGTACCCAAACAAAATTTACATCCTTTTTTTCCCACAAACAGAGCTTTCTTTTGGTGGTATTTGATCACCTCTGCGCTTTTAATTTTTTGCGATATTAATAAAAAAATGCGACAATTTTGAAAAAATAACAATATTTTTCTACTTTGACAGTTAAAAAATATCCAATATATTCAATTTTTGTCATATATTTAGGCCAAAATGTATTTAGCTACATGTCTTTGACAAAAAAATTCTCAATGAACGTATTTTTAACCGCTTTAAGACCGGAAGATTTTACCCCATTCCTGACCAGGCCATATTTTGCGATTCGGCACTGTGTAACTTTAACGGACAATTGCGCGGTCATGCGACGATGCACCCAAATTAAATTTATGTAATTTTTTCCCCACAAATAGAGCTTTCTCTTGGTGGTATTTGATCACCTGTGCGATTTTTACTTTTTGCGCTATAAACAAAAAAGTGCGACAATTTTGAAAAAAATAACAATATTTTTCAAAATTTTTTTAGATGAAATTCCCCCCCAAAAAAATGTAAAAATCAACAATTAACATTTTAGGCCAATTTGTTTTCTGCTACCTATGTTTGGTAAAAAAAAATCATAATAAGCGTATTTTGATTGGTTTGCGCAAAAGTTATCGCTGCTACTAACTACGGGAAATTTGTCATTTTTGGTGTTTTTTTTTTTTAACGAGTAATGGCGGCGATCTGCTATTTTTTTTGCGGGACTGCGACATTGCGGTGGACAGATCGGACCCCTTGACTGACATTTTTGGGGGTACCAGTGACATTACTACAGTAATCAGTGCTATAAATATGCACTGTTACTGTAATAATGACACTGGTGGGGAAGGGGTTAACACAGTAAGTGATCAAAGGGTTAAATGTGTACCTAGGGGCGTGTTTCTTACTGTGTGGGGCACAGGGAAGGGGTTAAATTTTATTGGTGATCAAGGGGTTAATGTATGCCTGGTGCTTACTGACATGTGTGGGGGGAGGGGACTGTGTGACACAGACACAGATCGCAAGTTCAGCTATGCTGAATCCTGTAATCTGTCCCTGTCTGTCACAGAGGAGATCGGCCCGCTCTGTTTACACAAGCGGGCGGATCGCCATACTCGATCCCCGACGATCGGGGAAGAGCGGCGGTGATCACCGCCGCTCCTCCCCTGGCCCGACTCCCGCTGTGACTGAATACAGCGGGAGCGAGCCTCCGGCGGCACGTGCGCGCCGCCCACAAGGGGAGGAGTCCAGCGACGTAGACCTACGTCGTTGGACGATAACGAGCCACTTTGCCCCAGTACGCTCAATGTGAGTGGTCGGCAAGTGGTTAACATAGAAGGCCAATCCAATCAACCAATCTTTGGATTCGTTATCTGTGTTGGACAGATTGTGGCTGGATGATATGACCTGTAATCTTTTTATGTTTTTCAGGTTCTATGAGAAGGTGAGAACAATCCACAACAAGGCTCGTGGTCCGGTGTCAGACCCCGTTGTCGCCTACACCTTGCTGAAGCGCTTACAGTCCGAGTGGATGAATGTGGTGAACAGTCTGGAGGAAGGAGACAACATCAAAGGTAAAGAATGGACAAAGGGCATCTTTAAGGCTCCATTCACACCTGATCAATCCGGATCATGGGAGGAATCGCCACGATTTTGCCCGCAACTCCAGAATCGCGGCAAAATGCAGAACGTGTTTACGATGCCATTATTTCTTAAAGCGTAACTTCACTTTTGTTGAGAAAAAAAACTTTCCCTTCTGGGTGATCTCTGTACTATGCAAGGATTTTAACAAACTTTGTTGCAGATTCCTACCTTTTTGTTATTCTGAAGGAATCATTGTTGTTCCTCTGTGCTGAGTGGGTCAAATGGGAGTGGTTTCATAATTATCTATCAGCTGTGGCTGCTGCAGGGCTCGAATGAGGAAATCTGCTCGGCCTGCATCCCTTTAGGTGGGTTCCTATTGGCAATATCTCACCAAAAATTACATTATTGTTGCAGGGGATGCCAGAAATTTGACTATTATCTACCAATCACACAAGCAGGAAATGATGTTTCTGGGGGTGTGGTCAGTATACATTCTGTGTACAGAACAGCTCCAGGCGGCCATATTGCATTGCATTTTCAGAAAATTACAACAGCTGAAGATTGAAAAGGAAAGGTCATTTTTAATAACATTCAATTACAATATGATTTGTGTCGCAATCATATACACGATATTGTTATTTCTTTCTTCGCTATTTTTTTTTCCCCACGAAAGTGGAGTTACCCTTTAATGGCACCCCAAACTCAGGGCGATTTTGCTGCAATTGTCAAATGACAAATCAAGGCAAAAATCACAACCGCAAAGGCTCCTGGCTCTGTGCCAAGATTTGGTACATGAGCTGCTTTTGGAGCATTTTTGGAGTGAAGGGAGGCCCATTCAAATGAATGGCGCCACTCCAAAAATGCGCAACTAAAACAAAAAAAAAAAAAGGGAAAAAAAACTAGCTGCAGCTGCTGTTGCTCAGGTGTAAATGGAACCTAAGAGTTTGGAGGATTTTGTTCCATTCATAAATGGCATGGAGATTGAGTTAATCTAAGGCAGCCTTTCTCAACCTTTTCAACACAGAGGAACCCTTGAAATAAATTTCTGGTCTCGGGGAACCCCTGATAAAAATCCACAACTCATGATACATTAGTGGGACAGTCAGTGGGAAGAATGCTCCTTACTCTTGTCATCATTGGGAAGAATTACCCCCTTACAGATAGATAGAAGGAACAATGGTGTCAGTGGGAACTTATCTGAGAAGCAGAAATTGCCCATTGCTCAAGGAACCCCCAGCAACCTCAGGAGGAACCTTAGGGTTCCACGGAACCCTGGTTGAGAAACCCTGCTCTAAGGGGTCAAGTGAAATGGCTGGTCGATGAACCGCTTGCCGACTGCTCACAGTATATTTACTGCGGCAGTCAGCCCCTCACAGGCAGAGCGACGTAGGTATACGTCGCTAGCCTGTGAGGCTCTGGGGAGCGCGCGCGCGGTCACGGACCCCCCCCCCCGCGCGCGTGTGACCGGCAGACCCGATGTCACTCGCGATCGTCGGTGCAGAGGGAGAAAGGCAGGCGGCTAGTGTAAACAAGCCGCCTGTCATTCTCCCCTGTGTAGAAACAATGATCATACGGTTCTACTATGTAGGACCGTTGATCATTGTTCCTACAGCTCAAGCCACAGCCAATCACAGTTAGAATCACGCCCCTAGGGACACACATAACCCCTCCCTCTCAAATAAAGTTAACCCCTTCACTGCCAATGTAATTTTACAGTAACAGTGCATATGTATAGCACTGATTACTGTAGTAATGTCACTGGTAACCCCAAAAGTGTCAAAAATGTCAGTCAAGGGTCCGATCTGTCCGCCCTAATGTCGCATTCCCGCAAAAAAAAAATCGCAGATCGCCGCCATTACTCGTTAAAAAAAAAACAACAAAAATGACAAAAATCTTTCCCTTTGTTAGTAAACGCGATAACTTTTGCGCAAACCAATCAAAATATGCTTTTTGCGATTTTTTTTACCAAACATATGTAGCATAAAACAAATTGGCCGAAAATGTTAAAAAATTTAGATTTTTACATTTTTTTGAGGGGGAATTTCATATAAAAAAATTTGAAAAATATTGTTATTTTTGCAAAATTGACGCTCTTTTTTTTGTTTATAGCGCATGATCAAAAAATTCGCACAGGTGATCAAATACCACCAAAAGAAAGCTCTGTTTGTGGGAAAAAAAGGACGTCAAATTTGTTTAGGTACAGCGTCGCACGACCGCGCAATTGTCCGTTAAAGTCACGCAGTGCCGAATCGCAAAATACCCCTTGGTCAGGAAGGGGGTAAAATCTTCCGGGGCTTAAGTGGTTAAGAGACAGCATCGATTAGAAGCTCCCGTGAGCTTAAACCTACTCTCCAACCAAAATAGAAAAAGCCACCCTTGATTTCCATGTAGGGAACGTGGCCCGCGGCTCATTAGTTTAGGTTTTAGTCCAGGCATTGTGGTTTAGCAACTGACCCACCCCACTTTTTTTATTTGTGGTAATCCTGTGAGTTTCAACCCAGCTCCACACCCCTCTGCAGGCTCTTTATTTCCTCTCACCAGTGTTCATTTTGAGGTCAAATTTCGAATTAGTTTTCGTCATAGTTTTTTGACTAAAAGACCATTTTAGTTTTAGGCTCCATGTACACGGGACGTTGTTAAAAGTCCCTTTGAATGCTGGATTTTTAGGACGTTTGAAACGTCTGTTCGGTCGCGTTTGCACCCGCGTTTAGCGGGCGTTTGCGTTTAGAAGCGTTCCTAGAGGTTAAAAAAATGATTCCCCTTTAAAATGGAAAAACGCGAACGCTAAACGCGGGTCATCGCGTTCGGTCGTGTTTTTGCGTTTGAAACGCCGGGAAACACACGTTCGAACGCAAATAATTGCGTTCTAAAAAAAGTCCCTGAACGCAACTGCCTGCAAATGACTGTAAACGACCATGTGTACATGGACAGATAAGATAAAATGTAGATGGGTTCAGGGGCTTCTAAAAAAAACGCCCAACTGCTCCTAAACGGCCATTTCCAGCGTCCCGTGTACATGAAGCCTAAGTGGTATTTTATTCATCTGAATTGTTTTAGCTTTAGTCTAATTTTAGTCGACTAAAATCGTGTTATTTTCATCAACAAAAATATTTTCACAGAGGAAATTAACACTGAACGTTTGATTAAAAAAATTCAACTAAACCTGTCTTGAAACTTTCCAATGTTTTCTAGTAGAGCGAGGAGGGTTTAGCCCATGGGTGTCCAACCTTTTGGCTTCTCTGGGCCACATTGAGTGTAGAGAAATTTTCTCGGGCCGCATATAAAATATATAAAATAGTTAAGGTATGTAATAAGATGCCGCTGCGCCCTTCCCGCGCCGCTGCGCCCCCCCCCCCCCCCGCACTAATTTAACACAACTAGAGGATGATCAAATGAAATGAAATCAGTATACAGAGGTTTACTTCTTCTGAGAGATAATAAAGGAACACTCTAACCACCATGACCACTTCAGTGATTTGAAGTTCATGATGGTAGGAGTCAGAAACAGTGCACATGCTCGCCCCCCCCCCCCCCCCCTCCTCCGAGGCAGCCTCTGCCTACCGTTAGTTGGAAGCCACTGTGGCCGTGCCCTCGACCCAACTTCCTTCCTCCCCAGCAAAAAAAAAAATTGTCAGGGGTCAGTGGGACGCATTGCCTGCAGCTCTGGGCCACATGCGGCCCTCGGGCCGCAGGTTGGACATGCCTGGTTTAAAACTTCTAACAGGTTTTAATTGGAGTCTCTGTCCTCACTTCCTGTCCAGGGGACAGGTGACAGGAGAGCAGGTGAGGGTTAATCTCCCCACTTCCTGTCTGTATGAAAGATGTCAAACAGAACAGGAAGTGAGAGGAAATTCCCCCAAAAGAAACACAGAAATCTATAAAAACACACCCTAGTAGGGCAAGGAAGGTTTAGAACCTCTGTGAAGTTTATTGATGTTTGTGTCCCCATGAAGTACAGCGCATCCGGAAAGTATTTACAGCGCTTCACTTTTTCCTCATTTTGTTATGTTACATTGCACAATAGATTAAATTCATTATTTTCCTCAAAATTCTACAAACAATACCCCATAATAATAACAACGTGAAAGACGTTTGTGTGCAAATTTATAAAAAAATAGTAAGCAAAAAAATCCCATGTACATAAGTATTCACAGCCTTTGCCATGACCCTCAAAATTTAGCTCAGGTGCATCCTGTTTCCACTGATCATCTTTGAAATGTTTCTACTACTTGATTGGAGTACACTTGTGGTAAATTCAGTTGATTGTATGTGATTTGGGAAGGCACACACCTGTCTATATAAGGTCCCAAAGCTAGCAGTGCATGTCAGAGAACAAACCAAGCCATGAAGTCCAAGGAATTGTCTGTAGACCTTGGAGACAGGATTGTATGGAGGCACAGATTTGGAGAAGGGTGCAGAAAAATGTCTGCAGCATTGAAGGTCCCAATGTGCACAGTGGCCCCAATCACCCTTGAATATAAGAAGTTTGGAACCACCAGGATTCTTCCTACAGCGGGCCGTCCGGTCAAACTGGGTGATCAGGGAGAAGGGTCTTAGTCAGGGAGGTGACCAAGAACCTGATGGTTGTTCTTCACTTTCAGAAGAACAACCATCTCTGCAGCACTCCACCAATCAGGCCTGTATGGTAGAGTGGCCAGATGGAAGCCACTCCTCAGTAAAAGGCACATGACAGCCCGTCAGGAGTTTGCCAAAAGGCACCTGAAGGACTCTCAGACCATGAGAAACAAAATTCTATGGTCTGATGAAACAAAGATTGAACTCTTTGACCTGAATGGCAAGCGTCATGTCTGGAGGAAACCAGGCACCGCTCATCACCTGGTCAATACCATCCCTACAGTGAAGCATGGTGGTGACAGCATCATGCTGTGGGGATGTTTTTCAATGACGGAAACTAGGAGACTAGTCAGGATCGAGGGAAAGATGAATGCAGCAATGTACAGAGACATCCTTCATGAAAACCTGCTCCAAAGTGCTGTGGACCTCAGACTGGGGTGAAGGTTTTTCTTCTAACAAGACAACGACCCTAAGCACACAGCCAAGATAACAAAGGAGTGGCTACGGGACAACTCTGTGAATGTCCTTGAGTGGCCCAGCCAGAGCCCAGACTTGAACCCGATTGAACATTTCTGGGGAGATCTGAAAATGGCTGTGCACCGATGCTCCCCATCCAACCTGATGGAGCTCGAGAGGTCCTGCAAAAAAGAATGGGAGAAACTGCCCAAAAATAGGTGTGCCAAGCTTGTAACATCATACTCAAAAAGACTTGAAGCTGTAATTGGTGCCGAACATGGTTCAACAAAGTATTGAGCAAAAGCTGTGAATATTTATGTACATGGGATTTTTTTAATTTTTTTATTTTTACTAAATGTGCAAAGATTTTAATCAAATTTCTTTCACATTGACATCATGGGGTGTTTGTAAAATTTTGAGGACAATAATGAATTTAATCCATTTTGGAATAAGGCTGCAACATAACAAAATGTGGAAAAAGTGAAGCACTGAATACTTTCCGGATGAACTGTAGATTTTTTTCCCAACTTGTAGAAGACACAATAGGAAGTAGGAGAAAATCAATTCAACACGGATACAAATTTTCTTTCAGACAGCTGTCATGTGTTCCCATTGAAAGATATCCTTTCTGATCCTGATCTGGCAATAACTGTAAAATTTTAAACTTCCTGACTTTTTTGTCCCACTGACAGTCCTCTCCAGAACAACAGAGGTTGAATCTATCCAGTTGGGACATATACATCAATTAAAACACAAGATGTTTTTTTTTTTTTCTTCCATGCTCATTCTCAAATACAGAATAAAGTTTGGCTTTGAATATATCTCTGGGAAAGCTTTCAATAGGATTATGTTTACCCATATAAGGCAACCCCATATAAAGCAGAAATTCTGCCTTCAGTCAGAGAGAGAGCTTCAGATAGCTATTTGCGTAATTTCTTTAACCTCTTGCCGACCGCCGCACGAATATTTACGGCGGCGGTCAGCCCCTCCTGGGCAAAGTGACCTATATATACGTCACTCGCCCACAAGCCAATAGGAGGCGAGTGCACGCCGCCGGAGGCGCGCTCCCGCGCCCGCTCATTCTCGGACACTCCAGCGCGAGTGACCGGCGGCTCGGATGTCCGCCGGTCACTCGCGATCGTCCGCTGCAGAGGGAGAAAGGCAGGCGGCTGATGTAAACAAAGCCGCCTGTCATTCTCCCTGGTGTAACTGCAGAGATCATACGATCCTGCTATTTAGGATCCTATGTCTCTGTGGTTACATGAAAAGCCACGCCCCTTTACAGTTAGAATCACGCCCCTAGGGAAACATTTAACCCCTGCCTCTCCAATAAAGTTAACCCCTTCTCTGCCAGTGTCATTTTTACAGTAACAGTGCATATGTATAGCACTGATTACTGTAGTAATGTCACTGGTACCCCCAAATGTGTCAAAAATGTCAGTCAAGGGTCCGATCTGTCCGCCGCAATGTCGCAGTCCCGCACAAAAAAAATCACAGATTGCCACCATTACTCGTTAAAAAAAAAAAAACCCAAAAATGACAGAAATCTTTCCCTTAGTTAGTAAACACAATAACTTTTGCGCAAACCAATCAAAATACACTTATTGTGATTGTTTTTACCAAACATATGTAGCAGAAAACATATTGGCCAAAAATGTTCAAAAATTTTGATTTTTACAATTTTTTGGGGGAATTTCATATAAAAAAAAATGTGGAAAATATTGTTATTTTTTCAAAATTTACGCTCTTTTTTTGTTTATAGCGCAAAAAGTAAAAATTGCACAGGTGATCAAATACCACCAAAAGAAAGCTCTGTTTGTGGGAAAAAAAGGATGTCAATTTAATTTGGGTATATGGAGATATTCCCTCTCTGCACACTCCAGGCTGACCAGAAAGCATGGAATAGCAGAGAGATATATTCAAAAGTCACCATATCACCTTGTCACAGAATTTCAAACTTATTCACTATCACTAAATGGGTCTATAACCCAAACACATGACAGTGTGTTATAATTTTTTCTTTGTTCTTATTTAATAAATTGTTACTTTTACAAAACATTGTTTTATTAGCCCATAAAATCCCACCCACTTTGGCTTGAGGCACCAAACCATTTCTAAATTCTGTATTACCTACCACCATCAGTGTTCAGTGGGCAGGAAAGGCGTGATTGTTCCAAAGTACAATGTTTGCAGAGAGGAGCACCTTTCGTACTACCTACCACCATCAGTATTCAGTGGGAAAAGAAGGCTTGATGGTTCCAAAGTACAATGCTTGGAGAGAGGAGCACCTTTCGTACTACCTACCTTCATCAGTATTCAGTGGGTAAAGAAGGCATGATGGTTCCAAAGTACAATGCTTGGAGAGAGGGGCACATTCCGCATCACGCTGGATAGTTCCAAATTACAATGCCTGGGGAGATGGGGAGAGGGGCACCTTCTGTACTACCATACCAGCATTAGTCTTCTGTGGTAAAGGAAGGCAGAATGGTATCAAAGTAAAATGCTTGGCGAGCGATGGCTCCCAGAATACTGGGCGCAAAGAACCCTTTGCCCACAGTCTTGCAAAAGAGACAGTGATTGGAGAAAGGGGCACATTCTGTTTTACTGTAACATTATCAGCCCTCTGTGGGAAAAGAAGGCTGGATGGTTTCAAAGTACAATGCTTGGAGAGAGGAGCACATTCCATATTACCATACCAGCATTAGTCTTCTGTGGACAAGGAAGGCTGGATAGTTCCAGATTACAATGCCTGGGGAGATGGGGAGAGGGGCACCTTCCGTACTACCATACCAGCATTAGTCTTCTGTGGTAAAGGAAGGCAGAATGGTATCAAAGTAAAATGCTTGGCGAGCGATGGCTCCCAGAATACTAGGCGCAAAGAACTCTTTGCCCACAGTCATGCAAAAGAGACGGTGATTGGAGAAAGGGGCACATTCTGTTTTATTGTAACATTATCAGCCCTCTGTGGGAAAAGAAGGCTGGATGGTTTCAAAGTACAATGCTTGGAGAGAGGGGCACATTTCTTACTGTTGAGCCGCCATCAGTCTTCTACGGGTGAGGAAGGCTGGATGTGGTTCCAAATTAAAATACTTGGATAGAGAGGCACATTCCATACTGCCGTGCCACCATCAGTGTTCTATGGGCAAGGATGGCTGGATAGTACCAAAGTACAATGCTGGAAAAGAGGGGCACATTTTGTACTTCTGTACCACCATCAATCTTCTTTGGGCATGAAGAGCTCCAAGAGTTCCAAAGTACAATGCTGGGAAAGAGGGGCACATTTTGTACTTCTGTACCACCATCAATCTTCTTTGGGCATGAAGAGCTCCAAGAGTTCCAAAGTACAATGCTGGGAAAGAGGGGCACACTTTGTACTTCTGTACCACCATCAATCTTCTTTGGGCACAAAGAGCTCCAAGAGTTCCAAAGTACAATGCTGGGAAAGAGGGGCACATTTTGTACTTCTGTACCACCATCAATCTTCTTTGGGCATGAAGAGCTCCAAGAGTTCCAAAGTACAATGCTTGGTGAGAGGGGTACATAATGTACTACCATACCTTGGAAAGCACTGGCTCCCACACTGCTAGGAACTAAAAATACTTTGCCTGCCCTCCTGCAAAGGAGACAGTGGAAAAACAAGCAGGTATGCAGCGTTCTATGCATACCTGATAACCAGCACCAGGACCCTGTGGCTAGAACACTGGGATGGAAGGTGGATGATGATAATGGAGAGGAGAAGTCTGTCACCGGAGGCACAGAATGCTCTAACTCCCCTATTGCACACCATGCTAGCACAACCCAGCCCAAACCCACCATTGCAGAGTTCAAACAGGCAGCAATCAACAGAAATTCCTCCATCAATAAACTTTGTACACAGGTTAGGGTTTTAAAGAAGATATAAATTTACTTACACATGATGTGCAGAAAATAAAAGAATGTGCTTCTGCCCTGGAGGGAAGGGTGAAAAATGAAAATGATAATGCCGCACACCGTGGCCCTGTTATGTTCCAAGTCAAGACTAATATACACAGTATGAAAAAGGGAGATGCGAGAAATAGACTTTGACTTCATACTCTTAGATTTATTGTTATCCCCGAGCATGTGGAAGACACACATCAATTCATAGAGAGTTAGTTATGCAATACGTTTGGCACTGAAGATTTTTCTGCACAGTTTGTTGTAAAGATAGCTGATGGAGTGCCAAGTCATCTGCTCTCACGGGGAAACTGTCCCAGACCTTTCTTAATTAAACGACTACATTTTAATTAAAGAGGTTGTAAACCTCCAAAAAAAAATAAAAAATAAAAACCTGAAAGGCAAAGACATAATGAGCTAGTATGCATTGCATGCTAGCTTATTATGAAATACTTGTCTTAGAACCAAGCCCCCGCAGCGCCGCCTGCTCCTTGCTGACATGGCCAACATGTTCACCCGTCTTCCTTCTGGGTTCGCCTCCTCCAGCCATCTCCAGCGGCAATGACATCACTCCCGCGTGAATCGCCACTCACGGCACAGGGCCCTGAAGGAACGGCACGGGCGACCATTTCTTCAGAGCGCATGCACCATTGATGTCACTGGCTGCATGCAAAGTAATTATCTTCTATATGGTGAATGTTTAGGAGATATTTGCAGTACCTATAGATAAGCTATATCAAAGGCTTTCCTATAGGTACAAGTTACAGAGGAAGCTTTACTTCCTCTTTAACAATAACATCCTGCAACCAACTACAGAGCACTTAAAGCGGAGTTCCGGGCACAAAATCAACCTTTTTTTTTTGTGCCCATCCGCTTGGTCTCCTTCACCTGAAAAGGAATTGGATAGTTAGGTATAATTTTTTTTTTTACTCACCTTGTAATTATAGATCGAATATACTCACATATTCTCCACTTCCTCCCTCTGCGCTGCGGCTCCGCCGTCACTTCCTGGCTTGCAATGATTCCTGGGAGCTGAACGTCATCGCTCCCAGGAATCAATGCGATGGCACCGGCCCCGCTCGTCACTTCCGGGGCGACGCCGCATTCTCTGCTAAGCAGCTTCTGGGCATGCCCAGAAGCTGTGGAGGAATGCGGCGCCGCACCGGAAGTGATGAGAGGGGCCGGTGCAGGCGCATTCTGGGAGAAGAAGACACGGAAGAGGACGCTGAAGAGGATCGCGCCGGCTTCAGCTGCCCACAACAGAGATGGCAACACTGGAGAAGAAATTTTATAAGTGAGTATTTCTTCTTGCAGGTAAGTGCGAACCGGGACAGATCAGAGGCTAGCCATTGTGGAATGTACTAGCCCTGACTGTCCCGGTGGTATGTTTATTGAAAAAAAGTTTTCGTGCCTGAACTCCGCTTTAACTGGTAACAGCTTAAAAGTTTCCACCTTTTCCTCCAAGGTACAAAAACAGAGAGCCATGTTCCTGGGTGGTAATCACAGTCTTAGGACTTTACATGTACCTTATTCCCTGCTGTACCTCTCTAAACAATGCTTGGAGAGAGGGGCCCATCTCCTACTATTGTACTAGATGGGCCTTTTATGGGCAAAGAAGACTGGACAGTTCCATAGTACACTGCTCAAAATAATTAAAGGAACACTTTGAAAACACATCAGATCTCAATGGGAATAATCTCATGCTGGATATAAATACTGGTATGGACGGGCAATGTGTTAGGAATGAAAGCATGCCACATTGTGTAATGGAAATGAAAATTATCAACCTACAGAGGGCTGAATTCAAAGACACCCCGGAAATCAAAGTGAAAAAAATGATGCAGCAGGCTAGTCCATTTGGTGAAATTTCATAGCAGTAGCTCAAAACGGTACTCAGTAGTTTGTCAGGCATGTATACAAGCACGTGGGGGCCATACAATGTCTTGGCAAGCTCCTAATGAGACAACGGATGGTGTCCTGGGGTATTTCCTCCCAGATCTGGACCAGGGCATCACTGAGCTCCTGAACAGACTGAGGTGAAACCTGGCGGTGACTGATGGACCAAAACATAATGTCCCAGAGGTGTTCTATCGGATTTTGATCAGGCGAGCGTGGGGCCATTCATGGTATCAATTCCTTCATCCTCCAGGAACTGGGTGCATACTCTCGCCACATGATGCCGGGCATTGTCATGCAGCAGGAGGAATGCAGGACCCACTGCACCAGCGTAGTTTATTACAATGGGTTCAAGGATTTCA
This sequence comes from Pelophylax lessonae, assembly GCF_965119305.1. NCBI lineage: Eukaryota > Metazoa > Chordata > Amphibia > Anura > Ranidae > Pelophylax > Pelophylax lessonae. The sequence continues at coordinate 719,684,584 of NC_138769.1, read as the reverse complement.
TCCTGATATCTAATGGTATTCAGGGTGCCATTTCCTCCCCGTAAAGGTCTGTGCGTCCATCCGTGGATATGCCTCCCCAGACCATCACTGACCCACCACCAAACTGGTCATGCTGAATGAGGTTACCGGCAGCATACCATTCTCCATGGCTTTTCCAGACCCTTTCACGTCTGTCACATGTGCTCAGGGGGAACATCTGTGAAAAGCACAAGGTGCCAGTGGTGGATCTGCCAATTTTAGTGTTCAATGGCAAATGCCAATTGAGCTTCATGGTGCCGGGCAGTGCACAGAAGGCCCACTAGAGGATGTCAGGCCCTCAGGCCACCCTCATGAAGTCTGTTTCTGATTGTTTGGTGAGAGACATTCACACCAGTGACCTGCTGGAGGTCATTTTGTAGGGCTCTGGTACTGCTCATCCTGTTCCTCCTTGCACAAAGGAGCAGATACCGGTCCTGCTGATGGGTTAAGGACCTTCTACAGCCCTCTCCAGGTCTCTGAGTACCTGCCTGTCTGAAAACCTTCTGGCAATGGCACATATTGATGGTCCATCCTGGAAGAGTTGGACTGCCTGTGCAACATCTATAGGGTCCAGGTATCGCCTCATGCTACCAGTAGTGACACTGACCCTAGCCAAATGCAAAACTAGTGAAAAACAGTCAGAAGAGATGAGTAGGGAAAAAAATGTCAGTGGCCTCCACCTTTTAAAACATTCCTGTTTTGGAGGTCATCTCATTGGTCCCTATCTAGTGCACCTGTTGTTAATTTCATTAACACCAAAGAAGTTGAAACTGATTAACAACCCTCTCTGCTACTTAACTGAACAGATCAATACCCCAGGAGTTTACTTGAATTGATGCTATACTCTGAATAAAAAGTGTACCTTTATTGCTTTTGAGCAGTGTATAATATTGGGCGAACGGGGCACATCCCATACTACTTTACAACCATCAATCTTCTGTGGGCAAGGAAGGCTGGACAGTTCATATTCCAATACTGGGATAGTGGGGCACATTATGTACATCCGTGCCACTATCAATCCTCGGTGGGCAAGGAAGGCTGGATGGTTCAAAATTACAGTTATGGGAGAGTGGAGAAATCCTGTACAACTGTACCACCATCAATCTTCTGCTGACAAGGAAGGCTGAACAGTTCATAGTACAATACTGGGATAGTGGGTCACATCCTGTACAACCGTGCAACCATTCATCCTCTGTGGGCCAGGAGAATGGGGGAAATCCCATTCACCTGTACCACCATCAATCTTCTGTGGGCAAGGAAGGCTGGACCATTCCACAGTATAATACTGGGAGAGTAGGACACGACTCGTACAATCGTGCCACAGTCAATCCTCTGTGGGCAAGGAAGGCTGGACCATTCCACAGTATAATACTGGGAGAGTAGGACACAACCCGTACAACCGTGCCACAGTCAATCCTCTGTGGGCAAGGAAGGCTGGACCATTCCACAGTATAATACTGGGAGAGTAGGACACAACTCGTACAACCGTGCCACAGTCAATCCTCTGTGGGCAAGGAAGGCTGGACCATTCCACAGTACAATACTGGGAGAGTAGGACACAACTCGTACAATCGTGCCACAGCCAATCCTCTGTGGGCAAGGAAGGCTGGACCATTCCACAGTATAATACTGGGAGAGTAGGACACAACTCGTACAACCGTGCCGCAATCAATCTTCTGTGGGCAAGGGAGACTGGACCATTCCACAGTAAAATACTGGGAGAGTAGGACACAACTCGTACAATCGTGCCACAGCCAATCCTCTGTGGGCAAGGAAGGCTGGACCATTCCACAGTATAATACTGGGAGAGTAGGACACAACCCGTACAACCGTGCCACAATCAATCCTCTGTGGGCAAGGAAGGCTGGACCATTCCACAGTATAATACTGGGAGAATAGGACACAACTCGTACAATCGTGTCACAGCCTATCCTCTGTGGGCAAGGAAGGCTGGACCATTCCACAGTATAATACTGGGAGAGTAGGACACAACTCGTACAATCGTGCCACAGTTAATCCTCTGTGGGCAAGGAAGGCTGGACCATTCCACAGTATAATACTGGGAGAGTAGGACACAACTCTTACAACCGTGCCGCAATCAATCTTCTGTGGGCAAGGAAGACTGGACCATTCCACAGTATAATACTGGGAGAGTAGGACACAACTCGTACAATCGTGCCACAGCCAATCCTCTGTGGGCAAGGAAGGCTGGACCATTCCACAGTATAATACTGGGAGAGTAGGACACAACTCATACAACCGTGCCGCAATCAATCTTCTGTGGGCAAGGAAGACTGGACCATTCCACAGTATAATACTGGGAGAGTAGGACACAACTCGTACAATCGTGCCACAGTCAATCCTCTGTGGGCAAGGAAGGCTTGACCATTCTATAGTATAATACTGGGAGAGTGGGACACAACTCGTACAACCGTGCCACAATAAATCCTCTGTGGGCAAGGAAGGCTGGACCATTCCACAGTACAATACTGGGAGAGTAGGACACAACTCGTACAATCGTGCCACAGCCAATCCTCTGTGGGCAAGGAAGGCTGGACCATTCCACAGTATAATACTGGGAGAGTAGGACACAACTCGTACAACGGTGCCACAGTCAATCCTCTGTGGGCAAGGAAGGCTGGACCATTCCACAGTACAATACTGGGAGAGTAGGACACAACTCGTACAATCGTGCCACAGTCAATCCTCTGTGGGCAAGGAAGGCTGGACCATTTCACAGTATAATACTGGGAGAGTAGGACACAACTCGTACAACCGTGCCGCAATCAATCTTCTGTGGGCAAGGGAGACTGGACCATTCCACAGTATAATACTGGGAGAGTAGGACACAACTCGTACAATCGTGCCACAGCCAATCCTCTGTGGGCAAGGAAGGCTGGACCATTCCACAGTATAATACTGGGAGAGTAGGACACAACCCGTACAACCGTGCCACAATCAATCCTCTGTGGGCAAGGAAGGCTGGACCATTCCACAGTATAATACTGGGAGAGTAGGACACAACTCGTACAATCGTGCCACAGCCAATCCTCTGTGGGCAAGGAAGGCTGGACCATTCCACAGTATAATACTGGGAGAGTAGGACACAACTCGTACAATCGTGCCACAGCCAATCCTCTGTGGGCAAGGAAGGCTGGACCATTCCACAGTATAATACTGGGAGAGTAGGACACAACTCATACAACCGTGCCGCAATCAATCTTCTGTGGGCAAGGAAGACTGGACCATTCCACAGTATAATACTGGGAGAGTAGGACACAACTCGTACAATCGTGCCACAGTCAATACTCTGTGGGCAAGGAAGGCTTGACCATTCTATAGTATAATACTGGGAGAGTAGGACACAACTCGTACAACCGTGCCACAATAAATCCTCTGTGGGCAAGGAAGGCTTGACCATTCTATAGTATAATACTGGAAGAGAGGGACACATCTCATACAACTGTGCCACCATCAATCTTATGTGGGCAAGGAAGACTGGATGGTTCCAAAGTACAATGCTGGAAGAGAGGGAAACATTTTGTACTACTGTACCACAGTCAATTTTCTGTGGACAAGGAAGGCTGGCCAATTCCATACTACAATGCTGGAAGAGTGGGGCACATGCCAGCACAAAATCACAGGGCTTCAGAGACTGAATGGGTGACAACCGCAAATTCAACTGTCAAACTGTAGTCAAGTTTTTACTGCAGGTAGATTTCGGGATGAGGGGGGCAGGAATCACCTTAGGAATGCAGGTTTTTGGGGTATTGACAGATCACAAATATATAGTTTTAGCAAATTATAATTTGACCCAGATGATCCCTAATGTCATTTATTTTCTAAGTGTTGTAAAAAAGCTAGGTTATGGGGACTGGCATACATTTGTGAAAACCCTCAGGAGAATCAATATTATTTTTTTAAGATTCTTTTTTTTTTTAAATTTTGTGCAAATAGTTTTGGTTTTGCCTGAAGTTCAGTGCTGTAACCCAGTCAATTATGTGTCTGTGTGAGAGGAAGACCCGGAATGTACCCATGAATTATCCAATAAAGGTAATGACAGGTTATTTTGTGTCCAGTTGTCAAAAATAATTTGTGGTCGCACTGAGGGTGGTGTCATCTGTCTGCGCTGATGGGGGGGGTCTCTGTTATCTCTCTGATTTGTAGGTTTTAATGACCGCCTGGGGAAACAGCAGGAACAGGTCGTAACTCAATATCAGCTCTGACCTGAAGGAACGTTTAGACATTCCACCCAACTCGTACTCTTAACCACTTAAGCCCCGGAAGATTTTACCCCCTTCCTGACCAGGGGGTATTTTGCGATTCGGCACTGCGTGAATTTAACGGAGTCGGACAATTGCGCGGTTGTGCAACACTGTACCTAAACAAATTTGACGTCCTTTTTTCCCACAAACAGAGCTTTCTTTTGGTGGTATTTGATTACCTGTGCGATTTTTTGATCATGCGCTATAAACAAAAAAAGAGCGACAATTTTGCAAAAACAACAATATTTTTCACATTTTTTATATGCAATCCCCCCAAAAAAATATATAAAAATCAAAATTTTTTAACATTTTAAACCAATTTTTTTTTTTACCATATGTTTGGTAAAATAAATCGCAAAAAGCGTATTTTCATTGGTTTGCGCAAAAGTTATTGCGTTTACTAACAAAGGGAAAGATTTTTGTCATTTTTGTTGTTTTTTTTTTTAACGCGTAATGGCGGCGATCTGCAATTTTTTTTGCGGGACTGCGACATTGGGGCGGACAGATCGGACCCTTGACTGACATTTTTGACACTTTTTGGGTTACCAGTGACATTTCTACAGTAATCAGTGCTATACATATGCACTGTTACTGTATAAATGACACTGGCAGTGAAGGGGTTAACTTTTTTTGGAGAGGGAGGGGTTAAGTGTGTCCCTAGGGGCGTGATTCTAACTGTGATTGGCTGTGGCTTGATGTGTAAAAACAGTGATTAACGGTTCTACATAGTAGAACCGTATGATCACCATTTTTACACAGGGGAGAATGACAGGCGGCTTTGTTTACATTAGCCGCCTGTCTTTCTCCCGCTGTACAGGACGATCGCGAGTGCCCGAATAGGCCATATCTGGCAACCCTAAGCTTGCCATATACAATAGGAAACTTTTGTTTGAAATTTTTGGTTTTAAGAACATTCATTCAACTTTCCTAATTGTTGGGGGGGGGGGGGGGGTCAAAGAAGTAAGATGGAATTTTTTTCTTGACCAAACAAGTTTCCAACAGTGTATGTGGCTTTTGTTCGGGGGAAAGTCTATTTATTTCAAAATAAATTGTTAAGAGCATTTCAAATTTTGAAGTGCTTTCAAACATTCACCAATGTATCAAATGCTCTGATGAATTTTTATATGAATGTTCGTACGAACACGTTTGAAAATGTGATTGTGTATGAGTTTAAAGATTGACATAATTCAGACCAAAACCACTTTATTCCATAAACACAAGCATACTGCTACTGTACAATGCATATGGATGAATAGACCTTCTGATCAGATCTTCTTAGGAATAATAAAAAACGCTCTTTGTATGGATAGGTCTATTCTAGGTTTACTGCCCTGTAATCATTCCAAGCACCTGTCAAAGCATGTCATAGTATATTATAGTACAGTATATTATTGTATAGTATATTCATTTATAGTTAAGTATAAATTGCCTTGAAAAAGTATTCATACCCCTTGAAATTGACCACATTTTGTCATGGTACAACCAAAAAACGTATTTTATTGGGATTTTATGTGATAGACCGACACAAAGTGGCACATAATTGTGAAGTGGAATAAATATGTGAAAAGTGTGGCGTGCATTTATATTCACCATCCCCATAACATGATCCTGCCACCACCATGTTTCACGGTGGGGATGGTGTGTTCAGGGTGATGTCCAGTGTTAGTTTTCCGCCACACATAGCATTTTTCTTTTAGGTCAAAAAGTTCAGTTTTGGTCTCCTCTGACCAGAGCACCTTCTTCCACATGTTTGCTGTGTCCCCCACACACTCTTCTATAAAGGACAGATTTGTGTAGCGCACGACTAATAGTTTTCATGTGGACAGATTCTCGCACCTACGCTGTGGATCTCTGCAGCTCCTCCACAGTTACCATGGGTCTCTTGGCTGCTTCTCTGATTAACGGTCTCCTTGCCCGGTCTGTCAGTTTAGGTGGACGGCCATGTCTTGGTAGGTTTCCAGTTGTGCCATACTCTTTCAATTTTCGGGTGAGGGATTGAACAGTTCATTGTTCAAGACATTGTACACAGGTAAAGTGCTATGCTAAGTTAGCATAGCACTTTACCTGATGTACAATGTAATTGGCCTGGCCTGCACTGTCTTATATTGTGTACACTCACTGCTAAGCAGGCTGCTGGCCTGGCACTATATATTTATTAATAGTAAATGGCACATAGCAGCCTGGTATAAGATGGTATAAAACTCAGTAAAATTATTAAAACAGAAAGTTAATATTCTGAAGAGGAGTAATTGTCCTATGAAAAGCAATGCCATTTAATATGTAGTAACTCCAACACAGATATATATAATATATATACTGTACACAGGCTGTTAATATTTATAGGCCACAGATACCCTGTGTATGTAGGCCTTAGACATGACCAGCTTGCCGTGCCCCCATCATCAATGCAGTGACCAGCTTGCCGTGCCCCATCATCAATGCAGTGACCAGCTTGCCGTGCCCCCATCATCAATGCAGTGACCAGCTTGCTGTGCCCCCATCATCAATGCAGTGACCAGCTTGCCGTGCCCCCATCATCAATTTAGTGACCAGCTTGCTGTGCCCCCATCATCAATGCAGTGACCAGCTTGCCGTGCCCCATCATCAATGCAGTGACCAGCTTGCCGTGCCCCCATCATCAATGCAGTGACCAGCTTGCCGTGCCCCCATCATCAATGCAGTGACCAGCTTGCCATGCCCCCATCATCTGTTGGTGACCAGCTTGCCGTGCCCCCATCATCAATGCAGTGACCAGCTTGCTGTGCCCCATCATCAATGCAGTGCTAGTGACCAGCTTGCCGTGCCCCCATCATCAATGCAGTGCCAGTGACCAGCTTGCCATGCCCCCATCATCAATGCAGTGCCAGTGACCAGCTTGCCATGCTCCCATCATCAATGCAGTGCCAGTGACCAGCTTGCCGTGTCCTCATCATCAATGCAGTGCCAGTGACCAGCTTGCCGTGCCCCCATCATCAATGCAGTGACCACCAGCTTGCCGTGCCTCCTTCATCAATGCAGTGCCAGTGACCAGCTTGCCGTGCCCCCATCATCAATGCAGTGCCAGTGACCAGCTTGCCGTGTCCCCATCATCAATGCAGTGCCAGTGACCAGCTTGCCGTGCCCCCATCATCAATGCAGTGACCACCAGCTTGCCGTGCCTCCATCATCAATGCAGTGCCAGTGACCAGCTTGCCGTGCCCCCATCATCAATGCAGTGCCAGTGACCAGCTTGCCGTGCCCCCATCATCAATGCAGTGCCAGTGACCAGCTTGCCGTGCCCCCCCATCAATGCAGTGACCACCAGCTTGCTGTGCCTCCATCATCAATGCAGTGCCAGTGACCAGCTTGCCGTGCCCCCATCATCAATGCAGTGCCAGTGACCAGCTTGCCGTGCCCCCATCATCAATGCAGTGCCAGTGACCAGCTTGCCGTGCCCCCCCCATCAATGCAGAGATCAGCGTGCATCCGCCCCCCCCCCCCCCCCCGAGGCATCACTTGAACTTACCTCACTCACGGTGACCTGCATGCTGCTGCTGAGTCGGCCCCGGACTAGTACTCACACTAACAGACGAGACGAACGAGTCCCTCTTCTTCTTCCTCACGCTCCGGCTCTCTCTGGTCTGACGGTGCCGGAGGACGGGAAGGTGATGACGTGTCGCCGGGACGGTGAGTGACTGATGCACGCACCGCCCCCACGCGTCACGTCACCCGGGATGTCCTCCTGTGTGATTGGACCAGGCTGGAGTCTGGACCAATCACAGCCAGGACATCTCTAAAGTGGGGAGTGTCGGGGCGCATTGCTCTGTGCCCCGATGACCCCTAGAAGGCCGCCAATCGGCGCCTCTGCCCGCCGCACGTAGGGTGAAACCCCCCCCCCCCCCCCATAGCCACCAGTAGGTCCGGCGCCCCTAGTGGGCTGAAATTTGAATTTTTTTTTTAATCTTTCTTTTTCTTTGGCCACAGATTGGGGAGGGCAGCGCCCCTGCGCCCCTGCGCCCCCTATAGACCAGCCGCCGCTGTTACAATAGTGTAACAACACCCATTCTCACTGAAATTTGCAGGTTTATTATTGGATAGTCAAAGTTAACATTCCTGCAAGTAGTTCCCCTTTTCTGCAACAAGATGGACTCTGATTCATCTCCAACTAGAGCACTGCACTATGGTTAATGTAGTCCCAGCCAGAAGGAATGCCATTATCAATACAAACAGGAATACTACAAAACCCAGTGTGCATGAATGCAGGAGGGGTAATAGAAATTAAAAATTGCAGGTAAGCACGGGGCAGTTGTGACAGAGTGTGCCAGTGTGTGCAGAAGGGAAAGATCCTGTCTGAGAGAGAGACAGGGGGAAGGTACAGTTAGAGGCTGTGAGATATAAGAAGGACGGTGCCTGATAGTTCCAGGGAATGGTGAAATGCTAAAACAAAAAATGGTGCAAAACACCTATCTCCTGCGCTCTGAAAGGTTATCTTCTAATCACATCCAGCCACACTCATGCAGCTACCGAAGACTTTCTACTTGGCTTTGCTTGGATACTTCGGCCTTGCAGCCCCTTTTCAAGACCACGGTAGTCCGAGACCACTAATATCAAAGAACAAACAGAGGCTCTGAGGAAGAGGTGAAGCCTCAAAACGCTTCAGAGGACGCTATACCTTGGGGTTCTGATGCAGAAGGCACTGTATCCATTTGATATGCTTTTACCAAGACTCTGTTTGTGAGTATTTTTATACCTTTTATCCAATAAAACCTTTATAGAGGATAATGCACTAGGCCGGTGCACCCTTGTTTTTGTTCTTTGATTTTAATGGTGAAAAGCTGCTGTAACTTGCCGAGTCCAGTTCGAGTTGGTACTGCTGTCTGCTGAAGACGGGAATTGTCTTGAGGCCTATTATTGGAGACCCAGGGCTGCTGCTTTCTCTTGTGCCGGTATTGAGCCTAACTAAGTTTGCAGCTGCAATGCTGAGATACCTCTGTCCGAATGCTGCTGAGGTTCACCTGGAGTCATTCTTATCTTGAAGGGGGACCCCGGTTCTTCCCCAAAAGATTCAGTAAATAATATGTGTTGCGCTAAATCAAACAAAGTGCATATGAAAAATATTAAAGATATTCAATCTCAAAATATTGCAACAAAAGTCCATGTGATTAAATACGTGACATGAATATTGAATAAGTCCTTTCGGAAATAACATATATAAAAATCCACGTGTATATAAAGTGCTGTGATCTCTAGATAAAGGACTCCTCCAACACAAAGATGACCAAAACTTCTCAGTGACTGTGAGAAAATCCACCACCAGAAGTGCAAGCCTCTCACCCAGTGGTGTATTTAGGTTTTGTGCTGCCCTAGGCCTGACTAAACTTGTGCACCCCCTGATTTACATATGACCCACCCCTTCTTGTAAAGGCCATGCCCCTTACTTTTTATGATCCCCCCTGTCATCTGTGAACCACAGACCAAAAGTCTATCAGTGCCCATCAGCGTAGCCTCATCAGTTCCCATAAGTTCAGCCTCATCAGTGCCCATCTGTGCAGCCTTATCAGTGCCGCCTCATTACTGACCACATTATGGAGGTGCCAGACTGATTTGCTTCCTGGACTCTTCCCTCTGGCCCAATTTACCCCATAAGACTGGCACTATACTAAAAGTATAGTGCAAGCCGACAGGGACCCTTTTCGTGCAGGACCCGGGAGGAAGCTGTTTTTTTTCGTGCAGGGTGCAGCTTTTTTGCTGCCCCCCTGCAAAGTGCCGCCCTAGGCCTAGGCCTTGTTGGCCTAGGCCAAGATACAGCACTGCTCTCACCTTAATGTCTGACCCAGGTGCCACCCAGGGTCAGACAAAGCAGTCCCCTAACAGGGGTAATCAGTTATCAGCAACAAGGTATGAACAAGAGGGTCCGGGATCAGCACAGCTCATCCATCCATATCACAGGGCCATAGATGAAAAAAAGGGGAACAAAGCAAAGAAATCTAGTGCTCTCTGTATAACTTGATCAGGGAGAAGTTTAATTGAAAATCGGGGTACTCACAAAATGCTGTAGTATACAAGTGCGATACAGCAATGTTTCCATGGAAGGGTGTGACATCCACAGCACGGCTCCGCCCCCCTGTACGCGTTACGTCAGCGCTCAGGGCTGTCGACTTCTTCAGCAAGGGGTGGACTCCAGCGTACATCTGCCAGTATATAAGAGCCTGCTTGACCAATCGGCTATCTCAAATTAAGAAGTGCCCGCCCCCTTCAACAAACAGGAAGAGGAAACTGGAGGGCAAACACTCATAGTCCACCTAAAAATACCGCTGCTTCCGGTGTAACGTTAGAATTCCATACCTCGTTAGATTTCCATACCCTCGTCACTTCCTGTCCGAAACAGCTGAGCAGCGTAACAGTGCGCATGCTCAGAGCCCCGAAAACACCATTGAACAGCTGTGAAGTTGAGGAGTGCGCATGCTCGGAGGGAATGAAATAATCACGGTAGTGTGTGTAATGTCATACTTGCGGCGGTTACATAAAAACAGTTCAGCTGCAACATCAATCATCTCCTCTGCTATCCCTGTCACCTCCCTGATGTCGGCTATTAAATATAAAAGCGGCGGTGGGTGTATGATTTCGAAATGACGGAGACCTCGGCTCCGTGATGTGCTTTTATATTTATTAGCTGAGAGCAGGGAAGTGAGAGGGGAAGAAGCGGAGATGATTTATGTTGCAGAGGAGCTGTTTTAATGTAATCGCGGCAAGTGTAAGTACCGTGAGAAATCCATACCCTCCGTAGGTGCACCGGAAGAGACGAGGGTATGGTTTTCTCACGGGTATGGTTTTTTCACGGAAAACCGGCAGATGGAACTAATTGTTCCTGACTCAGAGGTGGGGACAAGTAATGCAGAGCCCGCTGTCAAACATCACATCCTCCCATGCACAACACAATTACAGCATATTAAAATCCACAAGGGGGCGATTCGGTAGATTTCCACATACTAGCAATAGTAAGTCTTGCAGCTATTAGAATGTGTGCTACTATAGTTCTATAACATATTGGGTATAAATCGAGGTCTATTCCCAAGAGTGCCATCGCAGGTGTCAGTTCTGTCAGGTTACCGGTTATTTCGGCTATAAGTGAAGAAATAGATTTCCAGAAACGTATTAAATTCTTGCAGGCCCAGAGAGTGTGGTGAAGATTTCCTGTTACTTCATTACATCTCCAGCATATCGGGGAGGCAGAAGGAAATATTTTCGATAATCTATATGGTGTCAAGTACCATCTCCCAACCAGTCCAATGTAATCACCAGACTGAATATACAAGCACAGTACGAACGGCTTTTAGCATACAAAAATTCATCTACTAATAAATTTAAAAAGAAATGGCAAATTTGGTTAAACAACCCAAGAGCTTCTCCTTACCTAAAGAAATGTGATATCTAAATCTCCATTATAGTTCAGATCGATTGGTTCCAATGTCCCATCCCTAATAAACCTTAGTACACGGCAACCAATCCGCTTACAGATAGTTCCCATTAGGGGTAGGCGGTTTGGGTGTGCTGTGTTTTATTTAATCATAATAGTTTTTTTTCTCATCTAACTGTTACCTGGTACTCCTGTAATTCTCATAATTTCCTTCATTTTCTTGAAGTTGGAACTGTTGTTACATGTACCAAGCCATGAGTCAGAAGTAACAAATAATTGTAAATGTTATTGTTGAAATTGTTAACTTAAAATTCCAATAAAAATTACTTAAAAAAAAAAAAAATCCACAAGGGGGCAGTACACATGGGAGGATGTGATGTCACAAGGGGGCAGTACACATGGGAGGATGTGATGTTTGACAGCGGGCTCTGCATTACTTGTCCCCACCACTGAGTCAGGAACAATTGGTTCCATCTGCTGGAAGCGGCGGTATTTTTTGGTGGACTATGAGTGTTTGCCCTTCAGTTTCCTCTTCCTGTTTGTTGAAGGGGGCGGGCACTTCTTAATTTGAGATAACCGATTGGTCAAGCAGGCTCTTATATACTGGCAGATGTACGCCGGTGTTCCGTGAGAATTACCTACCCGTGAGAAAAACCTACCCTCGTCACTTCCGGTTGCACGGCACTGTTTGTAATGCGGCGTTTACATTAAAACAGCTGTGCTGCAATACGAGTCATCTCCACTCCTATCCCTGTCACTTCCCTCATCTCCGATAGTAAATATAAAAGCGGCGGCGGGTGTATGAAAAGATAAATCACAGAGCCGCCAGCCACTTTTATATTTACTAGCCGACATGAGGGAAGTCACAGGGAAAGGAGCGGAGATGACTCGTATTGCACCCGAGATGTTTTGATGTAACCGCCGCGTGGGTAGGTTTTTTTTCACGGAACACAGTGATAATTTCATTCTAGTGCGCATGCTGTTACATTACGTATCCGGAGCTGTGAGCATGCGCACTGCTGCGCTGCTCAGCTGTTCCTGGCCGGAAGTGACGAGGGTAGGTTTTTCTCACGGGGTAGGTAATTCTCACGTTACACCGGATTCCACCCCTTGCTGAAGAAGTCGATAGCTCTGAGCGCTGACGTAACGCGTACAGGGGGGCGGAGCCGTGCTGTGGACGTCACACCCTTCCATGGAAACATTGCTGTATCGCACTTGTATACTACAGCGTTTTGTGAGTACCCTGATTTTCAATTAAACTTCTGCCTGATCAAGTTATACAGAGAGCACTAGATTTCTTTGCTTTGTTCCCCTTTTTTTCATCTATGGCCCTGTGATATGGATGGATGAGCTGTTCTGATCCCAGACCCTCTTGTTCATACCTTGTTGCTGATAACTGATTACCCCTGTTAGGGGACTGCTTTGTCTGACCCTGGGTGGCACCTGGGTCAGACATTAAGGTGAGAGGCTTGCACTTCTGGTGGTGGATTTTCTCACAGTCACTGAGAAGTTTTGCTCACCTTTGTGTTGGAGGAGTCCTTTATCTAGAGATCACAGCACTTTATATACACGTGGATTTTTATATATGTTATTTCCGAAAGGACTTATTCAATATTCATGTCACGTTTTTAATCACATGGACTTTTGTTGCAATATTTTGAGATTGAATATCTTTAATATTTTTCATTTGCACTTTGATTTAGCGCAACACATATTATTTACTGAATCATTTATTTGTGTAGTGGGATCGCATTTAGTGTTTGCAGCTGATCACATTTTTTTAGGTTTCTTACTGCGCTGATAGTTTTTCACATTTGTTCTTCCCCAAAAGAGACCGGCTTCTATAAATACTGTAGAATCGGTGAGTGGGATAGTAACCTGTTGTGACATATTGACTGACCTTGCAGCAGTTCTATTGGAAAGCAAGATTGTCCTACCACCCTAAAGGCACCACCTATTACTCCTTAACCTTCTTCAACAGTCCTGCTGCTCAGAACTGTACTCTTGGATATCTGAGAAATATCTAACACTATACCCTTGATAATTAACCCTTTACTGTACACCCCTCCACTCAGTGCTCTTAGGAAAATAGTGCTCTACAAACCGTTTCCTTGTTGCAAAAACTATTCCTACACCAATGTCTTCAAGAGCCCCAACGTAGCCAGCAGAAGACTTACTTAACCACTTAAGCCCCGGAAGATTTTACCCCCTTCCTGACCAGGGGGTATTTTGCGATTCGGCACTGCGTGACTTTAACGGACAATTGCACGGTCGTGCGACGCTGTACCCAAATGAAATTGACGTCCTTTTTTTCCCACAAACAGAGCTTTCTTTTGGTGGTATTTGATCACCTGTGCGATTTTTTGATCATGCGCTATAAACAAAAAAAGAGCATCAATTTTGCAAAAATAACAATATTTTTCACATTGAAATTCCCCCCCAAAAAAATGTAAAAATCAAAATTTTTTAACATTTTCGGCCAATTTGTTTTATGCTACATATGTTTAGTAAAAAAAAATCACAAAAAGCGTATTTTGATTGGTTTGCGCAAAAGTTATCGCGTTTACTAACAAAGGGAAAGATTTTTGTAATTTTTGTTGTTTTTTTTTTTAATGCGTAATGGCGGCGATCTGCGATTTTTTTTGAGGTACTGCGACATTGCGGCGGACAGATTGGACCCTTGACTGACATTTTTGACACTTTTGTGGTTACCAGTGACATTACTGCAGTAATCAGTGCTATACATATGCACTGTTACTGCAAAATTACACTGGTAGTGAAGGGGTTAACTTTATTTGAGAGGGAGGGGCTGTGTGTGTCCCTAGGGGCGTGATTCTAACTGTGATTGGCTGACTGTTGAGCTGTAGAAACAGTGATCAACGGTTCTACATAGTAGAACCGTGTGATCACAGTTTCTACACAGGGGAGAATGACAGGCGGCTTGTTTACACTAGCCGCCTGACTTTCTCCCTCTGCAGCGGCGATCGCAGAGTGACCGGCGGACATCGGGTCCGCCGGTCACACGCGCGGGGGGGTCCGTGACCACGCGGGAGCGTGCCTCCGGCGGCGCGCGCTCGCTCCCTAGACCCTCACAGGCTAGCGACGTAGCCCTACGTCACTTTGCCTGTGAGGGGCTGATTGCCGACGTAGATAGTCATTAGGCAGTCGGCAAGTGGTTAAAGGACTGTGATAGAGTACCCGTTATCCTGCATAGTCAAGAGTTAATTATTACCTTGAAGTCAATAAATTATGGCCTAGGCCTAGCTTCCTCCGTCTTTGCAGAGGTCAAGGTAAAAACAGAGGACCTATCGCTTCTCGCCTTTTTGGCCAAGATTAAGTGTAGTATCTGTTCTTATCAGTTTGAACAGAGCGAGAAAGTTAGTCCATGCCGGTTAGTACTGCTCCTGGATGTAATTGGTAAGGAATGGTGATGGTGGTGGGAGGGCCTTTTCCTCCTGGGTTTAATCTGGCCTTGCAAAAGGCTTGTCCCCAGTTGAAGGCAAGCTCTCCCTAAGCCGTCTAAGTTCTGATGCCTCCTGGTAGGGATGGGACTGCACTGGTCTGACAGAGGGTTGGGACCCAAAAAAAGCCCGTGGTGTATGTGCCCCTGGGGTGGCAGCACAGGGGTGCCTTGATTCTCACGGTGGGGGAGCTCACCTAGAGTTTTTCGGCACCTTGGTCACTGCACCATACACACTTTTTTCGCAGCTGCCTCTTGGGACGGGCCTTTTGGCTGGGATCAGAGGAATTTTTTATTCCTGGCCGAAGGGCCTGTCAAGGTCCTGCACCTTGACACTCCAGCACTTCTCCCCTTCCCCTTCCTCCTTCCCCCTCCCCCACTCTTGTGTTTGTGTGTTTTTCTTTGTTGTTTTCTAAATTTCTATCTCACTTTTTTCATGATGAGTGGGGTGTGGGTCCTCAGGCCTACCTTGAAAGTCTTGGGAGGGGGGTGGATATGGCCTTTTGGCTTAGTTCACCCTCTCTCATGGGGTCTCCCTTCGGGGGAGCCCCACCTAGTACTTGGGGTGGGCTGTTTCGGCAGTCCTCCCAGAGAACAGGGTCTGCCTGGTTTCGGCCAGGCAGGACCATGTGAAGTACCTCAGTCCCTGTCAGGAGTCTTGCGCCCCAGGGGATCAAGGTCAGGGTCTGTCCTCTTCGGAGGTGGACCGTTCACACACCCTGTGCACTTTTTGTGTTTTTCATGTTTGCGTGTGTGCACTTTTTTATGCACTGGGTTTAAAAAAAAAAAAGAACAGATTCCTGAATGGATACTTCTTTAGAGAACAAAATTGCATGAACGTGCTGACAAGGAGACTGCTAATTGGAGGAAAGAGAAGAGAGATGAGCTAATCATTCTTCATTGTAATCAGGGGGAGAATGCTGCGCTCAATGAAAATGGAGAATAAAATGGCAAAAAATAGCATATGAAATGACACGAGAAATAGCAGCTAGAACACTGGACTTATAGAAATCCCAATCGAATGTACATTAAATAGTGCAGCGCTAAGAACATCTAAATTTAAATCATGTATTCAAAAGCAATGGTGCAGTGTGGTTAGCAACTAGACCAAACAGAAGTATACATAAAAACATGAGTCCATTAAATCTAAAACAAACGGATCCTCCAACATGCAGAGATGGTAGAAAGTCCAAATCAGGGAAGAGATCCCAAGATACGGTGAGCAGAAATGGAAAACACCCGTGCAGATGAATAAGGTGGCTGCTTACCACAAATAATGGGCCTCCAAATTAATGGACAGGCCACTCAAGCATGAGGTAATAACCCTTTTGAGATGGACTCTCTCCTCCACTTCAGTAAAGCTGGATCACCTCCATATATTCCTATATCTCCCAGGATATCTCGCTCAGTCACAAATAGATGGATGACTCCAGTGTAAGTGGCGGTATGCAGGGGATAAAGGAAATCATAGCATAATCCAGTATTGGCAAATTCATCAAGTTTATTCAAAGTTCTACTTACATATTTGTAGAAACAAGCATGCAGACAGTTTAAAATTTGCGGCGTCCCGCAATGGTAAAAACGAGCCGCGTCTAGGGGGCGTGACAAGCGCGATGTCTGGAACCTCCCGACCGGTTTCGTCAGAATGACGTAGTCAGGGGCGTGGTTACCGGACATCACGGTCACGCCTAACATATACCCCGTGCGCTCGTCACTTCCGGGTGATCAACCAATCAAGGTAGGTGTAGGGCGGAAGTAACGCACATGTAGCTTGGCCGATGAGGGCGGAAGTGACATGCTATAAATGCGATGTCTATACACTAAAGGGCCAGGCCTGAAAGTGGCCCCTATAGCCTTAAACATCTTAAATATTTGTGTCTGTATATTAAGATAGCATCTGAGCCATGTTAACCAAAATGTAAAAACGGCCCGGATGAAAAAATTAAGCGATACAAGGAAATTGGCAACCAATACTAAGGGGCTCCATCTGGTGGCCATAAAGTATATTGCCAGCAGTGGAATATCCAATTAAGGGCTCTTTCACACGGGCGGTCCGATCAGATACGCCTGTCAGTTTTTTAGGCGGATCTGATCGGATCCTCCATGCAGCTCTATGGGGCAGCGGGTGTCAGCGGAGGTCACCTCCGCTGACACCCGCTGCCATCCGCATCCGATCCTGTGCTGAAATCTGGACGGATGGAAACCCTATTTTTCCATCCGTTCAGTAATCGGAGCAGAGCGGATCTGATGAGAGCGGACAAGCGGTCCGCTCTCCTCCGATCCCCCATAGAGGGCAGCGGGTGCTGAGACACCTCCCTCTCCGCTCTGCAAGCGGAGACGGAGCTGTCATCCGCCCGGCTCAGCGGGGATCGCGGATCGATCCCCGCTGAGCAACACGGCTCCTTTCACACGGCCGCTCCGTGTGTCCGCAAATCATCCAATCCGTTTGCGGATGATTTGCGGACATCAATGTAAGTGAATGGCACTGCGGATGTCAGCGGAATACCATCCGCTGACATCCGATTTTCCTCCTTTCAGTTCTGTTCCGTTTTTTGGAACGGAACAGAACCCCATTTTTCCATCCGTGTAAAAAACGGAAAGGAAGGAAAATCGGATGTCAGCGGTGTCATCCGCTGACATCCGCAATGCCATATACTTACATTATGTCCGCATATCATCCGCAAACGGATGGGATGATATGCGGGCATACGGAGCGGATGACACAAATGTCATCCGCTCCGTGGAAAAAAAAAAAAAAAAGTCCCGCAGCGGACTACAGCAGCGGAGCGGCCATCTGAAAGGAGCCTAAGGCAGAAATCATAGGCCAAAATACATATTGCAATTTGCAACACTTTTCCCATTCTTCATTGTCCAATCACATACTAGGGGCAGGTAGTTGACTGAGCTCTAGCGCTCTAGTTGCAGTAGAGAAAAATCAGGTCAACACTACTGGCTGTGTTGCCTGCCAGAGATGTTTAAATCTCAGGACTGGATGGGTAGGAATACAAATCCTTTGGGAGGTATAATTGCTCCTATATACTGTATGTATTTCATCTGTGAATTTAGCCATTTGCCAACCCTATTGCATTATGATTGCAAATTGTTTTTACTTGTAGTGGGTATTAATACCTCTCACAAATATAAAGTAACCAGTCTTGCAAGTCTGTCAGCCAATTTCAGTTCAGTATTCTCCCTTATTTCCCAGTTCTGAAGGACGGCTATGAGAAGATGGAGAAATATCTGCCCATACCAGAGGATGTGGAAGGAGCAGCCAAAGCCCTCATGAGGCTCCAGGATGTCTACTCCCTGAATGTGAAGGACTTGGCCAAAGGAGTCTTCCAGAGCGGACCCAACTCACACTTCAATCTCCAGTACAGGCCGGACCAAGTGTGTGCCATGTCAGCTGATGACTGCTTCCATATAGGCAAGGTATACACAATCTACCACCATATACATAGATAGGTAAACCATACCTCGCAACTTTTGAACTGCAGAATTAGGGACACTTGATGGAGGAATTAATCTAGCAAAATGTGGGTGTGGTTAAACACTTAATAGCTTCCATGTACCTATACGGGGGTCAGCAGGGCAGGGCCAAGGGGTCAGCATGGCAGAGAAGAATGGTCACAAGGGCAGAGGACAGGGAGTCAGTAGGGCAGGGTACAGGGGTCAGCAGGATGGTGGACAGGGAGTTAGTAGGCAGGGCCGCTGATAGGGGGGGACCACCAGCCCTCTTGTAGGGGGCCCGAGCACACAGGGGGGCCCACACAGAGAGGGGGATTAGTGATGGACAACAAATACAGAAATCTTCCTCCAGCACCTGAATCTGATCTGTCCCTCTCCCTGCTTTTAGCTTTTCTGTTGAGAAACAGACAGTCGTCCCTCACTAATCCCCCTCCCTGTGTGGGCCCCCCCTCCCTCCCAGCACTTATCTCTGCTCAGGAGTTTATTTGTAACTTTGTTTCTCTCTCTCTGTCTCTCTGATCTCTGAGCTCCAACTGCCCAGCCTGTATATTTTTCTCATCTCATCTTCTTTTTTACTTAACATAGTTTTTTTTTTTTTTAAGATTTAGCAGGAATTATGGGAGTTATGTTATAATTGTGTCTGATAATAGTGATTTTGTTGTAATTTTAGCTAAATATATCTTTAATATTTTCTTGGGGGGGGCCTGCCAGGTAGTCTGTACGGGGCCCCGCGATTTCTAACAGCAGCCCTGTTAGTAGGGCAGGGTACAGGGGTCAGCAGGATGGTGGACAGGGAGTTAGTAGGGCAGTGGACAGGGGTCAGCAGGATGGTGGACAGGGAGTTAGTAGGGCAGTGGACAGGGAGTTAGTAGGGCAGTGTACAGGGGTGAGCAGGATGGTGGACAGGGAGTTAGTAGGGCAGGGTACAGGGGTCATGGTGGACAGGGAGTTAGTAGAGCGGTGTACAGGGGTCAGCAGGATGGTGGACAGGGAGTTAGTAGGGCAGTGGACAGGGAGTTAGTAGGGCAGGGTACAGGGGTGAGCAGGATGGTGGACAGGGAGTTAGTAGGGCAGGGTACAGGGGTCAGCAGGATGGTGGACAGGGAGTTAGTAGGGCAGGGTACAGGGGTCAGCAGGATGGTGGACAGGGAGTTAGTAGGGCAGTGTACGGGGGTCAGCAGGATGGTGGACAGGGAGTTAGTAGGGCAGTGTACAGGGGTCAGCAGGATGGTGGACAGGGAGTTAGTAGGGCAGGGTACAGGGGTCAGCAGGATGGTGGACAGGGAGTTAGTAGGGCAGTGTACAGGGGTCAGCAGGATGGTGGACAGGGAGTTAGTAGGGCAGTGGACAGGGAGTCAGTAGGGCAGGGTACAGGGGTCAGCAGGATGGTGGACAGGGAGTTAGTAGGGCAGGGTACAGGGGTCAGCAGGATGGTGGACAGGGAGTTAGTAGAGCAGTGTACAGGGGTCAGCAGGATGGTGGACAGGGAGTTAGTAGGGCAGTGGACAGGGAGTTAGTAGGGCAGGGTACAGGGGTCAGCAGGATGGTGGACAGGGAGTTAGTAGGGCAGGGTACAGGGGTCAGCAGGATGGTGGACAGGGAGTTAGTAGGGCAGTGGACAGGGAGTTAGTAGGGCAGGATACAGGGGTCAGCAGGATGGTGGACAGTGAGTTAGTAGGGCAGGGTACAGGGGTCAGCAGGATGGTGGACAGGGAGTTAGTAGGGCAGTGTACAGGGGTCAGCAGGATGGTGGACAGGGAGTTAGTAGGGCAGTGTACAGGGGTCAGCAGGATGGTGGACAGGGAGTTAGTAGGGCAGGGTACAGGGGTCAGCAGGATGGTGGACAGGGAGTTAGTAGGGCAGTGTACAGGGGTCAGCAGGATGGTGGAGAGGGAGTTAGTAGGGCAGTGTACAGGGGTCAGCAGGATGGTGGACAGGGAGTTAGTAGGGCAGTGTACAGGGGTCAGCAGGATGGTGGACAGGGAGTTAGTAGGGCAGTGTACAGGGGTCAGCAGGATGGTGGACAGGGAGTTAGTAGGGCAGTGTACAGGGGTCAGCAGGATGGTGGACAGGGAGTTAGTAGGGCAGTGTACAGGGGTCAGCAGGATGGTGGACAGGGAGTTAGTAGAGCAGGGCACAGGGGTCAGCAGGACAGGACTCAGTAGGGCAGGGTACAGAGGGTCAAATCCCCCCATTCTTCCTCTTAACCAAAATGCCCCCACCCCCTCCTAGCACAAATCCCCCCCTCCACATTCCTCCTCCTAGCAAAAATCCTTCCCCGCCAAATGAACCTTCACTGTGATCTTTACCCTCTCTCCACCATCCCCCCCCCCCCCCCCATTGTAGTCTCAATACAATTTCCCACCTGTAAGTTCTATCCCCAAACTTACAGGCAGGAAATCACTGGGGTGGGGGAGAGGCTGCGGGCTGTGCTCTCCCCCTCCTGTCATACAAGTTCTCCTTCATACAGCACATGATACCAAATCCATAGATCCGATTGCACATTGTATGATTACAGCCCTATCCACATTTCCTGCTGCCGAAAGATGAGCAGCTCTTGAAGGACATAGGGAGAGCTAATCATGCCATGTACAGTCCGATCTATGGATCACCTGCCATATGGAGGATTGCTGGAATGACAGGGAAGGGAGAGCACAGCCGCTGTCACTTCGCTCAGTGTCCAGGTATACTATCTATGGGGGACCAGCCTGGGGGGGCAGGGGCAAAATATATTGTCTTTTTTATTTTAAACTCTTTTTGTGAGGTTAATATGAAACTATGCATATGAATATATACATTTCTTATTTTCAACCAGCCAATTCCTGCTGGAAAAAAAATGTAGTTTATAGACCTCAATAGAAAAAGCTGAAATTTACAAATACATTTAAGTCATTGCAGTGGCTTCTCCTCATCCCTCCTCCTTCAGAGCAGTGACACCTCCAACAAAGTAATAACTCCTCCCCATCCTCCTGCTTAACCACTTAAGCCCCAGCCCTATTTCGGACACTTTTTGTTCACGCGTTAAAACCAGTATTTGTTCCTAGAAAACTACTTAGAACCCCCAAACATTATATATATTTTTTTAGCAAAGACTCTGGAGAATAAAATGTCGGTCATTGCAATATTTTTTATCACGCGGTATTTGCGCAGCGGTCTTTAAAGCGCCATTTTTTTGGAAAAATTTTGAAAAATCACATTTCACTAATTTTAAAAAATACTAAACAGTAAAGTTAGCCCATTTTTTTGTATATTGTGAAAGAACATGTCCCGCCGAGTAAATAGATACCCAACATGTTACGGTTTAAAATTGCGCCCCCCCGTGGGATCGCGACAAACTACGGTCAATAGAGATCTCAATCTGCGACGCTTTAAATTTATTTAACGGTTACCAGTTTAGAGTTAGAGTGTAGCTCTTTTTTTTAAATTATTGCTCACGCTCTGGCGATCGCGGCGATTCCTCACATGTGTGCTTTGAACAGCGATTTAATTTGCGGCTCGACTTCCATATACGTTTTTTTTTGTGCGCGAGCTAACGGTGACGGGGGCGGCTA
The DNA here is from genome assembly GCF_965119305.1 of Pelophylax lessonae. Taxonomy (NCBI): domain Eukaryota; kingdom Metazoa; phylum Chordata; class Amphibia; order Anura; family Ranidae; genus Pelophylax; species Pelophylax lessonae. Next base: position 719,662,429 of record NC_138769.1, on the reverse strand, counting down.
AATTTTTTTTTTTTTTTTTTTCCCATTTATATTATTTATTTTTTTAACTTTATTAAAGTTTAAAAAAAAAAAAAATCTGATCACTTTTATTGCTGTCACAAGCAATGTAAACATCCCTTGTGACACCAATATGTAGTGACAGGTACACTTTATAGAAGGATCGAGGGTCTAAAAGACCCCAAACCCCTCCACTGCACTTCCCTGTATGCAAAACGGCGAAAACGGCATTTTTGCATACAGCCGTTTTTCAAATTTGCCGCCTTTTGCAGCACAGTAACCCGGACGTGACGTCATGGACGCCGCCTCCGGGTTACGTCATCGGAGACCCGATCTAAGCCGTTTCCGGCATTCATCGGGACTCCATCCAGCCGGTGGACGTGCTGGCTGGGTGCTCGGGGCTCCCGGTGGGACGGGAGCCCCGAGCAAAGCCACGGAAGGCGGCGGGAGGGGGGGGACGTCCCCTCCCACCACCGATCAAGCGGCTCCCGATCGGTCGGTACCGACGGAAAGCCGACCGTCGGCTTCAAACCACGGTACCGGGATGGTGTCTCTAGCTAGAGGCATCATCCCGGTACACTACCGCAAAGTTTACTGACGTAGCCCTACGTTAGTATGCGGTAAGTGGTTAAGAGCAGTGTGGGGGGGGCGGATACCTAAATTTGACAGGTACCCGCTCCCCCCCCCAAAAAAAACATGCCAGGGTTATTGTTTAGTGTCACTCACAGGTTTTAGTACAGACAGGGCTGTACTGCAGGACAGAGCTGTGTAAATCCTAAGACTGGATGGACAGAAATACACATGACAGGTTAACCAGCTCCCTTATATGTATGACATCTGTGTGTTTAGCGGTTGTCTGGAGTTCTCCCTTAAGTTAATGTCGGAATGCCGAGGGAGCTGCGAATAATTTGGACATGTGTTCGGTAGCAAAGTCTGCAACCAATTCAATGTGAATCATCCTAAACTCGGAGCATATGTCCTGATGACTTTCCCTGGTGGGGAATGGCAGAAAATCTCAGTTTGCAACATCAGACATTTACAGCAGATTTTTATTGGGCGGAAAATGCCATTGTAGACTGAGAAAGAGCAGAGCTCTGACCTTCTGTGGGCTCCTTCCAGCAGGAAAACCGCAATGCAAATCAGATTTTCCTATTAACAGCGTTAGGGAGAGGCTGGATATTGTTTCCTGACATTGTCCAATATCAATCTATCCTCAATCCTATTGTCCTCTATCACACTGCCAGGAATCACAATCTCAGCCACAGCACACTTGATGGTTAAAGTGAATCAGCCTCCTAATTGGCTGCACTTACTGTCCATTAAAATGTTGAGCCAATCAGAATGCATCTAAGCTATTTAGTAGTTTATGCCTGCTCTTTTGATGCTCTCATGCTGGGCACACCAGTCTCCTTTCGAACCATTGAATGAAATGATCAATATTCTGATCACATCTATCAATTATCGCTTGGTTTTTATTACTAATTCAATCACTATAATTGATCTTGAGGCACTGAATAAAAGACGCGAGCAACCAGGAGCCATTGGAAAAGTAACATTGGACAGTAAACTGGTATTCTATGGAAGTAGCGGGTTTCCTTCAAAGGGTCAGTCCGGCTAAACATGATATTTCAGTTATAGGGGGATTTAGTCCATTGCTTGGATATTCCAAGAGAAGGAATTATAATGGGCACAGCAGGTGTACAGACCTGAAAACTCAACACAGGGATGGTGGTAACCCCTCATAATGGGCACAGCAGGTGTACAGACCTGGGAACTCAGCACAGGGATGGTGGGAACCCCTCATATTGGGCACAGCAGGTGTACAGACCTGGGAACTCAGCACAGGGATGGTGGGAACCCCTCATATTGGGCACAGCAGGTGTACAGACCCGGGAACTTAGCACAGGGATGGTGTGAACCACTCATAATGGGTACAGCAGGTGTAACAACCCAGGGACTCAGCACAGGGATGGTGGAGACCCCTCATAATGGGCACAGCAGGTGTACAGACCCAGGAACTCTGCACAGGGATGGTGGGAACCACTCATAATGGGCACAGCGGGGTACAGACCCAGGAACTCAGCACAGGGATGGTGGGAACCACTCATAATGGGCACAGCGGGGTACAGACCCAGGAACTCTGCACAGGGATGGTGGGAACCCCTCATAATGGGCACAGCAGGTGTACAGACCTGGGAACTCAGCACAGGGATGGTGGGAACCCCTCATAATGGGCACAGAAGGTGTACAGACCGGGGAACTCAGCACAGGGATGGTGGGAACCCCTCATAATGGGCACAGAAGGTGTACAGACCGGGGAACTCAGCACAGGGATGGTGGGAACCCCTCATAATGGGCACAGAAGGTGTACAGACCGGGGAACTCAGCACAGGGATGGTGGGAACCCCTCATAATGGGCACAGCAGGTGTACAGACCCAGGAACTCAGCACAGGGATGGTGGGAACCCCTCATAATGGGCACAGAAGGTGTACAGACCCAGGAACTCAGCACAGGGATGGTGGGAACCCCTCATAATGGATACCACAGATGTACAGATTATAGGACTCAGCAAAGGAAGGTGGGAACCCTTATAATGGATGCAGCATGTCAGGGACCAAGTAGAGAGAGTGACACACATAGATATCAGTAAAAATTTAGAAAACAAAAAATATCCAATAAAAACAAATTAAAAAGAATACAAAAAATATTTGTTTTAATGCAATAACTGTATATGCCTGAATCTGAGAGGAGCCCGATTCTTGTAATCCCCTGCCAAAGCAACTCTGAAATTGGGAAATGGAGAAACAGCAGCTTCATCCAATAAAATGCCTTGCTTTGACAGGAGCTGACAAATGTCATGCTGACAGCAGGAGAGAGCAGAGAGATGAGCTCATCAGTCTGCTGCTGCTTCTTTACTGGCCAATCACAGACTAGGGGTTGCCTATCTGTGTTGCTTAGCTGCAGCTGTGAAAATTCAGGCCAGCAGCCCTGTCTTGGGATTGGATGGGCAGTCTGTGGAGGACAAGACCTGTACATGTTACTGAACTGCAGTTCACATCTTACATTCGATGTGAGTTTTCTGATCAAACCCCTCTATGTCTTTGTTATGTAGTCAGTGAGATTTATTGTTAGATGGTAGAATTATGCCACCCCATAATAATGGGCTTCCTGTTCCCTAGGTGGCCTATGAGATGGACGACTACTACCACTCCATTCCATGGCTGGAAGAGGCGGTCAGCATGTTCCGGGGGTCCTATGGCAGCTGGCTCACTGAAGACGAGGGGTCCCTTGAAGATGCTCTGGATTATTTGGCATTTTCCTACTACAAGGTATGTTAAAGCTGAACTTCAGGCAGATATAAAAAGAAAATGAATTCAGGTCTATAATAACTAATACACCATTTAATGCAAGCAAGATACGTAACTGAACTTGACCTGGTATCAGCCTCTGTACAGGAAAGCTCAGACTGGGGGAAAGAGAAGCAGCACAAGGTACCAATCAGCTGTGCTGCCGCCCTCCTGTGCTAACAAGGTGATAGGTGGAGACAACAGAGTGACAAAGAGATGAGCTCCTTAACCCCCCCAGGCGGTATTCCCGAGTGTGGCTCGGGGGTTAATTTTCAGTACTAAAAGCGGTAACCCCGAGCCACACTCGGGATTACCCCAGAATCACACTCACCTTCCCTGCGATCCCCCGCCATCCTCCCCGCTGTCCTCCCCCCGCTGTCCTCCCCCGCCATCCTCCCCACCGTCTTTACCACCGGGAGTTTGACCATAGGTTTGAGGTCTTGGACACCCAAAGAAAACAAGTCCATTGCTGGAGTAGCAGGGATAGTGATGAGGTATATCTCCTTGATAAGGGTGTGTACCTGTTCCCAGACCTGGCAAATTCTGGGACACCCCCCACAGCATGTGGAACAGGGTTCCCCCCTCCCCACATCCTCTCCAGCAAAGTGGGGAATGATCAGAGGAAATTTTGGACAATCTATGAGGTGTAAGATACCATCTCAATAGTATCTTTTGAGAGGTTTCCCATAATGTGAGACATTTCGTAGAAGAGTAATTCGTTTTCAAAGCACTTTGCCAAATATCTTCGGAGAAAGAGACGCCCATGTCTCTCTCCCAAGATAGGATTGAAGGGGACTTCACAAAAACATTTTTGTTACCCAGTTGTCAGGGTCCGGACTGGCGGCAGATGAAGACACTAGGGGTGGATCCTCTGTGTCAGTGAGGGGATGGCGTGGACCGTACCAGAGGACCGGTTCTAAGTTGCTACTGGTTTTCACCAGAGCCCGCCGCAAGGCGGGATGGACTTGCTGCGGCGGTAGCAACCAGGTCGTGTCCTCCGGTAGCGGCTCAACCTCACTGACAGCTGAGACAGGCGTGGTACAGTAGGACAAGGCAAAGGCAAGGTCAGACGTAGCAGAAGGTCAGGGCAGGCGGCAATGGTTCGAAGTCAGGGGCAACGGCAGAAGGTCAGATACACAGGCAGGGCAATACACAAAACGCTTTCTCAGGGCACTAAGGCAACAAGATCCGGCAAGGACAGGAAGGGGAAGTGGGTTTATATGTGATTTTTACTGATTGGACCAGGCACCAATTAGTGGTGCACTGGCCCTTTAAATCTTAGTGCAGCGGCGCGCGCGCGCCCTAAGGAGCGAGGCCGCGCGCGCCGGGAGGAGGACAGGACGGGACCCAGCGTGCGCCGGGAGGAAGAGAGGACGGGACCCGGCAGGTCAGTGCCTTGGGATGCAGGGGGACAGCGCTCATGGTCGGGGACGATGACCGGAGCGCTGCTGCCCGCAGGACGCCACGAGTGCTCCGGGGAAGCCGCGGGACCCGGAGCGCTCGGCGTTACACCAGTAAATTATGGAACAGGAAATACCCTTAAATGTGGTCGCTGGTGACATTTGTTTTTAACCATAGTGACAAGAAAATCTGAGCAGGATGGAAGATTTTCCTTGAATGAAGAAAATTCTAACTGTGAATGTGGGGGGTTGTACATTTTGTAATAAAACCTATTCATAATTATTGGACTTCTATTTTAAGAGCGTTCAAACAAAATTAGTTGACTCAATGATGGCAAGAAAAAATGTTCTGACAAGCAATTTTTCTGAATTTCTTTGAATGTTTAAACAAAAATCTAACCAAATCTTTTACAAAATTGGTTCCCTGCCACTCACCGGCAACTAAGGACCACTGCTTTTACTGTGAGAATAGCAATTTCGTAGCAGCGGTTCAACACGCCCCCTGTGGAGCCACACCAGTAGCTCTGCAATCAGTAAAGCTAACCTTTCTTGCTGACTAAATAGGCTCTGACTCAATAGGGGGCGTGTCTAACCACTGTAGCAAGATCACTACTCTCATAAAGGGCCTATAGAGAGATATGTATACTGTTCAAAGTTATAGGCTTATTACCCGTGCCACAGAAAAATCCCCAGGTTCTGGTCCAACAACTGCAGCAAATCATCGCCTTTCAGGCTGCAGCAGCTTTTTAGCTTTGTTTATACAAAAAGTAAAAAATGGTGGTTTGGCCTTGTTTTTCTCCAGGCCATTAGACTTTTTTTCTCACCTCCAGTGCTAGTAGTGGGGTAGGAATTGGGGGTGCTAGTAGTGGGCGAGAATAGGGGAATGCTAGTATTGGGCAGGGCCGGTGCAAGGATTTTTGCCGCCCTAGGCAAAATAGAAATTGCCGCCCCCCCAATATGCTCTCCCGCCCCCCACCCCAAGATGCTGAAGGGGTTCATGGATAGGGGGAGCAGCGCCCCTAATGGACAGGCCGCCACTGGTTAAAACCCCTTCAGTGACCTACCGTAACTCACTTACCTCGGGGCAGGCTCCGACGGTGCCCCCTACTACGTTGCGCCCTAGGCGGCTGCCTAGGTCGCCTTACTGGTAGCACCGGCCCTGGTATTGGGGCAGCAGAGATGTGCCAGGCCCCCAGAATTAGCTAGACTTCTCAGAGGAGGGTGAGGACACTATTCTTACTACCAGATGGGCACCTCAACTGGCACCACCCATTGTTATAGGTTCCTTTAAATAGCCAACAGCAAGTGTGGAGTAAAGATATCAGCTCATTAGGTCTTGAAGGTACACTCCTGAATTCAATGGAGATGTCATATACGATCTCTGAAAAGTAAAGAATTCAAATCATCCTCAACGGCAGGGTCTGGCAGCCACATGTTAAATATTGGACATGTGTCAGGGGAAGAATTTCTGCAGCAAAAAAATGTCTTAGATTTTTTCTGATGAATCACATTTTTCAGATATTCTCTGTTGCTGCTGAAATAAAGAGGCACTGGTTTTCCCTGGGCTGTAAAGGCATCGTCACTCTACAGGACACCACTTTGTTCCCTACATTGAGTCTCAGACAGTATCAGTAGGGCCAGCATTAGGCAAATGGTTGAAGAAAAACCAAATGCCTCACTGTTGGTGGTCAGTGGGAGCAAAAATTCCAAGTGTCATTGATTAGTGCAGCCATTCTCAACCAGGGTTCCATGGAACCTAGGGTTCCTACAAATGTTTCCAGGGGTTCCTTGATCTGTGTCTGATTGACCTCCCATTTAATTGGCCCTGAGGCCAATGTCAGCAGCATGACACAAATGATCTTTTTTTCTGTCTATTGCAGGGTTGTAGTCTTCCTACTGTCCACCAGTTTACACTATAAATTGGTCCTCGTAAGGGTTTCTTGAGGCCTTAAATTTATTTTAGGGGTTAAGAAAGGCTGGGTTAGTGTGAGAAAAGTCCCCAGTGTCGTTGGTCAGTGGGAGTAAAATGATGGGCACCATTGGTCAATGGGAGAAAAATGATGGGCATCAATGATGTGTGTCAACATGGCTGCTTGTAGTCTCCATGAAGGGTACATGTAGGGTCGGTGCTTCCACTAGGCAAACTAGGCAGCCGCCTAGGGCGCATTGCCACCTAGGTACACAGCCAGGAGTCGGCAATCTCTCTCCATCATGAATGATTATTGTGAGCTGAGGGGAGAGGTGGCGGTAGGAAGAAGGGACAGAGAAAGATGCCAGGTTTCTTGGGCAGTGGCGGATCTATCAGGCCCTGGCTTTCCACTACTGTTGGAGGGGCCCCAAGAGGCAGGAATAGAGCCCACCAGAGTGCTGCCTGCATGATGATCCTCTTTAGCTGGAGCTGAACTGCCTTAACCCCAGGCAGGAAGTGACTCTCTGCACTGAGCTGGTCCCTGGGTGTTACATGGAGCATCCCTGGTATGAAAGGGAATCGGGGTCACCAGGTGTGCCATGGGGAATCAGAGTCACCAGGTGTGACATGGAGGATAGGGGTCACCGGGTGTGCCATGAGGAATTGGGGTCCCTGGGTGTGCCATGGGGGATTGGGGTCCCCAAGTGTGACACGGAGGAACTACGGGGTCCCCAGGTGTGACATGGAGGAACATCAGGGTCCCCAACTGTGACATGGAAAAACATCAGGGTCTGACATAGAGGAACATTGGGGTCACTGAGTATGACAGCATGACACGGAGGAACACGGGGGTCCCTGGGTGTGACATGGAGGAACATCAGGGTCAGTGGGTATGACAGCATGACATGGAGGAATATTGGGGTCCAAGGGTGTTACATGGAAAAACATCAAAGTCCCTGGGTGTGACACGTAGGGACATTAGGGTCCCCGGGTGTGACATGGAGGAATATGGGGGGTCACTGGGTATGAAAGCATAACATGGAGGAACCTTCAGATCAGGGTCACTGGGTATGACATAGAGGAGTATTTAACCCCTTCCCCTTTTTTTTTTTCTTGGGGGGGCGCAAGTAGCTGGTCTTGCCTAGGGCGTAAAATAGTCTAGCACCGGCCCTGGGTACATGTCAAAGCTTATATGAGATATTATGAATCGGGTTTAAAGCTATAAAAAGTTCATTGCATGTTCTACTCCAGGGTGCTGTTCCATTACAAACACATACACTGGGCATGGTATGTGGGCATTGGTTTTCACTTAACAGCATGCCCTTATTGTGTCATGGCCTAGTTTCATGTTGGGGAGCCTGTACACTCTTTAACTCCTCACCTGGGTTGGCGTTCTTAGTCTTAATGAGACACTAGGCTGGGAAACGGAATCCTTCCTGAGGACCAATGATGAGGCATCCCCAGGAGGCCCCTGACCTGGCCTAAACAGTATTATTTCCAAAAAACAAGAATATTTCTCCTGCGCTCGAGTGGTATGCGGGAAGGTGAATCTTCTAGGCGGTTTTATGACATAAATGAAGTGGTCTTGCTGCCCCCCTCAGGACCAAGGGTATCCAAAAGGCACTACAAGAAAACAACAAGAGAAGGGCGCACCGACCTTGTGCATTACCACTTAAAAGTTTATTAAAATCAAAGAAGGGTAGCGTACAATATACTCACAAACGTAGCATATGAACAAGCATATAGGAAATGGGCACCGCTCGCTTCCAGGACACTTCTCTACTGCTGGATAGCGTGATGGCGTCCTCAAAACCTGATGTGGCTTACGCGTTTCGAGGGAGGATTTTGGCGATTTTGGCTCTGAGGAAGAGGCTCCTCCCTCGAAACGCGTAAGCCACATCAGGTTTTGAGGACGCCATCACGCTATCCAGCAGTAGAGAAGTGTCCTGGAAGCGAGCGGTGCCCATTTCCTATATGCTTGTTCATATGCTACGTTTGTGAGTATATTGTACGCTACCCTTCTTTGCTGTTAATAAACTTTTAAGTGGTAATGCACAAGGTTGGTGCGCCCGTCTCTTGTTGTTTTCTAAACAGCATTATTAGCAGCCCATTTCATGCCTTCCCCAGTCCATACAGCAATGGACCCCAATAGCAGCCTCACCCAGTAATTGTTTTATATTCAGACGATGAAGGAAGAGTCCAAACAACAAAAGCCTTTTAACTATTTACCACAGTTGATTTACATGACTATATCCGCCCAGACATCCCAACGGTGACGGCACATTCTTTAGTTACAAACAGATAGTGAACAGCAGAAATGAGAGCCGAGTCCTGGAACAGCCAATACCTATTAGGGTTTGCCAGAGTCTGACAACCCATGCCAAAGGGATGTGAGTAGTCCCATTAGTCCTGCACCTCTCCTTTCATGCTCCCCCCCCAAAGGGGAAGCTCCCAGAAGCTAGATCGTCAAATATTATGTCTTTGCATGCCTTGGACCTTGCATTGCTTCCAATGATCAACCACCAGATGGACTCCCGACACCCTTTTTACACTGAGCCCACTTCCCTAAGATGCTCCACATGGGCAGGGCTGGCATATCCTCACTATCTATGGTACACCCTATTCACTACTTGGGGGACCACTGCTTACTCTTCACTACAGGGTTCCCAACTCTAACTATAGCAACATCTAGTGGTCAACTTGGGGAACTACACTGGCAACCTTGGTGTCCCTACAACACACCCTCTAGCTAGCTCCTGCAATTTGGAGGCAAAATAAATACTAACTTCTGGACAAGCCTGGATGCCACTGAACCTCTTTTGATCGCCCCAGCAGCATCTGTACAAGTTTCTGTTCTTAAAAGTGGCTGGATTATCGTTCCACAGCTAATTCTTTGCTCATCAATCACCATAGAGGGATGATGTGAATCTCAAATACAGAAAGTCTTACTTACCCATCGCTTTACAGCCTAAAAGTCTGCATTCCATAAATCCTTCATATCATTTTACATTATGTGCAGTAGAGCGTGACCATACCTGACATTTATTATAGAGCTGTTGGATGCTACAGATCTGATTACTTCTTCCCCAACTGCTTGCTGGAATAAGCATTAGCCAATCAGCAGATGGGACTAGGCGCTTAGCCCCAGAATGTGGAATTAATATTCTCTCACAACCTCGGATCTGGCTTGCAGTGTGGGAAGCTCAGAGCAATCATGGAAAAGCACAGATTTCTGTGTTGAATTTTTATTTTTAGTTTAGCCAAAACCACCATCATGTTTCTCTACCATTCTCTACCTATATAGCCTGGAATTTATTAAATTGCAATTAAATTTTCTTTTGGGGAAGGAAAAAAAACATTCTTTTCAGGTGAACTGTGGACTGTTCAATCATTTTATTAAATATTATTTAGTACTCTTGCCCAGGGCCGGTGCTAGACTGTTTTACGCCCTAGGCAAGATCAGCTACTTGCGCCCCCCCCAAAAATAAAATAAAAAGGGAAGGGGTTAAAAACTGCTCTATGTCATATCCAGTGACCCTGATCTGATGGTTCCTCCATGTAATGCTGCCATACCCAGTGACCCTCATATTCCTCCATGTCACACCTGGGGACCTTGATGTTCCCCTATGTCACACCCAGGGACCCTGATGTTTTTCCATGTCACATCCTGGGACCCCAATATTCCTCCATATACTGCTGTCATACCCACTGACCCTGATGTTCCTCCATGTCATACCCAGGGACCCCTGTGTTCCTCCATGTCATGCTGTCATACCCAGTGAACCCAATGTTCCTCTATGTCACATCAGGGGTCCCTGATGTTCCTCCATGTCATAGCCGGAGACCCTGATGTTCCTCCATGTCACACCTGGGGACCCTGATGTTCCTCCATGTCACACCTGGGGACCCTGATGTTCCTCCATGTCACACCTGAGGACCTTGATGTTCCTCCATGTAACACCTGGGGACCTCGTTTCCCGATGGCACACCAAGGGATCCCAATTCCTCATGGCACACCTGGTGACCCCGAACCCCTGTTACACTTGTGACCCCTCTCCCCCATGTCACACCTGGTGACTCCGATTCCCCATGGCACACCTGGTGACCCCAATTCTTTTTCACACCAGGGATCCTCAATGTCACACCCAGGGACCCCGATCCCCTGTTCTGGGAACACTCACTGGGCAGTATGAAGAGAGTGGCCCGCACTCTGCCCTCCTTCACCGTGATCCTGCTGATTCCTTCTCCCAGGACGCTCCTCTCCTGGACCACAGTGCTCACCACAGCTCCAACCGTCTCCTGGTGGAGGGAGAGCAGCAGTCAGAGAGCTCCGCATGTCCTTCATCACCATCATCCTCAGACCATTCCGGTGCCTCGTCACTTCTGCTCCAGTAAAGGTGCCGCCCTCCAGTGCTAAGCTCCGGCTCAGGTTCAGCTCTCCTCCACTCCCTGCTTAATACTGACTCAGGAAAATAAACGGCTGCCCACCAGCTCAGATTAGAGAGTCACTTCCCGCCCAGGGTTTAGGCCGCTCAGCTCCAGACGAAGAGGATCATCATGCAGGTAGCACTCCGGTGGGCTCCTTTCCTGCCCCTTGGGGCTCCCCCAACAATGGTGGAAAGCCAGGGCACTGCCCCAGACACCTGGCATCTTCTTCTGTCCCTTCTTCCTTCCCCACTGCCGCCCCTCCCCTCAGCTCACAAGGATCCTCGATGACGGAGAGTGAGTGCTGACTCGTGGCTGCGCCCCTAGGTGGCAATGCGCCCTAGGCGGCTGCCTAGTTTGCCTAGTGAAAGCTCCGGCCCTGCTCTTGCCTGCTTCTGTCCTGTAGATAAGAAAACCTGCCATGCCCATGATGAAAGTGCATGGCATACTCAAGAGGGAAGGTGTGCCTGTTGTAAACACATGGCCAATGTGTTGTAATGAGGAATGTTGTACATTTGGCATCCCTCTTGGTATGCAGCACCCTTGCCAAGTATCCCAAAAAAGTAAGAGGTACTGAAAGCCCAATGACAGCTCTGAGAATGCTTGCAATTTTAGTGCAAATGCTGTGCATTGCAAAGGATACATGCTTGGGGAAGAGGAACACGTTGTTATCCTTTGTGTTTGACCCTCACAGTGCAGGGAGGGAGGGCCACTGCCAGAGTAGTCTTTCAAAAATCCCAGAGTTTCAGCTTTCAAGTTCTAGGTAAGAACTAGGAGTGCACACCTGTGCATGTTCCTAGTTCTCAGACTCCATTCTAAAACAACAGCTTCACAAGTGATTGAGAACCAATCAGTACGATTTCCAATTATAGAGATAGCCATTGTGGTGATAACACATAGACATGAGGCTCATTCAGTAAAATAAACTTTTCCAGCCTGGTGGGTTATGTCCATTGCTGACATCAGTCAAGGTTCACAGTAGAAACATCTCCGCGCTATGGTTCTTGGCTCTCTTGCCACCCACGTTGAGTTTTGGGTGTTCCCGCTAGCTTTGGCAAGTTCTTTATTAACCCAGTTGTGTTCATACACATTTTGCTTTTTCCATAATGCCTCATTCTATGGATTCTTTCTCCTCGGCTTCCTATGATTTGTATTTCTCTGGTGCACTCCCCGGTCCTCCTGTTCCTTAGTTTCTTCAGCTGAGTTTTTCCAGATTTATAGGACTACATCAGCAGCCACTTTATAGACTTAGGCATAGGAGCGCGGATGAGAACACCATTGTGGAAGTTGGTATTGGCACACTATCTCAGCAATCTATGAGACCCTCAAGTTGTCCATTGTAGCTATCCCCATGATTAGGCTTCGGGGGGGGCAGAGCTAATGTGTTGGGGCCGTGGCCTGGCAGAAGCCCAGGCTGAGGCTCATGGGTCTGCTCCATGATGTGCAGTTCATGGACATTTTTTCTGCTATACTTGTCCATTGTAAGAGTTTGACAGCTCAGGGGAGTTATGGATTGACCTGAGTACTACCCTTGTTTGTCTTGACCCTGCTGGAACTTTGCATGCTTTGACCCCTGCTGTGTTTCCTGATGACTGACCTCATCTAGTTAGAAAATGACCTCTTGGCCTGGCTAGGTATCAGATGCTACTAGCATGGCCAACACAGGGACTGCACTCTAAAGCAGGCTATAGATGAGCTGAGAAATGTAGGAAATGTGTGCCAATCGTCCGATTGTTCCTTTTCCATATCATTAGTGTGCCAGCTGTGAGACACGATTTTCATGCCGCAATCGAAATTGCCTTATCCAATATGCTGTTTATTTTATTTTATTTGATTTTTAAATTAAACAATTGATGGCACAATCATATGAGCTATTTTCCTTTTTCGATCAACAGAACTTTCGTTTTTTGACTCATCTATGGCATGCTTTGAATTGCCTGCCACCCAACTACAGAGGCTCTGGTGAAGACCAGGTACTTCCAGAGTCTGTACCTTGGTGTAATTACCAAGGCAGGCATGCGTACCAGAGAACTCTGTTTTACCATTAAGGAGGTAGTAAACTGCACCTTTAAAAAGAAAAAAAAAATGTTAGCAACTGGGCTACCGTTAGCAACTGCAGCATGCATAATTTAACCTTTTACTCCTTGGCTCAGTCAATAAACAGTCTAGGGGTTGCAGTTGTTTTTGTGGTTTTTATTTAATTTAGGGATGGGAGAAGGGAAGAGTGGGACACTCCAGCTTGAACTATTTACAATGGTTGAGGACTCCTGTCTGAAGATGCAGCCAGGCTGCAGATCCACCTTGCCCCTAGATGAATCAGGATTACGTTTCTGTAAGATCACTTGTAAGGAAGACTTTCTTCGGGATACCCGCCTAGTACCCCCTTTCACTCCACCGACTGACACCTGTCCTCTGACTATGCTACACCGGGGTGGCCCCTCACAGGTCAGGCCCTTAGACACGATCCCCTTTACTCACGATACTGTTTTTCGAGGGTCTCCAGTATCTCAACCCCTTCCAGTCAGCTCTCCTTTCCTACTGGTCCCCAGGCTGACTGCCTGTGACCACGTGCCACCAATGCAGAGGAGAAGACAGCCGTCACCCTCCCTCTGGGACTCTGCTCACCAGCCAAAGACCCCGCAGCACATGTGCCCCTGGCTTTTATACCACACCCCACAATGCACTGAGACAATCAGTCTGTGCCAATCACTGAAGCTGTATCAAAGCCTGTGTACCCATTGGTCAGATTTCCTCCACTGTCCAATGTGCCTCCCCATTGGACCAGCGCAGAACACTCCCCAGACCAAATGAATCACACTGAGCACGATGAGCAGACCTAACTCATAGATCCTGCTCTCTGTTAAGCAGAAAGATATATAGATTTGCCTGCTGCTCCCCTGATAAGCAGACAGAGCCAAAACTATACTCACTCTCTAACACCTACCTAGGAGGGTGCTACATATGTATCACATGCTAGACATGTGTACTACCAAAAATGTTGTTTCATTTCATTTTCGTTTTTTTTTTTTTTTTATTGGATCATTCGTTATGATTGGCATCCGTAACTTCGGATAATTCGTAACTTCGGATGCATTCGTATTTGTTACATTCCCTTCATTTACATACGACATTCATTATCATTACTTCGGGCTCGGGAATAGAGTAAGCTTAATTAGATCGGGTGTGGTCTATGCCTACAGTAAACTCCCCTCCATCGCGGGGGTTACGTTCCAGACCCACCCACGATAACTGAAAATCTGCGAAATAGAAATACCCTATTTAAATACACAACATAGGCATGTTTTTATAACTTTTAAAAGTATTTTAAGGTCTTTAAACACACTTTTAAAACAAACAAAAGAAACACATTTAGACCCCGTTCACACTGGGGCGATCCGACTTGCCCGGGCGACCTCACAGGTCGCGGCGCGCAGCTCGCACCGCGACCTCGGAGCGGCCGGCACGGACTTCATAACATTGAAGTCAATGCAGGTCGCTCCAGGTCGCCCCAAAGAAGCTCCGGACCCTTTTTCTAAGTCGGAGCGACTTGTGTCACTCCTATTAGAACGGGTCCACAGCTTCTCTATGGCAGGCGACCTACGGCGACCTGTGAGGCGACCAGGTCGCCTCAGTGTGAACGGGGTCTAAAACACATAAAAGACAGAGAGAGAGCAAGAGCAATGGAAAACACAAAAATATTGTGCAAACAGTATAAAAAATAGAGTATGTACATACAGTACTCAGCAACAAAGAAGACGACGATGATGATGATGAAGCTCGGTTGTATGATGACGTTGATTAGTTATACTGCACAGCAAATAAAAGCAGCGACTGTTCTTCTGAAGGCGCCTGTTCAGCAGCGTTTCTTCGGGTGTACAGTAGGTGGGTCATCTTCTTGCTGCTGCCGAACCTCCACTTCTACATCAGTGGCCGTGGAGGTACTTGGGGTGGATGCAGCCTCCTTCTGTCTTGTGAGAAACATAGTTATGGGCAGTTGCTGGGCACGTTTCTTCTTTTGGGCGAGGAGGTTCTTGTACACCTGGATGGCTCCATTATTGCTGTTTTGGAACTGCAGTGCACGAACCATGTCAGGATCCCACTCAGCTAACATCTATTTCAGGTCATTGGCCGTACGCATGACCCTCCCAAGGCGCTCGGTTGACAAGTCTTCATCTTCTTCCTCGTCCCCTTCCTCCACTTCCTCCTCACTCGCTGACTTGGTGAGTTCTGTCAGATCCTCATCGGTTAGTGGAGCTGAATGGGTTTCCATTAGGTCATTGACGTCGTCCTGGGTCATATCCTGAAAACCTTCACCTCCTAGCAACTTCGCCAGCCTAATTGCCTTGTCCAGGGCCAAATGATGAACTTCGTCAGGAGAGAACCCTTCATAATCATGAATAATTTCTGGCCAAAGCCTCTTCCAAAAGGCATGCAGGGTCTCCTTCTTCATCTCCTTGAGGACCTTTTGTATGTTCTTCAGACAGGTTGCAATGGTGTAATTACGCCAGTAGTCCTTTAACCACTTTAGCCCCGCTCACTGTGCCTCTACTGCGGCACAGTGGCTCGTTCCCGTCCAGCGACGTAGACCTACGTCGCTGGACTCCTCCCCTTGTGGGCGACGCTCGCGCGCCGCCGGAGGCTTGCTCCCGCTGTATTCAGTCACAGCGGGAGTCGGGCCAGGGGAGGAGCGGCGATCGCCACTGCTCTTCCCCGATCGTCTGGGAATCGAGTCTGGAGATCCGTCCGCTTGTGTAAACAAAGCGGGCGGATCTCCTAAGTGACAGACAGTGACAGATTGCAGGTTTCAGCATAGCTGAACATGCGATCTGTCCCTGTGTCACTCAGTCACCTCCCCCCACACACGTTAGTAAGCACCAGGCATACATTAACCCCTCCCTCTCCAATAAAATTAACCCCTTCCCTGCCAGTGTCATTTTTACAGTAACAGTGCATATGTATAGCACTGATTACTGTAGTAATGTCACTGGTACCCCCAAAAGTGTCAAAAATGTCAGTCAAGGGTACGATCTGTCCGCCGCAATGTCGCAGTCCCGCAAAAAAAATCGCAGATCGCCGCCGTTACTCGTTAAAAAAAAACACCAAAAATGACAGAAATCTTTCCCTTAGTAAACGCAATAACTTTTGCGCAAGCCAATCCAAATACGCTTATTGCGATTTTTTTTTTACCAAACATAGGTAGCAGAAAACAAATTGGCCAAAAATGTAAAAAAATTTTGATTTTTAAATTTTTTGGGGGGGGGGGGGGATTTCATATAAAAAAAAGTGAAAAATATTGTTATTTTTTCAAAATGTACGCTCTTTTTTTTGTTTATAGCGCAAAAAGTAAAAATCGCACAGGTGATCAAATACCACCAAAAGAAAGCTCTGTTTGTAGGAAAAAAAAGGACAAAAATTTCGTTTGGGTACGGCGTCGCACGACCGCGCAATTGTCAGTTAAAATTGCACAGTGCGGAATCGCAAAAAGTGGCCTGGACGTAAGACAGCAAAATCCTCCGGTGGTAAAGTGGTTAAATTGAAATTTTCATCATTGTTAATGGATTCGACAAGATGATTCAAGGAGTTGCGAGTGTACAGTGCCTTGAATGCTTGTATAACACCCTGGTCCATGGGCTGAATTATAGAAGTGGTGTTGGGTGGAAGGAACTCAACTTGCACTCCTTCGTACGATAGATCCATGGCGTGGCCTCCTGCATTATCCATCAGCAGAAGCACCTTAAACTCAAGGCCAAGTTCGGGAAGGTAGACATTGACGGCTGGGATGAAACAATCATGGAACCATTCAGTTGTGAGGCGTTTAGTCATCCAAGCCATAGGGTTATGCACCCAATGGACTGGTAGCTGGTTCTTGATTTTATGCTTCAGTGCTCTGGGGTTCTTGGCCTTGTAGATCAAGGCTGGCTTGATCATAAACCCAGCAGCATTTCCACACATAACCAAGGTTACTCTGTCTTTATAATCCTTGAGTGTTACCATCCTTCTTGATATAGTGAACTGTTGACTCATTCATACCATAATGGCAGGCTATGACTGCGTAACTCCGTCCTTCCTTTATCATATCGAGAAGTTTCACCTTCTTCTGAATCATCAGGAACTTCCTCTTTTTTCTTGGCTCACCAGAAGCCTTAGATGATGGGCGTTTGGGTGGCATCCATGGGGTTATCAATAAAAAAACCAAAACACACTCAAAGTCACAGTATGCGGAACAGCGTACTGTACATTGTAGGGTGACACGTGGAACTGAGACAGAACAAGGCGAGCAGCCAATCAGCGGGCGAGAGAACAATACAGACGATCTGATCGGCTGAATCAGTACGCACGACTACTGTAGTCTATCTCGCGAGATTTTAAACTCATAAATGCAGCGAAATATATGCGATATCAGAATTAATAGGTCTTACAGAAAAAAAACGCGATATACCGGGACCGCGAAAACTGAACCACGATATAACGGGGGTTTACTGTATATACTTTTGTTAACAGGTGTCCCTCATTCCCATCTCAAAAAGTTGGGAGGTATGCAGACGGCACCTACATGCATCCATAGAAGGACATAGACTGTTGGGAAGCCACTTCCCTGCTGCCTCTTCACTCTGATTCTGTGCTGTCCTTTCTGAACAGTACGTGAGATATTCTCAGAGTTGGGGGAAGCTGCTGTCTAGGACCCTGGTGGCAGTGTGTATTAATCATAGGCATGCATAGGGGGTGTGCCAGGTGTGCCTGGGCACACCCTAATAACTATGTGCAGTGCCTATTCCCCCTATTGCTGTGGCTTCCCCCTGTATTGCCCCCCCCCCAACCCCGCAGTGCTGCTGGCTTCCCTCCTCTCTCCCCTCCTCCACAGCTGCTGAGATATTTCAGGATGGAAAGTGAGGGAAGGGGCTAGTAAATATATAATTTACTGGGGCCTTCCTTTTCTAAAAGAACACAGTGTACACACTCACTCACTGAGTCCATTCATAACTGAAACATAGTAAACTGGGTTTACTATGCTTCGGTTTGTGAATGAATAAGAAGCCCCTCATCATAGAGCACTTCCCATTCATTCATTGCCCAGTGCAGCTGAGGCTGCAGAGAAAGGCGTGTGTGTTTGAGCCCCGGGGTGCCCCATCTAATGTAGTAGACTGAGCACACCTATGGTATTAATCAATACAAGATTGTTGGACAGATATTCAGCAAGCTTTGTATGGAAATAAGTGTAATAAATGCAAAGCAACACAGTAATTAAAAAAAAAAAAAGACCATTTAACCACTTCTGGACCAGAAGATTTTCCCCCTTAATGACCAGGCCATTTTTTGCGATTCGGCACTGCATTACTTTAACGGTCGTGGTCGTGCGACGCTGTATACAAATAAAATTGATGTCCTTTTTTCCCCACAAATAAAAACAAACAGAGCTTTCCTTTGGTGGTATTTGATCACCTGTGCGATTTTTATTTTTTGCACTATAAACAAAAAAAGAGCGACAATTCTGAAAATATATATATTTTTTTCACTTTCTGCTATATAACATTCCCAATAAAAAATAAAAAAAATAAAAATCAAAATTTTTCATCATTTTAGGCCAATTTGTATTCTGCAACATATTTTTGGTAAAGAAAAATCCCAATAAGCGTATTCTGATTGGTTTGCGCAAAAGTTATCACGTCTACAAACTACGGGAAAAATTTATATCATTTTTATTTATTTTATTTTTTTACTAGTAATGGCGGCGATCTGCGTTTTTTAGCGGGACTGCGACATTGATTTTATTTTATTTTTTTACTAGTAATGGCGGCGATCTGCGGTTTTTAGCAGGACTGCGGAATTGCGGCGGACAGATCGGACCCCTAACTGACATTTTTTACACTTTTGGGGGGACCGGTGACATTACTACAGTAATCAGTGCTAAAAATATGCACTGTTACTGTAATAATGACACTGGCAGGGAAGGGGCTAACCCTATTGGTGTTTAAAGGGTTAAGTGTGATCCTGGGGGAGTGTTGTCTAACTGTGGGGGGAGGGGCTTGTGAAATTAATACAGAGACCTGTGTTCCTAAATAGGAGGAGCTCTGTGCTGATTCCTGAGAGAACAACGGTTTACAACAGCAGACCGCCGTTCTCTCTTCACGGGGAGCAATCGCAGCTGCCGGCCCCTGTGGATCGGCTTCCACGCTGGCGAATGGGCGTGTGTCTGCCGGCCCCTAAGATTGCTCCTGAGGACCGCCGTGCAGATATGGCGATTCGCGGGAACCTGCCGATCTGCCGCTGTATAGCTGCGGCGGCTGGTCGGCAAGTGGTTAAAGAGGTTGTAATCCCTTGCATATACCCGGTGAAGTGACTGACCTCAGGTGATTCACAGAGATGAAACAAATCCTCCTATATAGGTTGTACCTGTTTATCTACACCAGGGGTAATGAATTAAAATTCAAGGAGGTCCGGTTGCTAAAATTTTCTTTGGGCCGAGGTCCGAATCTGAAGTCTTTGCTATGACTCAGAAAGATGGGCAAAACAAAACGTGTCCATCAGCGTTGCGTCACATCCGGGTTAATCGGCGGCTAAAGGCGCCAAATTTAAAAAAGTGACAGTACTCAAAAATGCCGATTTCTGCATTTTGAATACATTGAAGTGCAGTGGAGGGGTTTGGTGTCTTTTAGACCCCCGATCTCTGCATAAAGAGTACCTGTCACTGCCTATTGCTGTCACAAGGGATTCTTACATTGCTTGTGACAGCAGTGATCAGATTTTTTTTATTTTTTTTTTAAAACAGTGCTAAAAATAAAAAAATGTAATAAAATAAATTGGAAAAAAAATAAATTTTAAAGCGCCCCGTTGCCATGAGCTCGCACACGGGAAAAAAAATGCATACGTAAGTCGCGCCCGCAAATGAAAACAGTGTTCCAACCACACATGTGAGGTATCGCCGCGATTGCCAGAGCGAGAGCAATAATTCTAAAAAAGAAGACCTCCTCTGTAACTTTAAACTGGTAACCATTAAAAAATGTTAAAGCATTGCCTATGGAGATTTTTAAATACCATAGTTTATTGCCATTTTACGAGTGTGCGCAATTTTAACCACTTAATTATTTTGTGATTCGGCACTGCGTGACTTTAACGGACAATTGCACAGTCGCGCAATGCTGTACCAAAATAAAATTGACGTCCTTTTTTTCCCACAAACAGAGCTTTCTTTTGGTGGTATTTGATCACCTGTGCGTATTTTATTTTTTGCGCTGTAAACAAAAAAAAGAGCAACAATTTTGAAAAAAATAATATTTTTTTATATGAAATTCTCAAAAAAAATATGTAAAAATTAACATTTTAGGCCAATTTGTTTTCTGCTACATATTTTTGGTGAAAAAAAAATCGCAATAAGTGTATTTTGATTTGTTTGCGCAAAAGTTATTGCGTTTACTAACTACGGGAAAGATTTATGTCATTTTTATTGTTTTTTTTTTTAACTAGTAATGCGATTTTTTTTTTGCGGGACTGCGACATTGCGGCGGACAGTTCGGACCCCTGACTGACATTTTTGACACTTTTGGGGGGACCAGTGACATTACTACAGTAATCAGTGCTATACATATGCACTGTTACTGTAAAAATGACACTGGCAGGGAAGGGGTTAACTTTATTGGTGATCAAGGGGTTAAGTGTGTCCCCAGGGGCGTGATTCTAACTGTCAGGGAGGCGTGGCTTGTTAGATCACGGAGCCGCCGGTCACACGCACGGGCTAGACAGGGAACGAGTGGGGGCGAGCGCTCGCCCCCTACAGGCTCGTGGGTGAACGATGTACCGATACGTCACTCTGCCTGTAGGGGGCTGACTGCCGCAGTATATAGTCGTGCGGCAGTCGGCAAGTGGTTAAACCGTAACATGTTAGGTATCTATTTACTCGGCATGGCATCCTCTTTCACAGTATACAAAAAAAAAATTGGGCAAACTTTACTGTTTAGTTTTTTTTAGAATGCAGTGAAATTTATTTTTCCAAAAAAATCGTGTTTTAAAGACCTCTGCGCAAATACTGTGTGACAAAAAATGTTGCAACGACCGCCATTTTTTCTCCAGAGTCTTTGCTAAAAAAAACTATATATATATATATATATATATATATTTAATATTTGGGGGATCTAAGTAATTTTCTAGCAACAACATGTGTCAGAAATAGACTTGGTCCTTAATTGGTTAAGTGCCCCAGGATAAGGGACTTGAGTGTGCTGTCTGGCAGGGGTGTCTGGTTCACAAGTCTGGCTGAGCAGA
The DNA here is from genome assembly GCF_965119305.1 of Pelophylax lessonae. NCBI lineage: Eukaryota > Metazoa > Chordata > Amphibia > Anura > Ranidae > Pelophylax > Pelophylax lessonae. The sequence continues at coordinate 719,641,093 of NC_138769.1, read as the reverse complement.
ATTTTTTTTTTTAACCACTTACCGCATATCGACGTACCCGTACGTCAGGTAACTTTGCGGGGTTATACCGGGATGATGCCTCTAGCTAGAGGCATCATCCCGGTGCCGTGGTTTAAAGCCGACGGTCGGCTTTCCGTCGGTAACGACCGATGCGGCTCAGGAGCCACTCGATCGTTACCCGGGTGAGCGGGAGGGGACGTCCCCCCCCCCCCCGCCTTCCGTGGCTTTGCTCGGGGGTCCCGGTGGCACGTCCGCCGGCTGGATGGAGTCCCGATGAATGCCGGAAACGGCATTGATCGGGTCTCCGATGATGTAACCCGGAGGCGGCGTCCATGACGTCACTTCCGGGTTACTGTGCTGCAAAAGGCGGCAAATTTAAAAAACAGCTGTATGCAAAAACACAGTTTTTCGGCGTTTTGCATACATGGAAGTGTAGTGGAGGGGTTTGGGGTCTTTTAGACCCTCGATCCCTCCATAAAGAGTACCTGTCACTACATATTGGTGTCACAAGGGATGTTTACATTGCTTGTGACAGCAATAAAAGTGATCAGATTTTTTTTTTTTTTTAAAACCTGTAATAAAGTTAAAAAAAAAGAAAAAATAAATAGGAAAAAAAATAAAAATTTAGCCGTCACCGTTAGCTCGCGCACAAAAAAAAACTTAGACGCAAGTCGAGCTGCGAATTAAGTCGATGTTCAAACTACACATGTGAGGTATCGCCGCGATCGACAGAGCGTGGGCAATAATGTAAAAAAAAGAGCTACACTCTAACTCTAAACTGGTAACCGTTAAATAAATTTAAAGCATCGCAGATTGAGATCTTTGTAGTAGTTTATAGTAGTTTGTCGCCATCCCACGGGGGGGGGGGCGCAATTTTAAACCATAACATGTTGGGTATCCATTTACTCGGCGTGACATCATCTTTCACAATATACAAAAAAAAATGGTCTAACTTTACTGTTCAGTATTTTTTAAATGCAGTGAAATGTGATTTTTCAATTTTTTTCCAAAAAAATGGCGTTTTAAAGACGGCTGCGCAAATACCGCGTGACAAAAAATTTTGCAATGACCGACATTTTATTCTCCAGAGTCTTTGCTAAAAAATATATATAAATAATGTTTGGGGGTTCTAAGTAGTTTTCTAGGAAAAAATACTGATTTTAACTTGTAAACAAAAAGTGTCCAAAATAGGGTTGGGGGTGGTTTTTTAGAGATATAAAAGCTTAGATACATATGTTGCCATCATCCCTGTAATAATTCAACAGAAGAAGTTTGGTTCCTCAAGCCAAAAAAGAAGAAGTGGGATTTTATAGGCAAAAGTAATAATTATCCATTTTATTAAAAGAATTACATATAATTGTGAGAAACAAAGAAAAAATCAATAGAAAAATTCAAAACTACAACATTGGTTGTATGAAGTAATGCATATTACACAGTTAACAGTTTATGAACCATTTTACTTATTAGATGGTGATTCCTGGTTGTAGAACTAGGGTTCCGACGCGTTTCGGCATATTGCCTTTGTCAAGGAAAAAACATCACCATATGCTAGACTTCAGTAGTATCTATGCCCATAAAGAAGTGGGGGGAAGGTTTCGGGTCCTGTGCCCACCAGGCTTGTTACTGGATCCTGGGCCTGTTGGTCTTAAGTATACGGATAACACCTCTTGGGGATAAGTAGGGTCCTGGGGTGTGTAACAAACCTTTGGACCTTTGGGATTAATCGGAGGACCCCAGTGTCTTTTATCCCTCTTTTCTAAAACGGGAACCAGGAGCGTTGTGGTTATACATAGAAGCTTGGGGTTTGTTACACACCCCAGGACCCTACTTATCCCCAAGAGGTGTTATCCGTATACTTAAGACCAACAGGCCCAGGATCCAGTAACAAGCCTGGTGGGCACAGGACCCGAAACCTTCCCCCCACTTCTTTATGGGCATAGATACTACTGAAGTCTAGCATATGGTTGTAATGTTCCGGTACCTTTGGTACCCTAAATTACACTTTCCACAAGTATATGCGCCCTACCATTTACTTTTGGAAAGGTGCGCATACACCTTTAAGACTGGAGCTGTCATCACTCAGCGCCGGACTAGATGGCTATTTAAGGCGTCGGCTCTCACTCACATGTGTTCGTTCAAACACCCTTATCTGGATGCTAACCTTGCTTGAAGCTTCCATGCTTGCAAGCTTACTTCGCTGACGGAACCTCGCTGCGCTGATCCCTGTATCCCGCTACTGGATCATCCCCCTCTCCTGAACCACCCTTCGGCTGTATCGCTAATAGTGCTAAGTACACCGCAGGGGAATTCTCTATAAACTTATACTAAGCTTACACTATCTAGCTCTGCATAGTAGAGACTGTTTATCACATCTGCATAAACTAGATTGCTAGCTCTTGAGACTACTGCTACTTTTCTGCACTGGGTTGATCTCTTTTGTATGTCCACCTGCTATTCTATCATCTGCTATCATACAACATTGCTAAACCTTCCTGCATCCATCTGCTACTGTCTCACCTTCAAGTGTCTATCACCTACCACCTCCACTCAACCTATCCCTCAAGCTTCATCATTGTGTTACCACATGCATAAAGTCACTCTAAGAACCAGCTTGCTAATTGTGTGTATTTACTGGCTGAAATAAGACCTTCCACACATGATGAGTCATTGAGGTTGGGAATGGTATCTCAGCATATCTCTTACATGACTGCTGACGTGGAACTATTTCTGCAGCTGAAAATCCACACCATATAAAAACGCAGGAGCGTTACAGATTGAACGAACCTAAAAATGGATTCAGCAGAAATAGTTCCAGAAATAACCACTCAGGTGACACAATTAAAACAGCAAGTATCTGCGTTAATACACGCACTTGCTGAATTAAAAGAAGACAATCAGGCTCTGTCGCAGCAGGTAATTAGACTGACACAACTTACCTCTGCTCAGTCCCCTGAACCCAAGATAAATCCCCCTTTGGTATTTACAGGCGATCGCAAAAAATTTCGCGAATTTAAAAACGCATGTGAGTTACTTTTTTTGCTAAAACCTCGTACCTACCTTACTGATCACATTAAGGTTTGTACTATTATTTCTTACCTATCAAACGATCCTCGAGCCTGGGCAGATTCTCTTTTTGAGAAAAACGACCAGCTTCTCAACTCCTATGCCTTGTTCCTGGCAGAGCTCACTAGCCTATATGATGACCCCAATAGGCAGAGTACTGCTGATCTTCAGTTAAGATCCTTGAAACAAGGAAGGAGGCCTGTAGAAGACTTTGTCGCAGAGTTCAAGAGATGGACCCTTGATTCAGAATGGAATGATGCATCTCTGAAAACCCAATTTAGGCTTGGCCTATCAGAAGCCGTTAAGGACGAGCTCGCCCGAGCGGATCTGCCAAAAACCCTGGATGCATTAATACAACTCAGTATTACCATAGATAGAAGACTACAAGAAAGAAAGGCTGAAAAGATGGGAATGCCATTATCCGTTTCCTCTCGGAGTCTGGCCTTTCCTATGGAGGTAGGAACCATACGCCCACCGCTATCAACTATGGAAAAAGCCAAAAGACGAAATGAAAATCTCTGCTTGTACTGTGCATCCCCGGATCACAAGATAAACGTCTGTCCCCTAGTCAACAAAAAGAAGGGTGAGTGTTCACATGTCTCTCTAGGAGGATTGACAACTTCATTCACTAACCCTTACATTTCTGTTTTTTTGACATTACAGTGGGACCAGAACAGGATTACTACTAAGGCCATGATTGACACAGGATCTTGTGGAAATTATATGGATATATGTTTTGCTGCTTGCTATAAAATTGGCTCTGGAGAATTGGCGACATTTACTCGAAGGCACCCAATTACCAATAATTATATACACGGACCATAAAAACCTCCAATATCTTCAGACTAGCAAAATTCTCTCGCATCGACAGGTACGATGGTCACTATTCTTTCTAAGGTTTAACTTCCTAGTGACCTACACACCTGCAGATAAGAACAAAAAGGCGGATGCACTATCACGACTAACTGAAGAAAACTACTTTGAAATTCCTTCCGTTCCTATAATACCTCACAAACGCATTATTGGAGTTGTCCGTTCCTTGAAGGAAGAGGTTCTGCATGGTATAAGGTTGGATTCACCCCCACCACAACTAACTACCGATGCAGAAGGCTTCCTCTACTACAACGACAAACTTTACATACCACCTACCCTACGCACCAAAATCTTGGAATTATCGCATGATGTGCCTATGGCAGGACATATGGGTATGACAAAGACTTTCAATTTGATTTCTCGGCAATTCTGGTGGCCTGACATGAAAACATCTATACAAAAATTCGTCTCTTCATGCAATGTCTGTGCCAGGTCCAAAATTGACACTACGAGACCATCCGGTCTACTATGCAGTCTACCAATACCCCAAACTCCATGGGAGGTTCTGTCATTGGACTTCATCGTAGAATTGCCTCCTTCCAAAGGATTTAATACCATCTTGGTGTCAGTGGACCATCTGACAAAGATGGCACATTTCATTGCTATTCGCAGACTACCTTCGTCCAAACAAACGGCAGAACTCCTGATGAAACATGTCTTCAGATTACATGGTATCCCAAAAACTCTTCTGTCTGACCGTGGATCCCAATTTATTTCTAAATTCTGGCAAGAAATATGTCACATACTACGGATTGAGCGGAAGCTCACTTCTCCTTACCATCCGCAGACCAACGGACAGACTGAAAGAGTCAACCAATGCATCGAGCAGTATTTACGTTGTTACACTTCTTACCAACAGGATGATTGGTTGGATCTTCTCCCCCTGGCAGAATTTGCCTACAACAACGCAACTCACAGTACAACCAAGCAGAGTCCGTTCTACTTGAACTATGGGTTCCATCCCTCTATTTTCCCTCCACGCATCCTTCCTTCAAATAACCCAGTAGCCTCAGACTATCTTACCCAAATAAAGGATTCTCTGGGTTTACTAAATACTACCATTGCACACGCTCACAGTCAACAAAAGAAGTACTATGATCTTCGTAGAAGACCTTCTCCACAGTATACTATCGGGGACCTCGTTTGGCTCTCAACAAAAAACTTGAGACTGAAGATCCCTAGCAAAAAGCTTGGACCTCTGTTCTTGGGACCTTTCCCAATCAAGAAACTTATTGGAAAAGCTGCAGTGCAGCTTACATTGCCAATGGACCTAAAAATCCATCCCATTTTCCATGTGTCGCTACTAAAACCCCATGTTCCGGACCAAGGAATAAGGCCTAATATTCCACCTCCCCCTCCTGTACAAGTTGAAGGTGGAGAAGAATACAAGATAAAAGAGATTCTGGATTCTCGTATCTACAGAAGAAGACTTCAGTACTTGGTTAGATGGAAGAACTATGGGCCCCAAGACGACACCTGGCTAAACACCTCTGACATACATGCCCCTAGATTAATCCGCAATTTTCATGCGAGATACCCAGACAAACCAGCTCCAGAGGCCTTCAGGAGCAGGCCTTAAGGGGGGGGTATTGTAATGTTCCGGTACCTTTGGTACCCTAAATTACACTTTCCACAAGTATATGCGCCCTACCATTTACTTTTGGAAAGGTGCGCATACACCTTTAAGACTGGAGCTGTCATCACTCAGCGCCGGACTAGATGGCTATTTAGGGCGTCGGTTCTCACTCACATGTGTTCGTTCAAACACCCTTATCTGGATGCTAACCTTGCTTGAAGCTTCCATGCTTGCAAGCTTACTTCGCTGACGGAACCTCGCTGCGCTGATCCCTGTATCCCGCTACTGGAACATCCCCCTCTCCTGAACCACCCTTCGGCTGTATCGCTAATAGTGCTAAGTACCCCGCAGGGGAATTCTCTATAAACTTATACTAAGCTTACACTATCTAGCTCTGCATAGTAGAGACTGTTTATCACATCTGCATAAACTAGATTGCTAGCTCTTGAGACTACTGCTACTTTTCTGCACTGGGTTGATCTCTTTTGTATGTCCACCTGCTATTCTATCATCTGCTATCATACAACATTGCTAAACCTTCCTGCATCCATCTGCTACTGTCTCACCTTCAAGTGTCTATCACCTACCACCTCCACTCAACCTATCCCTCAAGCTTCATCATTGTGTTACCACATGCATAAAGTCACTCTAAGAACCAGCTTGCTAATTGTGTGTATTTACTGGCTGAAATAAGACCTTCCACACATGATGAGTCATTGAGGTTGGGAATGGTATCTCAGCATATCTCTTACATGACTGCTGACGTGGAACTATTTCTGCAGCTGAAAATCCACACCATATAAAAACGCAGGAGCGTTACAATGGTGATGTTTTTTCCTTGACAAAGGCAATATGCCAAAATGCGTCGGAACCCTAGATCTACAACCAGGAATCACCATCTAATAAGTAAAATGGTTCATAAACTGTTAACTGTGTAATATGCATTACTTCATACAACCAATGTTGTAGTTTTGATTTTTTCTATTGATTTTTTCTTTGTTTCTCACAATTATATGTAATTCTTTTAATAAAATGGATAATTATTACTTTTGCCTATAAAATCCCACTTCTTCTTTTTTGGCTTGAGGAACCAAACTTCTTCTGTCAAAATAGGGTTGGGGCTTAAGTGGTTAAAGGTAATATATGTCTATATATGTTTTTTCAACTGCGTTTACTTGCCGTTTAATTTCTCTTTTTACTTCAATTTGATAATGCGATTTTACAACTTTTTTTAAACTGAAAAAAAAAAAAAAATTGAACCAAGAATGATGACCCTGGGAAGCCAACAGTACGGAATCCATCAGGGAATTTAGACACATAAAAAGCTTTTTCATCTGGCTTGCTCATTCCCGAGCATCATTTTTGGTCAGTGAGGCCATCCATCAACGATGTTGAGGCACTGGAAGGGGGTGCACATTAATTCTGCACCCCAGGAACTTGTTGAAGTTGCACACTGGGGCCCCCCCAAGGCATCCTGCAAGGTATACGAAATAAGCGAGTGGGTTACTCTAGGTCAGCCCTTCTCAACCTTTTCAACACAGAGGAACCCTTGAAATAAGGTTTTGATCTCAAATAACCCCCTGCTAAAATCACCATATCTACAGTATCTACAGTGCCTTGAAAAAGTATTCATATCCCTCGAAATTTTCCACATTTTGTCATATTCCAACCAAAAACGTATTTTATTGGGATTTTATGTAATAGATAGACCAACACAAAGTAGCACATAATTGTGAAGTGGAAGGAAAATGATAAATGGTTTTCAAAATCTTTTTCAACTAAATACCTGAAAAGTGTGGCGTGCATTTGTATTCACCCCCCTTTACTCTGACACCCCTAACTAACATCCAGCGGAACCAATTGTCTTCAGAAGTCACCTAATTAGTAAATAGAGTCCACCTTTGTGTAATTTAATCTCAGTATAAATACAGCTGTTCTGCGAAGCCCTCAGAGGTTTGTTAGAGAACCTTAGTGAACTAACAGCATCATGAAGGCCAAGGAACACACCAGACAGATCAGGGATAAAGTTGTGGAGAAGTGTAAAGCAGGGCTAGGTATTAAAAAAATATCCCAAGCTTTGCACATCTCACAGAGCACTGTTCAATCCATCATGGGAAAATGGAAAGAGTATGGCACAACTGCAACCCTACCAAGACATGGTCGTCCATCTAAACTGACAGACCGGGCAAGGAGAGCATTAATCAGAGAAGCAGCCAAGAGACCCATGGGAACTCTGGAGGAGCTGCAGAGATCCACAGCTCAGATGGGGGAAACTGTCCACAGGACAACTATTAGTCCTTTATGGAAGAGTAATATATAATAAGAAGAAAGCCATAAGAAGTCCTGTTTGCAGTTTGTGAGAAGCCATGTGGGGAACACAGCAAACATGTGGAAGAAGGTGCTCTGGTCAGATGAGACCAAAATTGAACTTTTTGGTCTAAAAGCAAAACACTATGTGTGGCGGAAAGCTAACACTGCACATCACCCTGAACACACCATCCCCACCGTGAAACATGGTGGTGGCAGCATCATGTTGTCGGGATGCTTTTCTTCAGCAGGGACCGGGAAGCTGGTCAGAGTTGATGGGAAGATGGATGGAGCCAAATACAGGGCAATCTTAGAAGAAAACCTGTTAGAGTCTGCAAAAGACTTGAGACTGGGTTGGAGGTTCACCTCCCAGCAGGGCAACGACCCAAAACATACAGCCAGAGCTACAATGGAATGGTCAATATTAGTGTTCAACTGATATCGTTTTTTTTATTGTCTAAACCGATACTGATATGTTGGTCATCGCATATCGGTATCGGTCGATATTGGCCGAAATTTTTGTACATTAACATTTTTTTTTTTTTACAGGTACTCTTGTGGAGGGATCTGGGGGTCTAAAATTCCCCAAACCCCTCCTCTGCGCTTAAAAGCATTCAAAACAGCCAAGTTTGGCTGTTTTGAATGCTGTTATTTATTTTTAATCTGGCGCCGAGTACCCGGAAGTGACGTCATGCCATCACTTCTGGGTTTTTACATGGAGACCCGATCAGAGCCGGATGCAGCTTTGATCAGGTCTTTTCTTCGGCGGCCGTGCAGACTGGTTGCCGGGTCTCGCGGAAGGCGGCAGGAGGGCCGTCCTCTCCTGCTCCTTGTAATGACAGCCGAGCAGCTTCTCAGCCGCATCGGTAGTCATTACAAAACAGCCGACTGTCAGCTATGGACACCGGTACCGGGGTGATGCCTCTAGCTGCAGGCATCACTCGGGTACAGCACTTTCCCGAAATATTGGCAATATCGGTAACCTCAGGGGCCGATTCCGAAATATCGGGGAAAGTGTGTATCGGCCCCCCGATATATCAGCTTTGCCGATAATCGGTCGATTCCTAGTTTATATCAAAGCATATTCATGTGTTAGAATGGCCCAGTCAAAGTCCAGACCTAAATCCAATTGAGAATCTGTGGCAAGACTTGAAAATTGCTGTTAACAGACGCTCTTAATCCAATCTGACAGAGCTTGACCTATTATACAAAGAAGAATGGGCAAAAATGTCCCTCTTTAGATGTGCAAATCTGGTAGAGACATCCCCAAAAAGACTTGCAGCTGTAATTGCAGGGAAAGGCGGTTCTACAAAGTATTGACTCGGGGGGGGGGGGGGGGGGTAATACAAATGCACGCCGCATTTGTAAAACATTTTGAAAGCCATTTATAATTTTCCTTCCACTTCACAATCACGTGCCACTTTGTGTCGGTCTATCACATAAAACCCCAAAAAAATACATTTACGTTTTTGGTTGTAACATGACAACATGTGGAAAATTTCAAGGGGTATGAATACTTTTTCCAGGCACTGTACAACTCATGATACATTCGTGTGATGGTCACTGGGAAGAATTACCCCCCTTACAGAAAGCTAAAAGGAACAATGGTGTCAGTGGGAACTTATCTGAGAGGCAAAAATTGCCCATTGTTCAAGGAACCCCTAGCAACCTCAGGAGGAACCCCCAGCAACCTCAGGAGGAACCCCTAGCAACCTCAGGAGGAACCCCTAGCAACCTCAGGAGGAACCCCCAGCAACCTCAGGAGAAATTCCTAGCAACCTCAGGAGGAACCCCCAGCAACCTCAGGAGGAACCCCCAGCAACCTCAGGAGGAACCCCCAGCAACCTCAGGAGAAACCCCTAGCAACCTCAGGAGGAACCCCCAGCAACCTCAGGAGGAATCCCTAGCAACCTCAGGAGGAACCCCCAGCAACCTCAGGAGGAACCCCCAGCAACCTCAGGAGGAACCCCTAGCAACCTCAGGAGGAACCCCCAGCAACCTCAGGAGAAACCCCCAGCAACCTCAGGAGAAACCCCCAGCAACCTCAGGAGAAACCCCCAGCAACCTCAGGAGGAACCCCTAGCAACCTCAGGAGGACCCCCCAGCAACCTCAGGAGGACCCCCCAGCAACCTCAGGGGGAACCCCTAGCAACCTCAGGAGGAACCCCCAGCAACCTCAGGAGAAACCCCCAGCAACCTCAGGAGAAACCCCCAGCAACCTCAGGAGGAACCCCTAGCAACCTCAGGAGGACCCCCCAGCAACCTCAGGAGGAAACCCCAGCAACCTCAGGGGGAACCCCTAGCAACCTCAGGAGGAACCCCCAGCAACCTCAGGAGGAACCCCCAGCAACCTCAGGAGGAATCCCTAGCAACCTCAGGAGGAACCCCCAGCAACCTCAGGAGGAACCCCTAGCAACCTCAGGAGGAACCCCTAGCAACCTCAGGAGGAACCCCCAGCAACCTCAGGAGAAATTCCTAGCAACCTCAGGAGGAACCCCCAGCAACCTCAGGAGGAACCCCCAGCAACCTCAGGAGGAACCCCCAGCAACCTCAGGAGAAACCCCTAGCAACCTCAGGAGGAACCCCCAGCAACCTCAGGAGGAATCCCTAGCAACCTCAGGAGGAACCCCCAGCAACCTCAGGAGGAACCCCCAGCAACCTCAGGAGGAACCCCTAGCAACCTCAGGAGGAACCCCCAGCAACCTCAGGAGAAACCCCCAGCAACCTCAGGAGAAACCCCCAGCAACCTCAGGAGGAACCCCTAGCAACCTCAGGAGGACCCCCCAGCAACCTCAGGAGGAACCCCCAGCAACCTCAGGGGGAACCCCTAGCAACCTCAGGAGGAACCCCCAGCAACCTCAGGAGGAACCCCCAGCAACCTCAGGAGGAACCCCCAGCAACCTCAGGAGGAATCCCTAGCAACCTCAGGAGGAACCCCCAGCAACCTCAGGAGGAACCCCTAGCAACCTCAGGAGGAACCCCCAGCAACCTCAGGAGGAACCCCCAGCAACCTCAGGAGGAACCCCCAGCAACCTCAGGAGGAACCCCCAGCAACCTCAGGAGGAACCCCTAGCAACCTCAGGAGGAACCCTGACTGAGAAGCCCGACTCTAGGTGCTTTCTTGCAGTATCTGTACCATCACCTTCTTTAAGCACTTCTGGACCGCTTACGTTATATTTACTGCGGCAGGCTGGCTCTTACAGGCAAAACGATGTAGGTCTACGTCGCTCGCCTGGGGGCAGCTAGGGGGGAGCGTGCTCCACCGGCAGCGCTCCCACCCCCGATCCTCAGTGGGGAAGCCGATGCACGGGGCAGGAGGCTCCGATTGCCGCCTGACACCCGCGATCGTTCCCCGCTGAGAGTGAAGGAGGGTCGGATGTTGTAAGTACAGCTGAATGCTTTTCTCTCTGAAATGATCACAGAGCGCCTGTGATCCTTCTATATAGGATCACATGTCTCTATAGTCATTTCACAAGCCACGCCCCCCCCACAGTTAGAATCACTCCCCTAGGCTCACATTTAACCCCTTGATCACCCACAGGGTTAACCCCTTCCCTGCCAGTGTCATTATTACAGTGACAGTGCATATTTTTAGCACTGATTACTGTAGTGTCACTGGTCCTCACAAAAGTGTCAAAAACGTCAGTTGGGGGTCCGATCTGTCCGCCGCAATGTTGCAGATCGCAGATCGCCGCCATTACTAGTAAAAAAAAAAGAAAAAACAATAAAAGTGACATACATCTTTCCCGTAGTTAGTAGACGCGATAACTTTTGCGCAAACCAATCAAAATACGCTTATTGGGGGTTTTCTTTACCAAAAATATGTAGCAGAAAACAAATTGGCCTAAAATGATAAAAAAAAATTGATTTTTAGATTTTTTTTTGGGAATGTCATATAGCAGAATGTGAAAAATATAGGTTTTTTTTTGTTTTTTTTTTCCAGAATTGACGCTCTTTTTTTGTTTATAGCGCAAAAAAATAAAAATCTCACAGGTGATCAAATACCACCAAAAGAAAGCTCTGTTTGTGGGAAATAGAGGACGTGAATTTGGGAAAAGCGCCGCACGACCGTGCAATTGTCCGTTAAAGTAACGCAGTGCCGAATCGCAAAGTAGGGCCTGGTCAGAAAGGGGGGCAAATCCTTCCGGTCCAGAAGTGGTTAAAAAAGAAGTAATAATTTTCAAAGAAAAGGAAATGTATTTGCCAATATACAGGAGATAAGTGGAAATAAAAGGATTGCATGGTCAATATTTTATATTTCGGTCTCCTGGTTCATCCATTCGACCTTTTATTTCTGGTAAAGCAGGAAAAAGTAAACACCCCCCCATAAACTCAGCACCAGAGGAAGGTCCCAAGAGTCCATTCCAATCCCTCACACCTCTCATATTAAAAACATGGAGTCCTCCTCCGCTGTTTGATAGTCTAATACATGACTCAGGAAAAGGAGTTCAATGGGAGGGGGGGGGGGGGGAGTTAGAAGAGGGGGGGGCGAGCATTGTAACCACAGGATATAAGAGGGAGAGTATTGCGGCTGTATATATATATATATATATATATATTTTATCTTTATTTATTACGGCCAGGACTGAAAGTATTGTTATTTTTAATGCAAACCTTCAGCCAAAAACAAAAATGAAAAATGAACGTTATAAATACCTGGCATCCCCTGCACCCCGTTATCACCTTTATTGTAAAATATAAAGTCTTGGCATCCCCTGCACTACATTGTTGGCTTGATTTACAGTAAATACCTGGCATGCCCTGCACCCCTTTGTCTCCTTCATTGTAATGTATACAGTCCTGGCATCCCCTGTACCCCACTGTCTTCTTCAATGTACATTATACAGTCCTGGCATCCCCTGCACCCCTTTGTCTCCTTCATTGTACTGTACACAGTCCTGGCATCCCCTGCACCCCTTTGTCTCCTTCATTGTACTGTACACAGTCCTGGCATCCACTGCACCCCTTTGTCTCATTCATTGTACAGTATACAGTCCTGGCACCCCCTGCATCCCACTGTCTGCTTCAATGTACATTATACAGTCCTGGCATCCCCTGCACCTCTTTGTTTCCTTTATTGTACTGTATACAGTCCTGGCATCCCCAGCACCCCTTTGTCTCCTTCATTGTACTGTATACAGTCCTGGCATCTCCTGCATTCCACTATCTGCTTAAAAGTATATTATACAGTCCTTGCATCCCCTGCACCCCTTTGTCTCATTCATTGTACAGTATACAGTCCTGGCACCCCCTGCATCCCACTGTCTGCTTCAATGTACATTATACAGTCCTGGTATCCCCTGCACCTCTTTGTCTCCTTCATTGTACAGTATACAGTCCTGGCATCTCCTGCATCCCACACTCTGCTTCAATGTGCATTATACAGTCCTGGCATCCCCAGCACCCCTTTGTCTCCTTCATTGTACTGTATACAATCCTGGCATCTCCTGCATCCCACTATCTGCTTCAATGTACATTTTACAGTCCTGGTATCTCCTGCACCCCTTTGTCGCCTTTATTGTACTGTATACAGTCCTGGTATCCCCTGCACCCCTTTGTCTCCTTCATTGTACAGTATATAGTCCTGGTATCCCCTGCAACCCACACTCTGCTTCAATGTACATTATACAGTCCTGGTATCTCCTGCACCTCTTTGTCTCCTTCATTGTACTGTATACAGTCCTGGTATCCCCTGCACCCCTTGTCTCCTTTATTGTACTGTATACAGTCCTGGCATCCTCTGCACCCCTTTGTCTCCTTCATTGTACCGTATATAGTCCTGGCATCCCCTGTACCCCTTTGTCTCCTTCATTGTTTTAATCAGAGGGGGCTATACAAGGAAGGACATTCTATGTCTAATGCTTCAAACATGTAAAGGAAGTGTATTGTGATTTTCAAGAACCGTGCGTTATAACCACAGGATATAGGAGGGAGAGTATAGCGGCTGTATATATATTTTATTTGTTTATTATGACCAGGACTAGAAGAAAATGCTATTTTTAAAGCAGACCTCCAGCCAAAAACAAGAGAAAAATGAAAAGCCCTTTAAAAGATAACAGGTTTTGCTGCAATATTCACCTTCAAACCAGGAGATTAGCCATGCAGTCCTTTTCTCTGCCACTAGATGCCCTCATTTAGATGGCTAGCATCATTCAAACCACTTCCTCTGAGCCCAAGTAATCTTGGACCTGTGCTCAGCCTGTAACCGGACAGTGACAAGAGAAGCAGTAGAATGATCATCTCTTTGTTACTTTGTTCTCTCCTATCAGCACACAAACAGATTGGCTCCTTTGTACTGCTTCTTTCACTCACAATCCAGCCCTGCTGTACAGGGACTGCAGGAGGCTGATATCAGGTCACATTCAGGTCCTTACACAGCTTGTATAATACATTTAACAATTTATTACTGAATTCAGAGCCAAATTTGTATATTTCTCTTTTGTTCATTGACGGACACAGCTCCTGAGAATCTTGACCATTGGGTTATACTGCCCCCTACAGGAGTAGGACACTAGGCAGAAAAAAAGACTGACTTTGCCTATGGGCAGTCCCAGGAAGTATACTCGCTCTCTTGGTCCTGGCAATTTTTTGCTTTTAGTTAGATTTTTTTTCTCCTTTTTTTTCCCTGCAAGATCTACAATCAACTGCCGGACTGGGCGACGAGCTGAATAATCTAGATCCAGTGGTCACCCCAGTCTGGCCAGCGAGTGCACGCAGACCTCAACTCCGCGCTAGGTCTAGGTCTGGCCTGCGAGTTAAACGGTCGCATACGACCAGGTCTCTGCCTGCGTCGCAACATTCCTCCTTGCCAACGGCCCCCCATTTCGATGGTGAGGGGTTCTGTCTGAAGCGGTGTCCTCCTTGTTCTTGGTATGGTGAGTAGCTGTCCCCCCTCTCCCCCTGGAGGGTTTTGGGGTGGACTTGGGCCTCTCCCTGGGATGGTCGGTCCCCCGGGTTCCTCTGCTTCCCGTTAGGTACCCCCCCTCCTCTGTGCCTTGTGGTCCCTGTGGGTCATCTAGCCCCCCCCCTCCCCTTCTATCTTGGGGTAGTGTGGTGGTCTGGTCTACCTTCTGGGGTTGGGGCAGTTGCTGTTATGGTGATGGGGGTGCCTCGCCGGCAATTGGCTGCAGGGGGAGCTGTACCTGGTGGGAGCTCCTGCCAGTCACCCCCTTCCTGTTTGTGCCTTGCTTTGGGCCCCAGGGATCCCTTCTGGGTCCCTGGGAGCCTCGTTTGCTGTGTTGCCTGTATTCTGTATATACGGCGGCCATGTTTGTGGAGTTTGACGGCCATTTTGCGTTGGTCTGGCATTGAAAATAGCGGTGGCCATGACAGTGGAGCCTTTTGGGTGGCGATTTTGACTGTGGGAGCCCCTCCTTATCCACTGGTGCTGGCTGTGTCTCTTTCCTTCTGGACGCCGCACATGGAGTACACTGCATCCTGGTGCTGCCGATGCCTGTCTTTCGGGGTGGTGAGTCTGGTGGGGCCTTCCTCTCTCTGCTGGGGGTGCTCTGTTGCTGGCGACCGGGTGGTGTTATCAGTGCGGTGGGAATGTCCCTTAGAAGTGTTTGTTACACATTTTGTGGGGTCCCCTTATTCCTTATGGAGTCTTTAGTTTCCCCCACCTGACCCCCTCTCAGAGGCTGCGGGACCCTCCAGGTCCCAACCATCCATTGTTGCATTGACAGTGGTCCTGGAGTCTTTTGTGTCCCGGGTGGAGGTGGCTTTGTTGGTGGCGGGCTAGCAAAAAGTGCCCCCCGCCTTCCCCTGCCTCATCTGTCTCCTCAGATCCTGAATATAATTTGGCTGCCACAGACGTAGCCCACCATGAATGGTCTGCAACCACGTGCCCTGATTTCTCAGATAGTGAGGATGATACCTCCACACCTGTAGCTGCGAATGAAAAGACGCTGGTGGACACACTGATTGTGTCTGTGCATGTGACTTTAAAAATGGAGGACGCAGCTAAAGCTGCGGAGGAGGCACCGGTCCCCTTTGGCACTCATGACGGTGTTTCACTTCCCCTTATATTTTGACGGATTTGTCACAAAAGAGTGGGAACATCCAAAACGTTCCTTTGTGGTCCCTACGTGATTTGCAATGAGGTACCCTCTTGAAGAGTCCCTTCTTAAAAAGTGGACTGTTCCACCGGTTTCCTAGTTGAATAAGGCAACCATGATTTCGGTGGAAGAGCCTTTAAGGATCTGGCTGACAGGAAGACAGAGGCTGTGGCCCGCATTATGTTCACTGTTGCTGATTCGGCACTTCGACCGGTATTCACCATTGCCCTGGTGTCACAAACTCTGACCGAGTGGGCTAAACTTTTACGTTGTGTCCTGGAGGGTGAGCAGCTCCCCCCCCTGCCTTTGCTGAGTTGGCGGACCAGTTGGTCCAGGGGCTGCAGTTTATCTGTGATGCCTCTTTGGTGCAGCTCCCCTGATTTCTAGACTGTCTGTTTCAGCAGTGGTCCTTAGGTGTGTTTTGTGGCTCAAATGTTGGTCTGCGAACCAGACCTCTAAAAAAGCATTAATTGATCTTCTTTTTCAAGGAGATCACCTGTTTGGAGCTACCCTGGATGACATCATTCAGAGTCTCACGGGGGGAAGAGTACTTTTCTTCCACAAGCTAGTAAGGGTAAGGAAACTCGTCGTAGATGTGACCCGTCCCTCTTGGCTCACAAGAAGTTTTTTCGTCCCTCATGGTCGGCTAACAAGGGTTCAAAGCCTTTCAAGGCCTCATCGGGGGATCCAAGCGACCTTGGTCTGGCAAGCTGAGAGCAGGTTTCTCCAAACTCCTGCGGACAAGGCTCCTTGAAGGTGCACCCTCACCTGTGCCTGGGGTGGGGGGGCATCTTCGCTGGTTCCTGGACCCGTGGACTTCCTTGGTGCAAGACAAGTGGGTCCACGAAGCAATATGGTCTGGCTACAAAATTGAGTTTCGTTCTTATCCTCCGGAAATGTTTTTTTCTTCCAACGTGCGCCTGTCCCTGGACCGATTACAGGCTCTCTTTGGGGCGGTGCAAGACCGGTTACTTCAGGGGTTTATTGTCCCGGTTCCGACACCATAACATTTTCAGGGGTTTTATTCGAACCTGTTCACGGTCCCAAGGAAAGAGGGCAAGGTGCATCCAATCCTGGACCTCAAGGCACTGAACTGCTTTAGTTCAGAATGGAGTCCATTCGCATGGTGGTGGCTTCCCTGCATCAGGGGAATTTCCTTTTCTCTAGGACGCTTACTAACACATTCCAATATGTGTCTGTCACCAGCGCTTCCTCTGGTGTGGGAGCGGAGCATTTTCAGTTTGTGGCGTTACCCTTTGGTCTTGCCTTCGCTTCCTCAGGTCTTCACAAAAGTGTGGGCCCTGGTGCTGGCGGAGTCCCCTACTGCTCTGGTAGACAACGTGGAAATTACTATATGGACTCTGAGGTAGTTCGGCTGGCTTCTGAATTATCAGAAGTCTACTCTGGATCCTTCCACAAAGTTGGACTATCTGGGTCTGACTCTGGACTACAGCCAGAGTGTTCCTTCCTCTGGACAAACTCCATCCCCTGGTGTCCAGCAGGTCGTCTTCCCTCCGGACTTGCATGCGGGTGCTGGGCCTGATGGCTTTTACCTTCAAGGCGGTCCCGTTTGCACAGTTCCATATGAGGTCCCTACAAAGGGAGATCTTATGTGCGAAGTCTCTGGACAATCAGCTGAGCTGGGAAACAAAAGGGGGTCCCTGATATGGTAGCTTCATTCTCAGGCTCTTCGACGGGGCAAATCCTTTCTCCCCCCTGTATTGGACAGTGGTCACCATGGATGCCAGTCTGTCTGGGTGGGGAGGTGTTCTGGGCCAGAGCTCCGTTCAAGGTGTCTGGACACTGGAAGAGCCCAGACTACCAATAAATGTCCTGGAACTCTGAGTGATCAGCCTGTGCCTGGATCACTGAATGGATCATCTTTAGGGGTGTCCAGTGCGAAATCAGACAACGCCACAGCTATGGATTATGTCAATCACCCGGGGGGCACAGGAAGTGTGTTGGCAGCTCTGGAGGTAGCCAGTTTTCTACGGTGGGCAGAACGCTTTGTTCCAGGCCCTCTCCGCCACATTCCCGGGGTGGAAAATTGGCAGGCAGATTATCTCAGTCGGTAGGCGTTGGACCAAGAGGAGTGGTCCCTTCATCCGGAGGTGTTTAATCAGTTGTGTCCCTGGTGGGGCACCCCCAGGTGAATCTGTTGGCATCTTGGCTCAACAGAAAGGTGCAGAGGTTTGTGGCACATTCACTGGATCCTCTAGCGGACGCCACAGACGTGCTGGTGACCCCTTGGGGCCAGTATAATCGTATTTACGCCTTCCCTCCTCTCAAGCTTCTGCCGAGACTCTTGTGCAAGATTGAGGCAGAAGGTATTCTGGTCATTTTAGTGGCTCTGGACTGGCCTCACCAGTCATGGTACACTGACCTGATGCAGCTGGTCGCTGACGTTCCTTGGAGACTGCCTCTCAGGGAGGATCTGCTGTCCCAAGAGCTGATCTTCAATCTTGCTTTACAGTTGCTGGCTTTGATGGCTTGGTTGTTGAAAGCCAGGCACTGAAGGACAGAGGTTTTTTTCTGGGTCGGTGATTCCAACACTGTTGAAAGCTAGGAAGTCTTCCTCTAGGAAGATCTACCATTGTACGTAGACAGCGTACATTTCGAGTCACTTGGGGTTCACCCTTGCTCTTTCTCGGTGGCTCGGGTCTTGACCTTCCTTCAATGGGGGGTTGAGCAGAAATTGGCTTTGAGTACCTTCAAGTGCCAGGTGTCGGCCTTTTTGGTCTTCTTTCAACGACCCTTGGCCACACACTCCGTGGTGCGTACCTTTATTCGGGGGGTTCGACATTTGACTCCTCCAGTGTGGTCTGTCTACCGCCTTGGGATCTCAACTTGGTGTCAGTCCTCCAGAACCCTCCCTTTGAAAATAATTGGGAGATTTCCCTGCTTACGCTGTCCCAGAAGGTGGTCTTTTTGGTGGCAATCACCTCTGCGCGCAGGGTGTCAGAAAATGGCGGCATTATCTAGTCACTCCCCTTAATTGGTGGTCCACAAAGATAAGGTGGTTCTTTGTCCCTGGCCGTTGTTCCTTCCAAAAGTTGTCTCTGATTTTCATTTGAATGAGTCTTCCCTGTGTCCCTGGCCAAAACATCTTAGGGAAGTGGCGTTAAATGCCTTGGTATTTTTTTGGCGCAATTCAGGTGTACCTGGCAGCTAAAGAGTCCTTTAGGAAGCCAAACTCCCTATTTGTGCTTACAGATGGGCCTCGAAAAGGACAGTCTACTTCGTTGAAGAATTGGGTTTGGATCTACTTTGGAGGTTCAATAGTCGTGTCTGCCACCATCCCAAAAAATTGTTTGTGGTATTTGTGGTGCCTCAAGTCAGGGTGGGATTTTAAGGGCAGGAGTAAAGGGGATAATCGAAAGTAGTATAGAGGATAAAATTTATTTACAAAGTATGAATATAAATACAAACATTCATAGTGAAAATGGGTAAAGGCCCATTGTGCCAGTGAAAGAGGAAAAGTTCAGGTGTGATAACAAGTGACAATAATGTGACTTGAGTTGATTTTGGTGATCCTGCTCTGCTGATTCTCATGTCAGAAGACCGGAATAGACGCAGAGGAGGTAACCAATCGGTTAATCCGACATGTTTCGGCCAACTACGGCCTTTATCAAGGATCTGTCACCGATTCTAAAATAATCAAAGAGATATATGGTATCAAGTAATGGCAATTGAAGAGAACCATAATTGTAAGGCAAAAGCGCACAATATGTGAGTACATACATTTTGGATATATGTCCACTTCCTAAGGTTGAGCCTTCCCGGAGTTTCTCCAGGAGCTACGGGAACAATATGCTGTGAGGGTGAGATAAGTAGTTGACTGAGTATACAAGCAAGGGGAACCAATGATTGACTAATGAATAAGGTAATAATAATTACTTGCTGGGCAGAAAATTCTGATCCAGGGATCCAAATTAGGATTAGATATGTGTCAAAAACTTCCACATGATTGGTTCTGAGATCTGGTGAAAATATGGTAAAGTTGCCAAGAGTAGGTAATTTTATTAGAGTATGTGTGCATTTAACCATCAAAGTAATTTGGACTCTTTTCCAGAAAGGTTTCCAGAGTGGTCCTAGAGGACTTGGTAGGAGAGATCTAAGAAAGCTCTCCTCCAAGTAAAACTTACATTTTGATGTGGAATTAGCAAGGTCACAGCATGAGGGCTCCGGGTCCGCCTTCTCCCTCGGTCAGAGAGAGACTGGCAGGCTCAGAGTGTTCCCCGGCCTATAAAGGCAGTCGCGCATGCGCAGTGAGCGCTGCGTGACGCTGTCTGGTATTGTCCATGCACGGTGTGGAGAGCGCTTGCGTGCAGCAAGAGCGCATCCCCAGAGACCGTGCGGACGTGCCAGTGAAGGCCGCCGACACAGTGCGAGAAGCCGGATCATCCCCGAGGGGATGAAAGGAAGGTGCGAGACCGACCATACGGGTTTCAAGTGCCCCGATCCATAGGGATTCGGGGCTACCTGTGCCGGGAGTTCATGGAGTCTGGGGTTGAGGCTTAAGAAGTGGATGTAATATTGAAAATCATGAAATATTAAACAAGGAAATAATCCCTAATAAGTAAACAGCAATAATTGAATTTAGCAGCATGGAGTTTGCAGAGGAATTTTCTGTGGGAGAAGAAGGAATGGGGGCAAGGGGGGGATACAGTCGGGCTCCAGAGATTGGTCACATAGGGAGCAGTTGGAAGATCAGTGAAGGGAGGTCCATATCCTATGAGTAAATCACAGTCAATTCAGATTTGAGGGATTTATACAATCTGATTGGGTCAAGATTGTATAATCAAAATCAAAAGTGGACACAAAAAGGGGGAAAAAAATAAAATTAAAGGATAATTAAATATAAAAGTAAAGAGGAGAGTTTTTAGTCCGTTTTGCCGGAGGCGAAACCTGGGAGGAATGGGCGGAAGCTTTGCGCTTCGTTTAGTCCAGGTGGTGTAGTAGCTTTGAGTCTAGTGATCCAGCGCATTTCCAACTGTAAGAGGGTCTTGTTCCAGTCACCGCCACGAAGTGGCACATGGATTCTATCCAAGGCCATGAAGTTTATTTTAGGCATTTTGTAGTTGTGATGGTACGCTCTATGTCTACCCAAAGGGACATAGTAGTTGCCAACATGCGTGGCTTGCAGATGCTGGTTTACACGTTTCCCAAATTCTTGTCGGGTCTTCCCGATATAGAAAGACCCACATTCACATGTCATCATATAAATCACGCCCTTGGTTTTGCAATTGCAAAAATGTTTAGATTGGAAGGGTTCCCCATTAGGTAAGGTAGTATTTATCGTTTGACGAATCACATAGCATTGCGCCATTCACCACTCTGGAAACCTTTCTGGAAAAGAGTCCAAATTACTTTGATGGTTAAATGCACACATACTCTAATAAAATTACCTACTCTTGGCAACTTTACCATATTTTACCATATTTTCACCAGATCTCAGAACCAATCATGTGGAAGTTTTTGACACATATCTAATCCTAATTTGGATCCCTGGATCAGAATTTTCTGCCCAGCAAGTAATTATTATTACCTTATTCATTAGTCAATCATTGGTTCCCCTTGCTTGTATACTCAGTCAACTACTTATCTCACGCTCACAGCATATTGTTCCCGTAGCTCCTGGAGAAACTCCGGGAAGGCTCAACCTTAGGAAGTGGACATATATCCAAAATGTATGTACTCACATATTGTGCGCTTTTGCCTTACAATTATGGTTCTCTTCAATTGCCATTACTTGATACCATATATCTCTTTGATTATTTTAGAATCGGTGACAGATCCTTGATAAAGGCCGTAGTTGGCCGAAACATGTCGGATTAACCGATTGGTTACCTCCTCTGCGTCTATTCCAGTCTTCTGACATGAGAATCAGCAGAGCAGGATCACCAAAATCAACTCAAGTCACATTATTGTCACTTGTTATCACACCTGAACTTTTCCTCTTTCACTGGCACAATGGGCCTTTACCCATTTTCACTATGAATGTTTGTATTTATATTCATACTTTGTAAATAAATTTTACCCTCTATACTACTTTCGATTATTCCCTTTACTCCTGCCCTTAAAATCCCACCCTGACTTGAGGCACCACAAATACCACAGGACAGTCTACTTCTTCTGCGACTATTTCCAGATGGATCAGACAGACTGTAAATCAGGCCTATTCAATCAAGGGTCAAGTTCCTCCTTTCCCTGTCAAGGCGCACTCTACTCAGGCGCTCAGTGCTTCCTGGGCCTTCCGTCATCAGGTGTCATCAGGCGTCAGTGACGCAGGTTTTCCTGGTCGTTGGTGCACACTTTCACAAAATTCTATAAGGTTGATGTGTTGGCATCTGTGGATGCTTCTTTTGGCCTCAAGGTTTTGCGGGCTGCTGTTTAGAGGGCCTGTTCCCTCTTTGAGGGTGTTATATTTTCAGGTGGGCTCCAGTTGTTTTTTTGTTTTTTTTGCTGCGCTCCTGTTACCTGGTTGGCTACGTTTTTAATATTTGGGAATTTTTTCTTGCGGTTTCCATCCCTCATGTTTAACACTGCTTTGGGACGTCCCAATGGTCAAGAAGATCAGCAGCTGTGTCCGTCAAAGAAAGAAATAGAAAATGGGATTTTCGACTTACCGTAAAATCCATTTCTCTGATGTTCATTGATGGACACAGCACCCACCCCTCTGTGGAGTTGTAATTCTGACACTGCTTGTAACAAAACTGAGTACCTATAGCAGAGAGGGGGAGTATACCTCCTGGGATTGTCCATAGGCGTAGTCAGTCTTTTTTCTGGCCTAGTGTCCTTCTCCTGTAGTGGGCAGTATAACCCAATGGTCAAGAAGATCAGGAGCTGTGTCCGTCAATGAACATCAGAGAAATGGATTTTACGGTAAGTCAAAAATCCCATTTTTATATTTACCTGGATTTCAGCTTTGTATTATTATTGTTCTTAGTATCATTATTATTTCTAAGTCAGGTAAATATTGCATATGTATATTTTCTATTTTCATATCAAGCTCCAGGCTCCATTTCACACGTTTATCAACCCAACCCTAACTGCTTTGCTGAGAACGGTCTGTTAATAGACCTCTGTAGCCAAAGATGAGTTTCGACACATATACAGCTCAATACTATAGAGATTATAACGATATTGATTACAAACTACATATTTCAGGCTTGTAGGACAATCTGATATCTTCAGTTATCTATATTATCAGAGAGAAACAGTCCAAAAGTAAACAGCTCCTGTTCTCTTTATAAAACGCACAGTGCTCTGTCATAGGTTATTCTGTATTATATTTTTTATATAAAGGTACATGTTGGCCTATTAGAAGTGTGTTTATCTCTGTGTATTTCCTCCAGGCAGGGAATGTATCTCAGGCACTGGATCTCTCCAGAGAATGTCTGCTGTACGGTATGTAACCAGCAAACGTCACTGCTCTCTTCTGTATTACTGCTAGATAGAAGAGTTCCCATTTTATATGTGGGGTATTTTTATAAAGCAAAATAAAAATGGTGCAATCTGTCCGATTCACCACGATGTTTGTATTACACCTCAACGCAACAACACGAATCTGGCAGAAGGTGGGAATGTGATGAGACATCTGGGGTCACATAATGATCAGCATCTCCAATGCTGGCAATCATACAATATGGTATAATGGATGTAATCTACAGAGTAGCAGGCTTCCCCTGCACCCCTGTATTGCTTACATTGTACAGAATACAATATACAATAAAGGAACCCCTTGAACCCGTTATCTCCTTCACACTACAGTACAGAATACAAAAGAGGCATCCCCTAAACCCCTATTTCCCTGACTGTATAGTATACGCTACAGGCTTCCCCTGCACCCTACTTACTCCCTGATTGTAGTGCATAATAGTGCTGGCATCTGGTGCATCCCATTAACTTCTTCATTGTACAGTATACTTACCTGGCATGTCCTGCACCCCATTAACGCCTTTATTGTAACGTATACAGTCGTGGCGTCCCCTGAACCGTATTGTTGGCTTCATTGTACAGTATACATACCTGGCATCCTCTGCACCCCAGTATCACCTTTATTGTAAAGTACAAAGTCCTGGCATCCCCTGCAGAATATTCCCTTTATTTTTACAGTATACGTGCCTGGCATCCCCTGCATTCCATTGTACAGTATACATACCTGACATCCCCTGCACCCCATTATTGCCTTTATTGTAAAGTGTACAGTCCTATTATCCCATGCAGAATATTCTCTTTAATTTTACAGTATACGTACCTGGCATCCCCTGCATTCCATTGCCTCCATTGTACAGTATACATGTCTGCATCCCCTGCACCCCATTATCACCTTTTATGTAAAGTATAAAGTCCTGGCATCCCCTGCACCCCATTGTTGGCTTCATTGTACAGTACACATACCTGGCATGCCCTGCACCCTATTGTTTCTTTCATTGTAACGTATACAATCCTGGCATCCCCTCCACCCCTTTGTCTCCATTGTACAGTATACAGTCCTGGTATCCCTTGCACCTCTTTGTCTCCTTCATTGTACAGTATACATCCTTGGCATCCCCTGCACCCCATTATCACCTTTATTGTAAAGTATTAAGTCCTGGCATTCCCTGAACCCCATTGTTGGCTTAGTTGCACAGTATACATACCTGGCATACCCTGCACTCCATTAACACCTTTATTATAACGTATACAGTCCTGGCATCCCCTGAACCCTATTATTGGCTTCATTGTACAGTATACATACCTGGCATGCTCTGTACCCCATTATCACCTTTATTGTAACATATACAGTCCTGGCATCCTCTGCACCCTATTGTTGACTTCATTGTGCAGTATACATACCTGGCATGCCCTGCACCCCGTTGTCTCCTTCATTGTAACGTATACAGTCCTGGCATCCCCTGAACCCTATTGTTGGCTTCATTGTACAGTAAACATACCTGGCATGCCCTGCACCCCGTTGTCTCCTTCATTGTAACGTATACAGTCCTGGCATCCCCTGAACCCCTTTGTCTCCTCCATTGCACAGTATACAGTCCTGGCATCCCTTGCATCCCATTGTCTCCTTTATTGTACTGTACACAGTCTTGCCATTTCCAGCAGGAATACTGATATATTGTTGGTGTGGGAAGGATAATATCATAGATAAAGCCCAGCTTTTGATCTTTCTTCTTTACATTTTTTTTCCATTATTCCATACATCAGACCGCTAGACAATACCATGAAAACATAGATAAAAAAAGCAGGTGCGCTAAACTCATGTGGGTCAACCAATCAGGTTAAAGGTGAATCAATAAGGTGATGTCAAAAATAATTTGTCACAAAACTAATGATAAACACATCCCACAGTGAATACTGAATGATATAAGTCATCATTCATCGCCACGCGGACCGCGATGCAGGCGGCCACGGCTTTCCTCTCTTCGGTCCAGTCCCGATGTGTTACTAAAGACGCTAAATGTAAGTGCACCCCTGTATTCTATTATTAAATGGTTGGAAGGTACTGCACTATTGTCCGGTCTTTATTTTCATGAAACACTGTGAGGATCTATTCATTGGTACCAGAGTGGATTCATCCAGACCTAGGCTGCCCAGGAAGGAGGATATCTATCATCAGGAGAGTTTCTGATCAGCCCTATGCCATTAATCATCCGGTAAGAGGCTCATCCTCCCTTTGAGTTGTGTTTTCCAGCATATATCCTCACTTGGGCATTTTCCTTTATCTGGATTCTAATACCTATACACCCTTATGATTTCCATTCTCTGGTAAGGGGCCAGTCCAGACATGGTGGTGGGATCACCTACACCTTAACCTCCCTGGCGGTATCCCCGAGCGTGACTCGGGGTGGATTTTTTAGGCTAGGATCGGTATCCCCGAGTCACGCTCGGGGTAGATGTGCAGAGCGCAGATCGCTGTCTCTTACCTTCTCCTGGCGATCCAGCGATGATCTCTCATTGCTGTGACCGCCAGCCAAGATCCCCGCCGCTCGTCCGTCGGTGTGATGACTTCCTAGTTCCGTTCCCTGCAGCAGCAATGGTGCATGGGAGCGGAACTAGGGAGGGAAATTCAAACGTTGCACCAAACACAAACACATAACATTTATATTATATATATATATGTGTATATATGTATACGTATATATATATATATATACAGTGGGTACGGAAAGTATTCAGACCCCCTTAAATTTTTCCCTCTTTGTTATATTGCAGCCATTTGCTAAAATCATTTAGGTTCATTCTTCTTCCTCATGAATGTACACACAGCACCCCATACTGACAGAAAAACACAGAATTGTTGACATTGTTGCAGATTTATTAAAAAAGAA